>NC_137784.1:123748855-124325809 GCF_963455305.1 Plecotus auritus
GGGGATCCCAACAGCCTGACAGCCAACCTGGTCCTCCTGCCACCCACCTTGGTTCCCCCGTTCACCATCGCTGATCCATCAGAGCCTGCAGGCCGGGGGAGGGACCAAGAGGTCAGCCATTCTGCCCACTCACCAGTCCCCATTCCCTCCCCACCTCCACCCACCTGCTTCCTCATGGTTCCCCATTTGCCTGCAGGTAAGGGTGGGGGGATAGGGGAGGTGGGGAAGGGGATGGAACAAGAGGTGGTCAATACACCTCATGGTGACTGGTTGAGCAGTCATTCCGATTGTTATGCTTATGGTCCCTGGCCTTTTATTATATGGGATAATTCACATACTGTCCAGTTTACCCATTGAAACCCTACAGTTCATTGGCGTTTAGTATCTTCCCATTTGTGACACCATCACCATGATCAATTTTAGAACAAGCATATCAACCCAAAAGAAACCTCTACCCATTAGCAGTCACTCCCCATTCCCATCTCCTTTCAATCTCTGGCAATCATTAATCTACTTTTTGTCACTATGGGTGTGCCTAGTCTGGAAATTTTATATAAATGAATAACACAGTATGTGAATTTGTTGAGTCTGACTTCCTTAGCATTTTGTTTTCAAAGTTCATCCATGTTATATCAGTCCTTCCTTTTTATTGTCAAGTAATATTTATTTTATGGATATACCACCTTTTGTTTGCCATTCATCAGCTTATATAATAATTATTTTTTCCACTTTTATGGATACTCTGAAAAATGTTACCATGAACATTCTTGTATAAGTTTTTGTTTGAAAAAAGGCTTTCAATTTTTTTTTGTTACATACCTGGGAATGTAATTAGTATATCATATGATGATCTATATTTACTGAGGAACCAACAAACTGTTTTCCATAGCAGTTTCACTATACTACATTCCCACAAGCAGTGTATGTGGGTTCCCATTTGTCCACATCCTCACCAACACTTGTTATTATCTCTTTTTTGCGTATTTCTATCCTAGTAGATGTGAGGTGTTATCTCGTTGTTAATTTGATTTGCATTTCCCTAATGACTAATGATATTGAGCATATGTTTAGATCCTTTGCCAATTTTTAAAGCAGATTATTTATCTTTTTATTGAGTTTTAATAGTTGGCGGTATATTCTGGATAAAAATCCATTATATGGGATTTGTATATTTTCTACAGTTCTGAGGATGGTCTTTTCATTTTCTTCATGATGTCCTTTGAAGCAAAATGCTTTTGGTTTTGATGAAATCTATTTTTTTTTAATTTGCCTCTTGTCCTTTTTAAATATATATTTATTGATTGATTTTGGAGAGGGAGAGGGAGATAGAAACATTGATGATGAGAGAGGATCTTTGATTGGCTGCCTCCTACATGGCCCCTACTGAGATTGAGGCCACAACCCAGGCATGTGCCCTGATCGGGAATCGAACCATGAACTCCTAGTACATAGGTCGATGCTCAGCCACTGAATCACGCGGCCAGGCTACCTCTTGTCCTTTTGATGTGATATCTAAGAAATCTCTGTCTAACTCAAGGTCATGAAAATGTATACCTATGTTTTCTTCTAAAAGTTTTAGCTTTTGCATGTAGGCCTTTCATCCAATTTGAGTTGATTGTTGTATACAGTATGAATACTGTCTAAATTAATTATTTTGCATGTAGATATCCAGTTGTCCCAACACAACTTTATTTTTCAGAGAAAATTATGACCTTTTATTCACACATTTTACACTTTACTGTTAAAATGTATCTTACATATAAAAAATGAATACACTATAAAATCTAAAGCTCCATAATTTCACTCCATGGGAACACTTAATTTGCAATACTACTCACATAAAAAATTAGAACAATGTCAGCCCCCAGGAGCCCACCACCTCTGATATTTTTCCCTGAAGAATTACAGTACTACCCTGAATTCTATTGAAAGATTGTGCCTATTTTACAACTTAAACACATCCACACAATGGAACTATACTATTTGTATATGTGTGTTTTTTCTCTCTCAACATTGTGATGCAAACGTGTTTTTGTGGTCGCAATATATTTTTTCTTAGATGAATAAAATTACATTTATTACTTTATTAAGATTAATTTATTCTGCTGTTGCCAGATATATTGGTTGTTTTCAGTCTGTAGCTAATAGAAATAATACTGCTATATACACTATTATATGTCCTGTGATGCAATTATGAAAATTTCTGATTCACAGGGAATGCTTGAATTGAGTTTCAGTAGATGCTGTCACTTTTCTAAAATGGTTTAACCTGTTGACACTCCCACAGAAGTATATGGGCATTCCAGTTGCTTGCATACTCACCATGTGTAAGTGATGCCAGTCATTTTAATTTTAGCCATTTTGGTGAGTGCCCAACACAACATCTTAAAAAGACTTACTTCCCTACTGAATGGTATTGGCTCCCAGCTTGAAAATCAATTGACTGTAAATGTGAATCTTTATTTCTGTACTCTTAATTCTATTCCATCCGATCTAATAAAATACTAATATGCAAATTGTCCGTACCTCTGCTACACCCACAAGCCACGCCCACCAGCCAATCAGGATCGAATATGCAAATAAACCCAACCAAGATAGCTATGGCCACAGAGAGCAGGAGGGAGGCTTGCATTTCCCTGGCAAAGGAGGAAGCCAAGCTTTCCGCCTGCCCTTGCCGGCCTAGGCCTCCACTCAAGGCTACAAAGTTTCAGTGATAGAAGATACATAAATCCAAACAGAAATGGTGGCAGCCACGGAGCTGGAAAGAGAAGGAGGCTAGGGTTTCCCACGGCAATGGAGGAAGCCAAGCTTCTGCAGCCCTGGCCGGCCCAGGCCTCAGCTTAAGGCTACAAAGTTTCAATTATAGAAGATACATAAATCCTAACAGAAAAGGCTGCCACCTCAGAGTGAGCAGAAGGCTTGGCTCCACTCTAGGCTACAAAGTTTCAATTGTAGAAGATAAATAAACCCCAGATACCAGGGCCTCTGCTTGAGTCGGCAGGGGGTGTGGCCAGCTTGCAAACCGCCACAGGTCCCTCACCCAGGCCGCCCCACGCCCCAAGGGAACCCCCACCCTGATCCGGGGCAGGCACCCTTCAGGGCAAACCAGCTGGCCCCCACCTGTGCACAAGGCCTCTATTCTATCTAATAAAAGAGTAGTATGCAGATTGACCATCACTCCAACACACAAGATGGCTGCCCCCATGTGGTCAAAGATCCTGCCCCCATGTGGACACAAGATGGCCACCACAAGATGGCCAGCAAGGGAGGGTAGTTGGGAGGGACCAGGCCTCAAGGGAGGGCAGTTGGGGGTGATCAAGCCTGCAGGGGAGGCAAGTTGGGGGCGACCAGGCCTGCAGGGGAGAGAAGTTGGGGGTGACCAGGCCTGCAGGGGAGGGCAGTTAGGGGCAATCAGGCTGGCAGGGGAGCAGATAGGCATCAATGGTTAAGGGGTGATCAGGCTGGCAGGCAGAAGCGGTTAGGGGCAATCAGGAAGGCAGGTAGCCGAGCATTTGGGAGCCAGCAGTCCTGGATTGTGATAGGGATGTCCGACTGCCCGTTTAGGGATTGGGCTTAAATGGGCAGTCGGACATTCTTTGAGGGGTCCCAGTTTGGAGAGGGTGTAGGCTGGGCTGAGGGACAACCCCCCCTCTATGCACAAATTTCGTGCACCGGGCCTATAGTTGATCTATATATCTATATTCTGCTACTAGTGGCCCAGTGCATGAAATCTGTGCATGAGGCAGGGGGGATTTTCCTCAACCCGGCCTGCACCCTCTGCAATCTGGGACCCCTCGGGAAATGTCTAACTGACTGGGCCTAAACCGGCAGTTGGACATCCCTCTCGCAATCCGGGACCACTGGCTCCTAACCGCTCACCTGCCTGCCTGCCTGATTGTCCCTAACCACTCTGAATACTGGCCTGCTCGCCCCCAACTGCTCCCCCACTGGCCTGATTTCCCCCAACTGCCCTCCGATGCTGGCCTCATGGCACAACTGTCCTCCCCTGCAGGCCTGTTCATCCCAAACTACCCACCCCGCCAGTCTGTTCACCCCCAACTGTCCTCCCCTGCAGGACTGTTCATCCCAAACTATCCCCTGCTGGCCTGCTCGCCCCCAACTGCCCCCCAACAGCCTCATTGCCACCACTTTACCCCCCTGCTGTCCTGCTTGCCCTCAACTGCCCCCTCCTGCAAGCCAACTTGCTCCAAACTTGTCCCCTGCCAGCCTGCTTGTCCCCAACTACTGCCCCCTGCCAGCCTGATCACCCCTAACCACCTCTGCCTTGGCCCCACCACCATGGCTTTGTCTGGAAGGATGTCCGGAAAGTCTCCAGGTCTAATTAGCATATTACTCTTTTATTAGTATAGATAGATTATATAGGATAGGATTGCATAAATGGGGGGATAAGTCTTTTTCAGCAGGAGGAGATGCTCTTGGCAGAGAAAAACACATAATCCCTATATCTGGACTGATAGCCATATGAAATATACTGTCAAAGTGGTTATTAAAAAATTGAACCGCTTTCTTACACCTTACACCAAACAGCTATTGCCCTTAAAACCCCTCCTCAGCCTCCACCTTAGGTTCTGCTTTTGTAGTTCACCTAGATTAGGTTCTGATTGGTTGGTTTCTATGCCAGTCAACATCAGAAGCTCTGCCTCCTAGGCAGCCATTGGCTCCTGGCACTTCACCCAGATTTGGTTCTGATTGGTCAGTTTCTATGCCAGTCAGCATCTCTGGGCCTCTCTCTGGGCCTGATCAAAGAGGTGGGGCTGATCAGCAGCCTCTGTGGAGGCCTGGAGAGAAACAGAGGCATGGCTGCTTGTGAAGCCCGGAGAGAGAGAGAGGCAACAGCTGATCAACAGCTTCCACTGAGGCTGCAGATCAGACCCTGCCTCTCTCTCTGCAGGCCTCTCTCAGGGCCTAATCTGAAGTCCCCTGGGCAGTCAGTACTGGGCTGCTGCCCCAGCACCAGCTGCAGTCAGTGCTGGGTCACCATAGCAACCCAGCACTGACTTCTGGTGTTAGGTCAAGCCTTCAGTCATTATGGACCCTGGCTCTTTATATATATATAGATGATTCCAATATGTCACTTTTTATTACAGTAGCTTTCTGATAGTTTTTGAAAGTGAAAACTGTGAATCCTCCAACTATGTTAATCTTTTTCAAGATTATTTTGGCTATTACAGATCCATTGAATTTCCATATAAATTTTAGGCTTGGTTTATAAAAAAGGTGAGTTAGAATTTTATCAGAGATTGTATTGCATCTGTAAATCAATTTGAAGAGCTTTACCTTTTTGTCTATATTAAGTATTTACATATGTGAATATTAAATGACTTTTCATTCATTTAGTTTTTATTCAATTTCAAAAATATTTGGTCATTGTTTAGTGTATAAGTGCTGTACTTCTTTGGATACATTTATAACTAACTAGAGGCCTGATGCAGGAAGATTTGTGCAAGAATGGGCCTTCTTTCCCCTGGCTGCCGGCACCACCTTTGCTATGGCCTGGAGCTGCCTTTCTGCCTTCCCACGCTTCCCAGAGGCCCGGAGCGACTGGGGCTCTGTGGAATGCACCCAGCCGCTCGGCACCTGTGTATGCAAATTAACCCACCATCTTTGTTGGGTTAATTTGCATACTCACTTCTGATTGGCTGATGAGCATCATGAAGGTATGGTCAATTTGCATATTTCTCTTTTATTAGTGTAGATTATGTGATTCTTTTCATGCCTTTTAAATTTTAATTATTCTCTTAATTTCCTTTTCTGATTGTTCATTGTATGTGTGTAGAAATAACACTAATTCTACTATTGTGCAGGATCTGATCTTATACTCTGCAACCTTGTTGAAATTGCCTATTAGCTCTAATAGTGTGTATGTGTATATCTGTGTGTGTGTGTGTGTGTGTGTGTGTGTTATTTAGGGTTTTCTATATAAAAGATCATCTTATTATCAAATAGAAAGAGTTTTATTTCTTCCTTTCCAAACTGGATACTTTTATTTCATGTTATTGCTTACTTTTCCCGGGCTAAAGCCTCTAGCACAATATAGAATCAAAGAAGTAAGAGTAGACATCCTTATCTTATTCTTGAACTTAGAAAATTTTTAGTCTTTCACCATTAAGTATGATGTTAGCTCTGAGATTCATGATAAAAATACTCAACAAACTAGGGAACTTCCTCTACTGATACCTTTTCAGTATCTATAAAATTAATGTTATTTTTAATTTGTTATTGATATTATGAATTATGTGAATTGTTTCCCAAAGATTGAATAATTTCTACAATCTGAATAAATAATCCAAGGACAATAGATATTACTTTTAGTATATTGCTAAATCCAACTGCCAGTATTTTATATTGTATTTATGCATCTCTATTTTGCATGGTCATAAATTAAATCCAACTAAAATTTATCTTTTCTAAGTCTCTTAAAATTTTTATCAGGGTTATACTAGCTCTATAGGATGTGTTGGGGCAATTTTCTTCATTCTTTATGCTCTGAAACAGACTAAATAGCATAGGATAGTATCTACTCTTTGAAAAAATGAAATGATTCATAGGTGAATATTAGCCAAAAGTATTCTAGGAAGGAATTATTTTTTAATTTAAAAACTTTAAAAAATTAATTGATTTGAGAGAGAGAGAAAAAAAGAGAGGGTGAGTGAGAGAAAAACATTAATTTGTTGTTCCACTTATTTATGCATTAATTGGTTGAATCTTGTATGTGCCCTGATGGGGGATTAAATTTGCAACCTTGCTGAATTGGAACAACATGCTTACAAACTGAGCTACCCAAACAGGGCTGAAAGGAATTTATTTTTACACTTAAAAATTTTCTTTCATTTTTTGGGGGTCTTTTTAGATTTTCTATCTTTACATATATACATTTGGTAATTTATATTTTTCTAGAAATTTGTCAGTTTTAATGATACTTTCTAAGCTTTTCATTCAGTTACAATTTTTATCCTTCAGACCTTTGAAACATCTAGTATTTTCTTTTTCTGTTTGTATTTAGTTATTGATTTATTTAGCTAGGTTAATTTACCTCTTTTTTTACGGTCATCAATTCATCAGTCTATGTATCACAGATTTTTTTCTTTGAAATAAAAGCAATTTTGATCCTTTTTAAGATTATAAACTTTCTAGTGGGATATTAATCTATCCCTCTTTGTTATTCAGGTCAGTATAAAAGAAACCTGATTTTTCACTACTTGAAGTCTTAATTAAAGCACAAGTGCCTGATAACAATGTAATTTCAGACAAAGTATCTAAATGCAAATAATCAGTTTTTTGTTTTATCAATGTCCAATTCTGGTGATTAAAATGAAAGCTGTTATCAACATTATGCTTCCCAATATTGAAAATAACCAGCTGTTTCTTTACCACCCATGTTTCCAAAAGATCTTTTTATATTTTGGCTGCAAAGACATACAATTTAACTTATTAATTTCTTTACATGTGTATATAACTGCTCCTTCTTGGCAGAGTTTCTTCTAAATGACTATTGAGCATAATATGGAATATATATTTCATTCTGTTTCCATTCAATAAATAACATGAGGGCCATGGGATTTTCAAAAGGTATGGAAGTAATAAAACCCATACTCATATACAAATAAAACTGACATTAATTCAACTGGATAGGTGCTTGAGTAGAAGAATCTTATATTCTCAAATAAATCATTACTTTGAAATAATTCTTGCTTTAGACTTGTTGCTGTGTGCTTGTTTTTTAGATTTCCCAAAGTTTAAACAAAAAGATTACTTAAGCTTGAAAAAAAAATCCTTGTGTGATTTGATCTTCTTTGAAGGGGATTTAGTGTCATTTTTAAAAACTAATGCTGGCAGTAGAGCAAAGAGGCTAATATTCAAACATATGAATTACTATAGACTGTCTAGATTTGATTTCCCCAACATATGTTTATGACAATCTATTTCTTTTTGATTTGTTTGTGAACTGAAGACCCATAGTAGTCATTCAGAAGAGGTGAAGCTTACTTTGTTTTAAAAATACTCTTGGAGGGTGGGATTTCATATCATTTTATGAATGGTGTTTAAGTGCAATAAAGTATATCTTATATGCTAGAAAACCTGAAACAATAAATAAGAAAAACGGACATACATGCTAAACTACAAAGATATCAAATTACTTTAAATTTTCATTTTTAAACCAATGTTTACCAAACTGTTGTGCAGAAAACATCTGTATCAGAATGACTGGGGTGCCTGCTAAAATACAGATTCCTAGGAGCTATTTTAGACTTAAGGAATTAGAATATTTAGGAGTAATGTTAGAGAATCAACATTTTAACAAATTTACCAATTGATTCTTATCAACAATAAGGTTTGAGAATCATTGTCTCCCATTTCTTCTTGAATCATCTTTAATCCTTGGCTAACCTTTCCCCCAGCTTATAACCTCCAATTGGTTGTCTTCACTAGTTATTAATAAACAGGAATGAATCAAAAGGAAAGCCAGACATTATAGGCATGTCATTTGGACAGCTGCACTAGGAAGATGCAACTTTACACTCCTCAGGGAACCACCGGCCCATTCCTCACAAATTACTGGGGGCAAGGGCACAGACAAAGGGGAAGATAGGCACATGTGCAGTAAAGTCAGGATGACATAGGGAAGATGCCTATCAGTCAAACCTGGAAACAGAGATCATTGGCCAGAGGGGGCAGGGCCAATGCAAGCCTGTGAAAATGTGGGAATACATAATCCCCTAGACAAAGGAATTCTTTCACTTTTGGCTCTTGGTACTCTTGTATTTGCTCATGTTCCCTCAGTAGCCATATGGCCTTGTGGAACCCACATGAAATGAACTGATGTACTGCAACTGGGAACACAAACTAAGATAGCTTAATGCTCAACTGAGCACTTCCCAAAATGGAGTGGAAACTCTGGGCAATGGCTTTAATTCTAGCCCTATTGAAGGAACAGCTGGATTTCTTCCTTAGGGGGATGTAAAGGGAAATGGTATCTTGGAAAATCAAGGATTTGATTCCACAGTGGTTGAGCATTGACCTATGAAGCAGAAGGTAGTGGGCTTGATCCCCAGTGGGGGGCATGTGGGAGGCAGCCAGTTGATGATTCTCATCATTGATATTTCTCTCTCTCTCTCCCTCTCCCTTATTCCATGAAATCAATAACCATATATTTAAAAATTATAATTTAGGCCTAAACCTTATCCTTAGTTATGGAGCTCTTCATGAAATGGACAATTTTAATAAAATAAAGTTTCTATTATGACACGATATGCTCCAGGGACTATGAGAGAGTCAAGAAGAGCTACCCAAATCATTTTGTGGAAGGAATGGATGGTGATTACCCAAAAAAGATGATTATGCCTTATTCCTAAAGTAAAAGGAGTAAACTAGATAAAAGGTAAGGCAATGGCATTTCAGGCAGAGGAAATATATGGAAAGGCATAATGGAAAAAAACAAAACAAAAAACTTGTGCTTGGGGAAATAGAAAACCTGTTTTTATTCAAGTATGCAGTAAGAGATAGATAAGCATGAAATTAATCTGGGGACATAGTTAGATCAAGATCATAAGAACTGTTTTATACACAGTGAGGAATTTGGACTTTATCCAGAAGTACATAAATACCCACTAAAATTTTTTAAGCAAAGGATAAATATCATATTTGCAATTTAGAAATATAATACTGGCTACTATGTAAAAAATAGATTTTATAGGGGCAAGTTGGAGGTAGTGAGTACAGTTAGGTGAAAATTGAAATAATTCAGACGAGAGAGGAAACTAGGGAAGAGTTAGAAGGGATACAGAAGTGGTGAAAATTGAGGAACTACTTAAAAGTTTAAATAGGCAGGAAAAGATGGTTGTTTGAATGTAGAACATGATAACTGCTAGGTTTCTAGAGCCAATGACTGAGGAGAATGGGATGTCACAATCTGAGATAAAGTAAATAGGACAAGGAGCTGATTTGGGAAGTAGAGATGATAAGTTCCATAAAGGAAATGTTTAGGTATAGATGCTTATTGGAAATTTATATAAAAATCCCTATGTAGGGACCCTGTCCGGGTAGCTCAGTGGGTTAGATCATCATACTGATATCCTATCTAATAAAAGAGTAATATGCAAATTAACCATCACTCCACTACACCCAGAAGCCATGCCCACAAGCCACACCCACCAGCCAATGAAAAGCGAATATGCAAATAAACCCAACCAAGATGGCTATGGCCACAGAGAGCAGGAGGGAGGCTTGGGTTTCCCCGGCAATGGAGGAAACCAAGCTTTCCGCCTGCCCTTACCAGCCTAGGCCTCCACTTAAGGCTACAAAGTTTCAATTATAGAAGATACATAAATCCAAAAATAAATGGCTGCCGCCACGGAGCAAGCAGAAGGCTTGGCTCTGCTCCAGCCTACAAAGTTTCAATTGTAGAAGATAAATAAACCCCAGATACCAGGGCCTCCGCTTGGGTCACCTGGGGGTGTGGCCAGCCTACAAACCACCACAGGCCCCTCACTCAGGCCGTCCCACGCCCCAAGGGAACCCCCACCCTGATCCAGGACACCCTTCAGGGCAAACCAGCTGGCCCCCACCCATGCACCAGGCCTCTATCCTGTCTAATAAAAGAGTAATATGCAGATTGACCATCACTCCAACACACAAGATGGCTGCCCCTATGTGGTCAAAGATCCTGCCCCCATGTGGACACAAGATGGCCACCACAAGATGGCCAGCAAGGGAGGGTAGTTGGGAGGGACCAGGCCTCAAGGGAGGGCAATTGGGGGTGATCAAGCCTGCAGGGGAGGGCATTTAGGGGTGACCAAGCTGGCAGAGGAGGGAAGTTGGGGGCGACCAGGCCTGCAGAGAAAGGCAGTTGGGAGGGACCCAGGCCTGCAGGGGAGAGCAGTTGTGGGGGACCAGGCCTGCAGGGGAGGGCAGTTAGGAGTGACCAGGCTTGCAGGGGAGGGAAGTTAGGGGCAAACAGGCTGGCAGGGGAGCTGTTAGGCATCAATCAGGCTGGCAGTGGAGTGGTTAGGGGGTGATCAGGCTGGCAGGCAGAAGTGGTTAGGGGCAATCAGGAAGGCAGGCAGGCGAGCAGTTGGGAGCCAGCAGTCCTGGATTGTGAGAGGGATGTCTGACTGCCCTCGAGCGGTCCCAGATTGGAGAGGGTGCAGGCTGGACTGAGGGACACACCCCCCCATGCATGAATTTCATGCACCGGGCCTCTAGTGTCTTTATAATATTATTTCAGAAGTGATAAACCATCACTTTTGCCATATTTATTGGTCACAAAGACCAATCCTAGGATAGTATCCAAGGATACACAGGGGTTTGGATTCCAGGAGGAAGCAGGGATCACAAGGAGCTGTTTTGTTGCATAGCTAATACCAATACAAATGTCAATATTAATTTTTTTATTCAGAGTTTCCCATCATAAAAAGAAACATAGTTTCTATTTCCTCTTACAATCATTTTTATCAACATCATTATCATCATCAGCTATAAATAAAGCCATTTTACAATTGCATGCTGTATTTTTAATCTTATTTCCCATTATCCCCTTTACGCAATATACCTGCATATTAGTGTGGTGTATTGAGATGAGGTCAGATTCTGTGTTGATAAATTCGATTTGCCAGTACCTTGCTGAGTATTTTTGCATCTTCATTCATCAGGGATACTGGCCTCTAGTCATCTTTCTCATAATATCCTTATCTTGCTTTAATATCTGGGTGAAGCTGCCCTCATAATATGAGTTTGGATTATTCCCTTCTCTTCAGTTTTTTTGAATAGTTTCAGAAGGATTAGTATTAATTCTTCTTTAAATAGTTGGTAAAATTAATCATGAAACCATCTGGTCCTGGGATTTTCTTTTCTTTTTTCTTTTCTTTTTTTAATATATTTTATTGATATTTCACAGAGAGGAAGGGAGAGGGATAGAGAGCTAGAAACATCGATGAGAGAGAAACATCGATCAGCTGCCTCCTGCACGCCTCCTATTGGAGATGTGCCCGCAACCAAGGTACATGCCCTTGACTGGAATCGAACCCGGGACCTTTCAGTCCGCAGGCCGACGCTCTATCCACTGAGCCAAACCCGTTTCGGCTGGGATTTTCTTTATTGGAATGTTTTTGATTACTGATTCAACCTTCTTATTTGTTATCAGTGTATTCAGATTTTCTATTCTTCATGATTCAATCTTGGTAGGTTGTATGTTTTTAGAAATTTACCTACTTCTTTGTTATCCAATTTGTTGGTGTATAATTGTTCATTATAAGCTGTTACGATGCTTTGCATTTCTCTAGTATCAGTTTTAATATCTCCTCTTTCACTTATAATTTCATTTATTTTAGTTCTATTTTTTTCCTTTGTTACTCTAGGTGAAGATTTGTAATATTTTTCTTTCTTTTCAAAAAAATTGAATCTTAGCTTTGTTGATATTTTCTAATGTCTCTCTAGTCTCTATTTCATTTATTTCTGCTTTAATCTTTATCATTTATTTCCTACTGCTAACTTTGAGCTTAGTTTGTTCTTTTTGTAGTTTAAGGTATAAAGTTAGGTATTTAATTTGAGATCTTTCTTTAGCCCCTCACAGCTGTAGTCATGGAGCAGCCCTGTCTACCCAGAGACCTGTCCAGAGATAAACTCTTCCATGTCCCTGAAAGCAGACCAGCCAAACTCAAATTGTGCAGGCTGAAGCAGCCCTGTGATGGGCTCCAGCTTTACTTAACCCAAGTGCAGGGGTAGTCATGACTGACCCGGAACCCAGCAGGTAGCATGCCTATCCATGGCTTTGGAGACAGGCCTGCAGACCTTGGTCCCAAACTGTGGACTCAAAGCAGCCCTGTGATTTGGTTCTAACCCCTTTCAGCCATGGTCAGGAGCTAGTCCTACCTATCTAGGAACCCACCTAATGACTCAGCAGGAGCCATCCCAGGGACCTGGCCCGAACCATGCATGTCCATGCATCTGGTAACAGGCTCTCTAATTGAGGAATTCACTGTACACACCAAAGGAGCCACTGGACCTGGCTCTAAGTATTCTCTACTGTGATCCTGGAGGTAATACAATCTGTCTGGAGAACTGACAAGAAATCTTTATCTTCCAAAACCATTTTGAAAGAGTTGAAGAGGACTTTGCTCCTTCAAATACATAGGCACCAATGCAAGGCTACATAGATCATGAAAAATTGGCCAAACACGACACCACCAAAGGAAACTAATAAAGCTCCAGTAACCAAACCCACCAAATAAGTATTTCCTGACAAGGGTTTCAAAATAATCATCTTAAAGAAGCATGCTGTTCAAATTTTGATACTTAGTTTTAATTTCATAACTTTAAAAAATGAATAATAATACATCTGCTTCAACATGATTTGTGAGTATTAAATGTTAATATATGTTAAGGAGTTCCAGGTACAAAATAAGTGCTCAGTAAATGTGAGCTATTTTGATTAATATTAAGACAAATATTTCCACTCACATTTTCCCTCTATATCCCACACTTTCTGGATTCCATGTTTTTTCCAGGGTTTACTGTGCCAGGAATACTCTGCATTCCTTTATACATATTCATATCATACCCAGTCTTAAAAGTCAAGATCAAATTTTCTTTCCTTCTTCCTAAATTCTGGCAGGAGGGATTTTCCACTACGTATTACGGCTACTTGTGTGCATATCTAAGTCCCCAACTAGCCCACAAACTCTGAAAGGATTATTTGTGCTCTTCATCTTTTATCTCCCACAGTACCTATTACAGTACCATGAATTTTATTAGAAACTCAACAAATCCTCTGCAAAAAAAGAGAAATGTCAAAAAACAAAAACAAGAAAACAAACCCAAAATTCCTTTTTAAAAATTTATTTTATTGTTAAGAGTAGTAGAGATGTCCCCCATTTTTCCTCCTTTGCCCCCCTCCACCCATCTCCCACCCCATCCCAGGCCTTCATCTGTCTATTGTCTATGTCCATGGGCTATGACTAATTAGTATTTCTAAAACCCTTCACCTTTTTCACTCGTTCCCCCCAAAACCCTTCCCATCTGGCAACCGTCAAAATGTTTATTTAGATTTTTAGATTTAATTGTTGATAGAAATGTATTTATTGCCACTGTATTGTTCATGTTTTCTATCGTTTTCTCCTTCTTCTTCTTAAATAAGACCCTTTAACATTTCTTGTAATTCCGGTTTGGTGGTGGTGAACCCCTTTAGCTTTTTCTTGTCCTTGAAACTCTTTATCTACCTTCAATTCTAAATAATAGCTTTGCTGGGTAGAATAATCTTGGTTGTATGTCCTTGCTTTTCATCACTTTGAATATTTCTTGCCACTCCTTTCTGGCCTACAAAGTTTCTGTTGAGAATTCAGATGACAGTCATACCTCCCTTGAAGGTAACTGTTTTTCTCTTGCTGCTTTTAAGATTCTGTCTTTGTCTTTAACCTTTGGCATTTTAATTATGATGTGTCTTGATGTGGGCCTCTTTGGATTCCTCTTGTTTGTGACTCTCTGTGCTTCCTGGGCTTATATGTCTATTTCTTTCACCAGTTAAGGGAAGTTTTTCTGTCATTTTTTTTCAAGTAGGGTTTCAATTTCTTACTCCCTCTCTTCTCCTCACCCCCATGATACGAATATTGGTATGCTTGAAGTTGCCCCAAAAGCTCCTTACACTATCTTCATATTTTTGTATCCCCCTTTCTTTTTGCTGTTCTCATTGGGTGTTTTTTGCTTCCTCATATTCCAAAATTGCTGATATGATTCTTGGCATCCTGTACTCTACTGCTGATTACCTGTAAATTATTCTTCATTTTAGTTAATTCATCCTTCATTTCTAACTGGTCCTTTTTCATGTCTTTGAAATTCTAACTAAGGCCCTTGAAGTTTTCACTAAGTTCCTTGAAGGTCTCAGTAAGTCCCCTGAGCATCCTTTTAACCATTGTTTTGAACTCCTAATCTGGTAGTTTTCTTGCTTACTTTTCATTTGGTTCTTTTTCTGGTGAATTCTGTTCTTTCATTTGTGACATATTTATTTTATCCACATTTTGGCTGATTCGCTGTGTTTATTTTTCTATTTAAATTCTTTATTGTTTAAAGTATTACATATGTCTCTTTTTCCCCCCATTGACCTCTCCCTGGCTGTTCCCACACCCCAGCACATGCCCCCACACCCCTATTGTCTGTGTCCATGGGTTATGCTTATATGCATGCATACAAGTCCTTTGGTTGATCTCTTACCCACCCCCCCAACCCCCCACCTTCCCTCTGAGCTTAGATGGTCTGTTTGATGCTTCTATGTCTCTGGATCTATTTTTGATAATCAGTTTATGTTGTTCATTATATTTCACAAATGAGTGAGATCATGTGATATTTATCTTTCTCCAACTGGCTTATTTCATCAGCATAATGCTCTCCAGGCCCATCCATGCTGTTGCAAATGGTAAGAGTTCTTTCTTTTTTATAGTAGTGTAGTTTATTTTTATGTATCAGGTAGATCTGCTATGTCTTCCAGACTTGGTAGAATGGCCTTGTAGGTGTCCTGTAGGGCCTAGTTGCTCAGCCTCCCCAGTCACCTGAGCTGGGCACTCCAGTTGAGCCCCTGAGTTAGTTGTGTGCACTGTCCTATTGTAGTTGAGCCTTGGTTGATATTGGCCTCACTGGGAGGGATTCACCCCCAGCCCATTTGGTTGTGAGGATTGGCTGCAACTATAGCAGAAGAGCTTCATTGGGGTTTTGGTGTTCACTGAGTCTGCCACTTGAGTGTGTTACCCATGGAGGAGGTAGGGTTGTAATCTGGTGTGGTTGAAGCTGACTGCTAGGTACACTGGCTCTGGAGCATTCTGGTAGGTGTAAAGTCAGCCACTGCTTGTGCCTTGGCTGGGGCCACCCGGTGTGAGCTCCAGAGCAATCTATAGAAGGCTGCTACTTATGTTGGGCTTGGAGGTGTCTAGGAGAAGCCAAGCTATGAGGCAAGGCAGGTTGCCACTAGTGCGGGGCCTGGAGCCACTTATTAAGTTGTAGGGTACATGCTGAGGCCAGCTGCTGCTTCTTTGAGAGATTTTAAGAAAGTCTAAAGCATTAGGCAAGAGTTGTATGGAAAAGCCACTGGAAATGGCTTGGATGAACCTGTACGTAGGGAGGGATGGGGTCTTTCAGGGAATCACCAGGGTGGGGCAAAAAGTGTGAACCAGATTTATGGAGATTCAGATATGGCATCTGCCTGTGGGCTCTTTGGCAGGGAGGGGTCTGCAAAGGAATAGTGGCCTCTGCCAGCACTTTTGTCTGGGAGAAAGCTGCCCCTCCAGGTCTTGCCCTGATGCCATACAATTTAGTTCATCCTAGTCTGTCCCTGGATCCTTTCAAGCTGCTTCCCCAATGCTGGAGCTCAGAGGGAGTGAGTGTGAGTAAGTGCATGCACTGGCCCTTTAAAAGGAACTGCCTGCACCTCCATGTCGCTCAGCCACAATCCCCACTGTGTTTTATAGCCAGAAGTTGTGGGGACTTTTCATCCTGGCACTGGAATCCTGGGCTGGGCATCCTGGTGTGGGTCTGGGTACCCTCACTCATCAGGGAAACCTCCAGAGCCAATATATCCCTCCAAATTTTAAACTGCCATCTATGAGTGTTGGACCAGTTGGTTCCATGATTCCACCCTGCATCTTCACCCCTCCTACCAGTCTGGATGTGGCTTCTTCTTTAATTCCCTAATTTTAAAACTTCCATCCAGCTAGACTTCAGGTGGTTCTGAATGGTTGTTCTGCATTTTAGTTGTAATTTTGATGTGGTTGTGGGAGGTGGCGAGTACCATGTTTACCTATGCCACATCTTCTTGGCTGCTTCCAAATCCAAATTCTTTGGGTTTATTTCTACTATCTATTTCTGATTATCTCATTAGGTAAGGTAAATTATATGAAGATAAAAATATTGACTTCAAAATTATCATTTTGACCCCTTTCCTGCCATCCTAGTTTAAGGTTTTGCTAGTTCAAACATTTGCAAGTATTTGGACATATTTTAGGACAATGTATGCTGAAACCCACTTCTCTCAAGGAGAAAGTAGATTAGATAATTTATCATCTCTAAACTTCTTTCTTTCTAACCATTGTAATTTATAACTCCAGCATTACATAAACAGATTTTTTTCTTGGGTTATTAAATAAGATTTCAATGCTTTTATACAATTGTATAGCACCTTCTCTGTACATATTTAAGTATAATAATTTTTTGGAAACCAAGATGGCGGCATAAGGTATACACCTGTACATACTGCCTCTCACAACCACACCAAAACTACAACTAAAAGACAAAACAACAATCACCCAGAACCATGGAAAAGCTGGCTGGGTAGAATTTCTACAGCTAGAAGGAAAGAAAAAAGCGCATTGAGACTGCGTAGGAGGTGCAGAGGCTCAGAAAAGCAGAGGTATGGAGGCGCGCGAATCGGGCTGGTGACTGGGTGCGCTGTTTTTTTCAATCGGGAAGGAGAAAGAAGCTCCCTACTGCTATGAACTCCAGTTTCTGGCGAGACTCTGGGGACCCAGACTCCTACAGGGAGAAGCTGGACTATCTGGCATCAAGTCGGAAAGTGAGGGTGGCTTTCTTGCAGAGGTGCTCACAGGAATCATTGTTTACTATGCTGGGGCACGGGATGCAGAGACGTGGAGACACAGAAATGGCTGACTGGCAGCCATCACTATTTTCTACACCCTGGTGATTCCCTGAGACCCCGCCCCACCCAATTTACAAATCCACCCAAACTGTGCGCAGCGGCTTTTGCATAGGAATGGACTGCCCTTCTGCAGCTTAACCTAACAAACTGAAGCTGGGTCAGACAGCTCCAAAACTTCCAAACCCCAAACAAACAGGAGAAATCTTCAGATCTCCCTGTAGCTCCTGCTGGGTGGCCTCAGACAGTAGCTGACTTGCACCTCCTGGGAGATCCAGGAGCCAGTGTAACTAGTGGTCAGTGTGAGACAACACCAGATTTCAACTCCTCACATCCATAAGTGACACACTCAAGAGGCAGACTCAGTGAGCACCAAAGCCCCACTGAAGCAAGTCCTGCCCTATAAGGATGTCTCCAGCACAGCAGTTCTTCCATTATAGACACAGCGGGTCCTCACAGCCAATTGGCCTGGACGTCAGTCCCTCCCAGTGTACCAACAGCAATCAAGGCTTAACTACAACAAGACTGTGCACCCAGCCCACAAAGGGGTGCACCAAGAGCATCCACCTCAGGTGATTGGGGAGGCTGAGCCACTGGGCCCTATAGGTCACCTACCACACAAAGCCACACCATCAACACAGGGAAGCATACAAAATGTGGAGACAAAGAAACATGTCATGAATGAAAGAAATGGAGGAAAGCAAACTACTGGATATAGAGTTCAAAACCACAGTAATAAGGTTACTCACAAATCTTCTAGAAACCTCCGAGGAACTTAGTGAGACCTTCAAGGATCTGAATGAGAATGCCAAAAAATTGGAAAAGGACCAGTCAGAAATTAAGCATACACTGTCTGAAATAAAAAAATAATATATAGCCGAAACCGGTTTGGCTCAGTGGATAGAGCGTCGGCCTGCAGATTGAGGGGTTTTAGGTTCGATTCCGGTCAAGGGCATGTACCTTGTTTGCGGGCACATCCCCAGTAGGGGGTGTGCAGGAGGCAGCTGATCGATGTTTCTCTCTCATCGATGTTTCTAGCTCTCTATCCCTCTCCCTTCCTCTCTGTAAAAAATCAATAAAGTATATTAAAAAAAAATAATATATAGAAATTCAACAGTAGACTAGAGGACCCCAAGAATCAAACCAAAGATTTGAAATATGAGGAAGCAGAAAACACCCAACCAGAAAAACAAAAAGAAAAAAGAATCCAAAAATATGAAGATAGTGCAAGAAGCCTCTGGGATAACTTCAAGTGTACCAACATCTGAATTATGGGGGTGCCAGAAGACGAGAGAGAGCAAAATATTGAAAACCTATTAGAAGAAATAATGACAGAAAAGTTTCCCTACCTTGTGAAAGAAATAGACTTACAAGTCCAGGAAGCGCAGAGAACTCCAAACAAGAGGAATCCAAAGAGGACCACACCAAGATACATCATAATTAAAATGCCAAGGGCAAAAGACAAAGAGAGAATCTTGAAAGCAGCAAGACAAAAACAGTTAGTTACCTACAAGGGAGCACCCATATGACTGTCAGCTGATTTCTCAACAGAAACTATGCAGGCCAGAAGGAAGTGGCAAGAAATATTCAAAGTGATGAATAGCAAGAACCTACAACCAAGATTACTCTACCCAGCAAAGCTATCATTTAGAATTGAAGGTCAGATAAAGAGCTTCACAGATAAGAAAAAGCTAAAGGAGTTCATCACCACCAAACAAGGATTATATGAAATGCTGAAGGGTATTCTTTCAGAATAGGAAGAAAGAGAAAAAGGTAAAAATTATGAACAACAAAGTGACAACAAATACATATCTATTAACAAGTGAATCTAAAAATCAAGTGAATAAAAAATCTGGTGAACAGAAGAAACTGGTGATTATAAAAGAATCAGGAGCATAGAAAGGGAGTGGACTGACAATTCCTGGGGGGAAAGGGGTGTGAGGGGTGCAGGAAGAGATTGGACAAAAATCTTACACCTATGGATGAGGACAGTGGTGGGAGTTAAGGGAATGGAGCGGGTGAGAATCGGGTGGAGGGGAGCTATGGGGGGAAAAAAGGAACATTTGTAATAATCTGAACAACATAGATTTATTTTAAAAATATTAATTTAAAAAATAATTTTTTGGGTAAGTGTGGTAAGTAATTTCATTTTGAGAATGAATACTTGCATTTTCCATTTTATTCCTTGCTTAGAAAAATTTTCTCTTCATAGTTGACAGGCCTTGTTTGAATTGCTTGCTTGTTGAAAACTCACACTGCTCATTCTTTGATTACATGCAATGGGAAATGTTTCAAAGGGAAACACTTAAGTGCCCACTTAAGGAAAGGCTTAAGAAGGTGCTGGTGAGCTTAGGGTGAAATTAATAAAATCAAGAACTTTCACCAACATGGAACAAAGACAAAATGCATAGAGGTCAAAGTTGAGAAATTATTGGACTTTTCAGGATTCTTTAATCAGTTCTTCATTCTATGGTGTCATTGTTTTAATTAATTTAAATCCAAGACATGTAATAATGGAAGAATTAGTAATGTGAGTTTCTTTCACAATAGGAAATACTTTGGAAGAGAAGAAGGGGGAATGGGTAGTAACTTTATTTAAGGCAGAGTATTTATGGCATTTAGATTAAGCAACTTTAACACAATGTTTTTTGTTCTGGGATGCTCCTGAAATTTTCATGTGCATATGTGCTAATGAAGATATAATCCATCATATGCATAGTTGAAAGAAGTAGTGACAATACTCTCTAGTACATACAAACTAATGGATGCTTCCAAAACCACACTTTTTTTTTCATAGACTATTAGAATTGGAATGGGCCTTAAAAGTAATTCAGACCAGGCACTTAACTTTACATTTAGGAAAAACAAGTATCAGAGAGAAGTAACTTTCCAGTGAACAGCCAGTCAGTGATAGAGCTAGTGCATAAAAATTTCCCCTGTATATAAAAGTGGGCCTAGTGGTCTATGTTAACCTCTTTAACTGCCTTCTATTGGATTAAACTATTTTTTATTTATTTCTTTTTATTCTCCCACTAGAGGCCTGGTGCACAAAATTCGTGCATGGGGGGTGGGGGATGTCCCTCAACCCAGCCTCTCCAATCTGAGACCCCTTCAGTGATGTCCGACCACCCATTTAAGCCCAATCCCATTGGGATCAGGCCTAAACAGGCGGTCGGACATGCCTCTGACAATCCAGGACTGTGGGCTCCCAACCGCTCACCTGCCTCTGCCTGATTGCCCCTAATTAGTTATGCCTGCCAGTCTGAGCACCCCCTAACCATTCCACTGCCAGCCTGATTGATGCCTAACTGCTCCCCGGCCGGCCCGATTGCCCCTAACTGCCCTCCCCTGCCAGCCTGGTCACCGCTAACTGCCCTCCCCTGCCAGTCTGGTCGCCCCTAACTGTTCTCCCCTTCAGGCTTGACCCCCCACTGCCCTCCCTGCAGTCCTGTTCCCCCCCAACTGCCCTTCCCTGCTGACCTGGTCTCCCTCAACTGCCCTCCTCTGCCGGCCTGGTCACCCCTAACTGCCCTCCCTGCTTGCCTGATCACCCACAACTGCCATCCCTACAGGTCTGGTCCCCCACAACTGCCCTCCCCTGCAGACCTGTTCAACCCCAACTGCCCTCCCCTGTAGGCCTGGGTCCTCCCAACTGTCCTCCACTGCAGGCCTGATCCCCCCCTCAAAGTGCTCCCCTGCAGGCCTGGTCCCCCCAAATTGCCCTCACCTGCAGGCCTGGACCCCCCAACTGCCCTCCTCTGCTGGCCCGGTCACCCTTAACTGCCCTCCCTGCTTGCCTGATCACCCACAACTGCTCTCCTCTGCTGGCCTGGGTCCCCCCAACTGCCCTCCCTTGTTGGCCTGCTCACCCCCAACTGCCCCCAACTGCCCTCCCCTGCCAGCCATCTTGTGGTGGCCATCTTGTGTCCACATGGGGGCAGTCATCTTTGAACACATGGGGGCGGCCATCTTGTGTCTTGGAGTGATGGCCAATTTGCATATTACTTTTTTATTAGATAGGATAAACTGGATGTTGCATGGTCTATTTTTATTTATAGCATTTAGCATATCTAATTAATCTAAAGTCTGAACTTAGCCAATATCTCTCTCCATAGAATGCTTAGGCAGGCAGTTCTGGTTGCCTAAACAATAAGCATTTTCTTTTCTTCTTTCTTGTTAACACAACCATGGTTTTATTCAAGTATTGAGAAAAAATCAACTTAAAGGATGGGGAGCCTATCACAAGGTAATAAATCATGATTGGACTAAGTCAAATAGGAAAATCACATTTCCCCTCTGCCAACAATTGGTTATGTGCCAGTTGTGGCCAATGTAATATTAGGAAAAGTCTGCTCTTAAGCTACTGGAAAATAGGCCCTAACCTGATAAAAAAAAGAAAGATGTAAGAGAATATATTTTTTGTTGCCTTCCTTCTTTTTGCCTGTGAACATATTTGTATAAGAATGTTGTACTTGAGCTGTTCTGGCCATCTTCCAACCATGAGGGGAAATAGCAGAGACTTACTATAGAAGAAAGAGCAGAACGAGGAGGAGCTTATGTCCTCAATTGCATAATTGAGCTGCTGCACCAATTTATGGACTATTTATTTCTGGACTTCTTGATATGCAAAATAATTATTACTTTCAATTGTTTAAGGTTTTTTTAGTGAAGTAATTGGTTATTTACAGCCAAAACCTACTTAAATCATTTGCATTTTAAAGTCACCCATACATCTGACATATTCTTTTTATACAATATTTTAGTCATTTTCAGTATTAGTGTTTTTTTGAGTCAATGCTTCTTCAGAATGGCAAAATGATAATCAATTTCTTTGGTAACCATGCCTTCTTGTGGTGTCTCGTTGCTTTCAGGCTTCAATTTTCTTCTTCATGACGTTCATCTTTTAGTATTTCAGTGATAATCTATTAATGGAAAATCTTCTCAGTCCTTACCTGAAAAAGTATTTATTTTGCCCCCATTCATAAATGATAATTTATATAGGGTGTCCCGAAGATGTATACATAACAGCTGAGAGCTCGATTGACATTTCTTTCTTTTCAGATTTAATCTATTGGAATTGATTATTTTTCAAAGTTTATATACATTTTTTAGAAATTCAGACCCTGCATATTGATCAAATTCTAAACCAATGGTCCTTTTCTACCATTTTGAAGTTTTGCTTTTGCTTCTGCCTAGAAGCGTCACTGGACTTAGATAAGTTTTTAATGTTAATTTATCAGCCTGGTAGTTCCCAGATAAAATGAATAGTGAAAATTCAAAGTTAATATGCAGGCGGGCACATGGTTACAAATTCACAAGGGAAACCTTTTCTACTTCTAGGATGAGATATATAAGCATTCTTCCCATCTCTCTTTGAATGTAAATATAATTTTTATTATTTTTCATAACTTTACTGAATTTGTAACCCTCTGAGTATTCCAACTTTATGTCATATTCTCACAGATTCAATTCCTTTCCTCACAAATTTCAATGTCATCATTTTCTTATAATTTCTGGACCACTGCAACAAATGTTGAACAGGGACAAACCAAGCTGTCATACAGAATTGTATATATAGAAAATTGAAAAGAATATTTGAA
Organism: Plecotus auritus; assembly: GCF_963455305.1. Lineage (NCBI taxonomy): Eukaryota > Metazoa > Chordata > Mammalia > Chiroptera > Vespertilionidae > Plecotus > Plecotus auritus. The sequence continues at coordinate 123,772,106 of NC_137784.1, forward strand.
CAAAGTAAATAACAATTCTAAAGTGTGTCATGGTAGATGGCAATATTATCAAATATAAAAAGTCCATTCTGTTTCTATACATCAAAATTATATAATTGAGCAATATAGTGATTTTTCAAAATATATTAGCAACATAAACAAAAATAATAAATTACTGATTTAATAAACTATAGTGAATTCATATAATGGAATATTATACAAATATAAAAAATAGTATATATAGAGTGAGCTATAGATTGATTTCCAGAATATACTGTTAACTGAAAAGAAAGCAAGGCAGAAATGATATGTATAGTATAAGTTAACTAATAAAACAGGCATAGGAATAGGTACAGTTATATTATATCAATACATTCTTAATATAAGGATAAAAATGTTTGGTATCTATAAGGGGAGAGAGCAAATAGGGTAAAGAAGACAGGAATGGAAGGTACTATAACTTGTTTCACATATTTGACATTGGAAGCATTTATCTGTTTAACCAATTATAATACAACTAGAGGCTCAGTGCATGAAAATTTGTGCACTGGGGGGTGGTTCCTCAGCCAGGCCTGCCCCCTCTCATGGTCTGGAAGATGTCAGGGGATGTCCTACTAATGGCTTAGGCCCGCTCCCCATGGCTGATCAGGGGAAGGCACCACCCCCATCACCCCCTTGTTGCTGCTGCCTCTGACCTCCCTCTGTGTGAAGCGATCAGGGGAAAGTGATGCCCCCATCACACGTCTGCCACTGCCACTGCCAGCCGCATGGCTGCCTGAGCCTTGGCCCTCTCAGCCACCATGGTTTGCCTGAGCCTTGTCCAGGCCCTCGTTGCCTGAGCCTCGGGCCCTGCGCAGTGGCAGGCGCCATCTGCAGCTTGCCTGAGCCTTAGGAAGCCTCTGCGGCTTTGTCCGGAAGGACAGAGTGTCAAGTCCCCGCCAACCCACTTGTGCCTCACTGAGCACGCAGCCCCACCCACCCATGTGCGCCTGCCATGCACGCAGCCTCCTGCTGGTCAGTCATTATGGCATGATGGCATGATGACAATTAGCATATCAGCTCTTTATTATATAGGACGAGAGGCCCAATGAATGAAATTTGTGCAAGAGTAGGCCTTCCTTCCCCCAGCTGCCAGCACCAGCTTCCCTCTGGCACCCGGAATCTGGGCTTCCCTCAGGCCACTGGCAGGCACCCAGGCCCCAGGCTTCCCTCCAGCTGCTGGCAGGCACCTGGAACCCAGGCTTCCCTTACAGCCCCAGCTTCGTCTAGAAGGTTGTCTGGAAGGATGTACTGTCTAATTAACATATTACACTTTTATTATTATAGATATTATATCAAGATAAGGAAGAGAAAATAATATTAAAAAATAAAGAACAATGTACAAAAAGAACCCAAATCTGTGTTTAGACAGAGACTTAACCACACAGTAATTTGATTTTACATCCCCAGTAGGGTATACCCTAAAAAAAGTAAAAGACTGACAAATTTTTTTTTTATATTTTTGCAATAATGACATTTTTAGTAATGGTATTGATATTGAGAAATTATATATATGTACATATATATATGTATATATCCTATATAATAAAAGAGTAATATGCAAATTGACCATACCTCCACTACACCCACAAGCCTCACCCACAGGCCAATCAGGAGTGAATATGCAAATAAACCCAACCCAGATGGCCTGCAGCCACAGAGATCAGGAGGGGAGGCTTGGATTTCCCCGGCAATGGAGGAAGCCAAGCTTTCCGCCTGCCCTTGCTGGCCCAGGTCTCCACTAAATGCTACAAAGTTTCAATTATAGAAGATACATAAATCCAAACAGAAATGTCTTCCACCACGGAGTGAGCAGAAGGCTTGGCTCTGCTCCAGGCTACAAAGTTTGAATTGTAGAAGATAAATAAACCCCAGATACCAGGGCCTCCGCTAGGGTCACCTGGGGCGTGGCCGGCCTGCAAACCATCACAGGCCCCTCGCCCAGGCTGCCTCATGCCCCAAGGGAACCCCCACCCTGATCCGGGACACCCTTCAGGGCAAACCACCTGGCCCCCACCCATGCCCCAGGCCTCTATCCTATCTAATAAAAGAGTAATATGCAGATTGACCATCACTCCAACACACAAGATGGCTGCCCCCAAGTGGTCAAAGATCCTGAGGCCATGTGGACACAAGATGGCCACCACAAGATGGCCAGCAGGAGAGGGCAGTTGGGAGGAACCAGGCCTGCAAGGGAGGGCAGTTGTGGGCAATCAGGCCAGCAGGGGAGGGAAGTTATGGGTGACCTGTCCTGGAGAGGAGGGAAGTTGGGGGTGACTGGGTCTGCAGGGAAGGGCAGTTAGTGGGGACCAGTCCTGCAGGGGAGGGCAGTTAGGGACAAGCAGGCTGGCAGGGGAGCAGTTAGGCATCAATCAGGCTGGCAGGGGAGTGGTTAGGGGGTGATCAGGCTGGCAGGCAGAAGCAGTTAGGGGCAATCAGGAAGGCAGGCAGGCGAGCAGTTGGGAGCCAGTAGTCCTGGATTGTGAGAGGGATGTCTGACTGCCCATTTAGTGGTATCTGGCCTAAACAGACAGTCGGACATCCCTCGAGGGGTCCCAGATTGGAGAGGGTGCAGGCTGGGCTGAGGGACACCCCCCCATGCAAGAATTTCGTGCTCCGGTCCTCTAGTATATATATAACATACATTAATACATATATAAAGTTATCAAAATTATAAATCAAGGAAGTAAAAACACAGTAACCCCAAACTTGAAGTAGGAATATCAGTATGAATTCACAATTATCTGTTAAAAATAAGATACACCCTAATGACAAAAATAAATACAAAATTGTAAGTGCTTTAAAATTATATTTTTGGTATTAGTGTTGGTTTTGTCATTCAAAGTTCATTTTGTGTGTACTTTGGGATAAAGAAAATGAGTTAATTTTTGCCTTTGAGAACCTGTGCTTTGGAATGAAAGATACAATGATGATATTGATCAGGCTAAGTAAATAAGCTGTGGTCCTGTATTTTGATTTGGAAATATCAGTATGAAATCCTAAAGTATTATATCTTTAAAAATATCAATTCCCTAGAACTCTCTACTGAAGAAGTCTAGAGAAAAGATAAAACAGTAGACATAAGAACACCTAGCACCCAGATAGCCTGTAAATAATATTTAAACTAAAGGGAAGCAGAGATACTTGAATAAATGACTGATTTGAGGATAGGGATAAAAAATGAATGAGATGAACTTCATACATCTTATATCAAAATAAAGGAAGCTAGCAAAGACTAATACGATAGTATGAAAGGACTCAGAAACTGACTTGAACAGGATTCCACTGGCTTAAAATTGAATAATTTGAACATCAATGAAGATAATAATTGCAATTGATTTTTACACATCAAATATGTTTAAGTTGATGTTTATAATTTTACTAAATTTCATCATTGATTATTTTGTGAGGATACCAGGGAAGGAACACATTACTCTGAAAATTGGAAAAAAAAATATTCAAACATTTTCTTTACTTTTCCTATATTTATTACTAGAGTCCCGGTGCACAAATTCATGCACATTGAAAGGAACTTAATTAGAAGAAATATTTTAATATCACTCTTCACCCTTTCTCTATAATAGAAGTGTCAACCAAATTCACAATCAACAATGACAGATGGAAACACACGCATGTGATTGGTGCCAGCGAGAACTTTATATATATAGAAAAACTTGCTTAATTAGACCTGCTTTCTGATGTAGTTAAACTTTTTCCAGTCCAGTGAAGCACCCCAACTTCTCTTTCAGGTAATTGTCAGCAACACAGCAGTAAATATCAACACAAAGCAGATTATTATTGTAGCTCACGCAGGGAGAACAAAGGGTGAAATATTTAACTGTAGCAGTGTTTGACTATATTCTGCACAGTGAGAAAACCTGAAGTCATTTTCAAGTTTCACCATTTCTGACTTCTTTTCAGTTAGGTCAAGTTTCTAAACTTTCTAAATTTCCATTTTCTGGCTAATGAAAAGAAAAAAGGATTCCACTGAGTTTCCTACCTACCTACTCCAGGAATTCTGTGAGGATAAGATGAGATAAGGCACGTGAAAATGCTTCACAGACATTTGGTTAAAGTGTGAAATGTTTGCACCTGGCTATAAAGCAAGTTGTGTTCCAGGGCTGAAGAAACTCCAAGGAAGCTAGTTGCTAGGGAGAGGAAGCTGGGCATTGCTACGTGACGTCATTACCCGGTGTTCACAGTGACCATTTCCAGGCTGGGCTGGACTGTGGGCTGCATTTTGCACCATGGGGTCTTGGCTGCAATTTGGTGGGCTGTCGCTCTGGGGTGGTGGTGGGGCCTGTGTCCCACTTTGGGGAAGCCGAGCGTTGCTTTGTCGGCACCAGGACTACGGTGCCATTTCTTTGTAAATGACCAGTGCTTGTCATGGCAGCTCCTGCCTTGAGCACAATGGTGGTCAGTGCACATAATAGTTACCTGTCGGACGGTCAATATGCATATTAGGCTTTATATACAGAGATAGTTCAAGGTCTTCCGAGAACTGCTTCGCGCCAGCATCCTATTGACTTTCCATGTACCCACATAGACCATGTAGGCAAGCCTTGACTGCTGCTTACCTAATTCTTGGGAGCAGACCCTATGCTATTCCTGGCACATGACAGGTAATCTTGTAAAGAGCAGCTACAAGGCTATTTCTTACTCACCACCCTATCTTTAGGGAGGCTGTCATGAGGCAGTTTCACTCACTTTCCAAGTGCTACCACACACCTCCCCCCATTAGGTTAGAGTTTCAAGCTATAACACTCACTGCAGCAGGAATCTGACTCCTCAGCAACAGTGTGCCTGCCCTCTGTTTGTGTTGTTATCTGTGTTAGAGTCACTGAAGGAGGAATGCATGAGGCCAAAGTGGTGAGGGATTATTAATTTATTAGGTCATCTGGATACCAGATGGGCTGAGCCCCCAAATAGCATCAGCCCCCAGGACAGGAGTCAGAGATTTTAAAGGACTCTATGTGGGCTTTTTATGGGCGGAGAATTCTCTGGGTGGGTCCGGATCCTAAGAAGGTCTGAGGGGAAGGATAATGGTCTTAGCAAGTGCAATGTGGTCTAAGAGAAAGGGAATGTCCATGGTGAAGTGGCCTAAAGGCCAGTTCCTATGGGAGGGGTATCGATTCAATTATTTGATCAAACCTAACAATCTGGCCCTTTTGTTTCAGTGTTGTCCCATGGCACATGGTTTGTGGGGAGCTGACACCATTGTTGATCTTGCTTTTGCTGTTTGTATAAGTTAATAGAGTATCATAACTATGTATGGGGTCAGATGGTACTAGACCTATTGTGGCAATCATTTTGTAAGTTATAAAAATGTCTAATCACTATATTGAACATCTGAAACTAATATATCATATCTCAACTGTAACTGAAAACTAAAAAAAATTAAAATAGAGTATATGAATCTATAAAGGGATCATTACTTCTTTACAGGTCAAATCTCTCAGCCTGCTTGACAAGCAGATGGTGGGGGTGAGTTTCTACTTAAAAATATCATCCCAGTTCATAAATTTAAAAATAATGAAAAAAAGAGAATAGGAGCATTGCGCAACCCTTAAAGAAGATATCATCAATGGCTTGTAACCTCACCAAAAATAAAAAAAATAAAAAATAATCAAAGAGTATGTGCCACTTGGTGGAATTACAGAACACCACCTATAATATAGTCTTGCCAAAAGAATTAATTAAAATGTTTCAATCCATTGAAATTCTCCTTCTTGATGTTTAATGAACTGACCTGAGATTACTTCAACATAGTATAAATAGAGGAGGGAAAGTGGGAGGAAATATGAAAAAATAGGCCTGGAGTTGAAACTTATTGGAGCTGGGTGATAAATACATGGATGTCTCAACCTTTTGAAATATTTAATAATAATAATAATAAAAATATTTTACAAAGGAATGGGGGAAGAAATAAAGACATCAAGGGATGGATATATTTAAATAAATATGGCACCTATAAGCAGAATAGTATAAAATTTTATTGGAAGATATTAAAGCATGCCAACTTTAATGAACGTAGATAACATGTTCATAGATTGGAAGACTCAATATTTTAAAGATGTTGCTTTCCCTAAGTTAATCCAGAATTTCAATTAATTCAAAACAAAGTTCTAACTGGGTCCTTGCCAGTGTGGTTAAGTGGTTGAGCATTGACCTATGAACTGGAGGTCATGTTTCAATTCCTGGTCAGGACATGTGCTCAGGATGTGGGCTTGATCCCTGGTGGGGAGCATGCAGGAGGCAGCCGATTGGTGATTCTCTCTCATCATTGATGTTTCAATCTCTCTCTCCCTTCCTCTCTGAAGTCAATAAACATATATTTAAAAAAATTCTAACTGGGTTTTTAATGAAACTTGACAAAAGTAAACGAATCTTTATAAAACGTTGAAAGGGAAAAGCATAACCATGACAATTGTGAAGAAGAAAAATTGGAAGGATTAATGGTATAGTAGTTAAGATAATTAAAGTTACAGTAATGAAGACATTAAGACATTCTTAAAGAAGTAGACAGGCTTGGTTTGGTGGTTATAAAATACTAGAGGCCCGAATTTCGTGCACGGGGCGGGGGGTGTGTGTGTCCCTCAGCCCAGCGTGTACCCTCTCCAATCTGGGACCCCTCGAGTGATGTCCGACTGCCTGTTTAAGCCCGATCTCAGTGGGATCAGGCTCAAATGGGCAGTCGGACATCCCTCTCACAATCCAGGTCTGCTGGCTCCCAACTGCTCACCTGCCTGCCTTCCTGATTGCCCCTAACCGTTTCTGCCTGCCAGCCTGATCACCCCCTAACCACTCCCCTGCCAGCCTGATTGATGCCTAACTGCTCCCCTGCCAGCCTGTTTTCCCCTAACTGCCCTCCCCTGCAGGCTTAGTCACCCCTAACTGCCCTCCCCTGCAGGCCTGGTCACCCCTAACTTCTCTCCCCTGCAGGCCTGGTTCCCCCCCCACTGCCCTCCCCTGCAGGCCTGGTCACCCCTAACTGCCCTCCCCTGCTGGCCTGATCGCCCACAACTGCCCTCCCTTGCAGGCCTGGTCCCTCCCAACGGCCCTCCCTTGCTGGCCATCTTGTGGTGGCCATCTTGTGTCCACATGGGGGCAGAATCTTTGACCACATAGGGGCAGCCATCTTGTGTGTTGGAGTGATGGTCAATCTACATATTACTCTTTTATTAGATAGGATAGAGGCCTGGGGCATGGGTGGGGGCCAGCTGGTTTGCCTGGAAGGGTTTCCCAGATCAGGATGGGGGATCCCTTGGGGCATGAGGCAGCCTGGGCGAGGGGCCTGTGGTGGTTTGCAGGCCGGCCATGCCCCCCGGCGACCCAAGCAGAGGCCCTGGGATCTGGGGTATATTTATCTTCTACAATTGAAACTTTGTAGCCTTAAGCGAGGCCTGGGCCGACCAGGGCTGCAGAAGCTTGGCTTCCTCCATTGCCAGGGAAACCCATGACTCCCTCCTGCTCTCTGTGGCTGTAGCCATCTTGGTTGGGTTTATTTGCATATTCTCTCCTGATTGGCTGGTGGGTGTGGCTTGTGGACATGGCTTGTGGGTGTAGCAGAGTGATGGTTAATTTCCATATTACTCTTTTATTAGATAGGATTAGGATCTTGGTTAAGCCCAGGGGTGGGCAAACTTTTTGACTCGAGGGCCACAATGGGTTCTTAAACTGGACCGGAGGGCCGGAACAAAAGCATGGATGGCGTGTTTTTGTGAACTGATATAAATTCCAAATTAAAGGAGCAGAGTTGAGAGCAAGAGAACCATATAGAACAGCCGGATCCGGCCCACGGGCCGTAGTTTGCCCAAGGCTGGTTAAGCCTCTTAAGAATCTCTTGGCCTTCCCCTCAAGGTTGCAAGATAGCTTCCACCGTTCCTAATATAACATTCTTACTGGAAATGATCAAGAAAAAAGTTGACTGGGCAATGATACAGGCATCCATTGCTCAGGTGCCGGGGATATGCAATATTCTGTAATACTAGAGGCAAAACCACACAAGGAAGAATTGCCCCCCCTCATAATTGTAATAGTTCCCATTGAGGAACACTGGCTTAGGCCAGTCACAATTCATCCTCTTGGGCTGGGCACAAGGCATTTAGCCTAAGTTTGGGTTCTGTTATCAAGGAATAAGAGACATGACTACTGAGTAGATAAATAGCAGTGACTACAGTAGGGAAAACCAACTCCTTATGAGCAACTAAAATATGTCAAATACTCTGCTAAGAAATCTGTATGCATTGTCATATTTTTTCTCAAGAGTATACTTGCAAGGGAACTTATTGTAATCCACATTTTATAGGTGTGGAGACTGAGCCTCAATATGAGAGAGCTAAATCATTTCCCCAAGCTCATATAGCTAACATGTAGCATCATGGAGTTTTAAACTTAGTGTACATAGAAACTTTCATGTATCCATCAGAAAAACAAACCAACAAACTTGATGTCTATGTTTATGAAGCATACACACTATGACAACTATCTCTGAATTTCCTTCTTCAAGTTGATAAGTGACCAACAGAGAAAAATCCTTATGTCCCATGGAATTTACTTCCTCAGTGATCCTTTCATGAGTGATGATTATTAAATTCCTAGGGCCATCCCTGAACCACTTATACTGGCTTTAGAACAAATCTGACACACAGCTCTTCTTTAAATAACCTACATTTTCAATATTTAGTGTGAGCAGGGTGCTTTGACCACTAATATTTGAAAAACACTTAGCCTCAGAATATGAAATATGCTATAATACTATATACATATATCAATAAATTACATTTTCAGTTTGTCCTCAATTTCAAGAAAATCCTCTGCCAAATAAACTAGCAAGGAAATAAATCACTTTAATTATAATAAATAGCAGTTTCTCTAAATGTATTTCTGGCAGCAAATAGCTTCTATTATTGACTTTTGCAAAAGTAATTTAAGGGGAAAATATTCTCAATAAAGTTGGAGATGCCAGACTGTGAACTGCAATCCCTCATATATGTATATTATGCTCCATTTTGATTCCTCCACCATGGAAAAATTAATTTCCAATTTTAAAGCACTTAAGCTGATATATTTATTATGAAATTATCCATCTTTTAAATTATCTTCTTCAGAGTGCCTCATTGGCTAAATTTAAGATTATAATTTTCTATAGTGTAGACAGAATAATCATGGCTTAGGTCAGAAAAAAAAATTACTGCCTTTCTGGAATTATAATAATATACCATCTACACTAATAAAAGAGAAACATGCAAATTACCATAACTCTGCTACACTACCAGCCTATCAGAGTGAGTATGCAAATTAACCTGAAAACATGGCGGCAGCCCCGCCTCCCAGCCACTCCAGGCTTGTGGGGGTCAGAGAAGTTGGGCGCCAGTGCCTGAGGCTGGCTGCAGCCAGGGAGACCAAGAAGTCGCCTGCCCCATGATCCCAGGCAGCAGCCAAAAGCAGAAGCCTCATGTCCACCCCACGTCCTCCCACCCCAAGTCCTGGGCGAGATGAAGAAACCAGGCCCGAGCACCTGAGGCTGGGTGCAGCCTGAGAGATGAAGAAGCCACCTGCCCCATGATCCCAGACCGCAGCCAGCCGGAGAAGTCGCCTACACTGCATCCCAGGGAAGATGGAGAAGCCGCCCGCCTGCAGTCCAGGCACCAGCACTTGCAGCTGGCTACAGCCTGGTAGACAGAGAAGCCGCCAACCCCGCAGTCCTGGGTGCCAGAACTTGTGGCTGCAGCCCAGGCGAAGCCACCTGCCCACCGTCCCCTGCAGCTGCAGCCGGCCAGGGGGCCTATGGCTGACCAGAGGGAGGGAAGCCCAGATCCTGGGTGCCTGTGGTCGGCTGGAGGAGGGAATCCTGGGTCCCAGATGCGGGGCCAAGGCAGAGGTGGTTAGGGGCAATCAAGCCAGCAGGGGAGCAGTTAGGGACAATCAGGCTGGCAGGCAGAAGAAGTTAAGGGCAATCAGGCAAGCAGGCAGGCGAGTGGTTAGGAGCCAGCAGTTCTGGATTGTGAGAGGGATGTCCGACTGCCGGGGGTCCCAGATTGGAGAGGGTGCAGGCTGGGCTGAGGGACACCCTGCCCCCCCCATGCATGAATTTCATGCACCGGGCCACTAGTAGTATTTTAATAAGACTAACTTCCATTTCAGTTTTTTCCCATTGTCATGACAATTTTTTCCCTGTTAGAAACATATTATGCAGAGTGACAATGGATTAAGTATGGAAGATACCTTGTTTGGTAAATAGATCATGGAATTCAAAATCAAGATGATGGGACCAAACCTGCAACATAGGTATGTGCCCTGACCAAGAATTGAACCTGTGATCTTTCAATGTACTGGATGGTGCTCCAACCAACTGAGCCACATGGGCCAGGACCAATTCTTCTAAAACCAAATCATGTCTTCTCTTCTCACATTCTCATGGTAATACTCATGTTCAGCCTCTCATCATTTCTGTGCTAGCTTGACTGGTGACTCCCTACACCAACTGTTACATGACTAGCCTTTCAAAACCACATGCTTACCCACACCAATCTTCTATTAATATATATTAACCCTTTTCTAATTCTCCAGGATGAAGACAAAAATTCTAAACATGGTATTCAAGGCTTCTAAAGAAAAGTGCTGGAAAGAACTCAGGAGAGTGCAGACTGAAGTTCAGTTGAGCAAACTTTCATGGTGTACTTACTCTGTCTAAGATTTCAAGATGGCTGTGACTAATCCTATATAATAAAAGGCTAATATGCAAAAAGACCAAATGGCAGAAGAACCAGTTGCTATGATGTGCGATGACCACCAGGGGGCGTGCACAGAACATGGTGGGCATTGGCTGTGGTGGGATGGTGGAGCAGGTGAGCAGGGGCGCCAGACCAAAGTCGCTGTCATCAGGGCAACCCTCTGGTGGTTACTGAAATTCTTTGCTCCTGTGCATCGCGGTTCCACCTGCTACTGGCACCAGCCCCACTCGCACCTGCTGCTGGTGCCTGGTGCCAGCCCCGATTGCTTGGTGCCATCTGTGCGTGCGAGTGGCGGTTGCTGGCTCCTATCGCCCCTCAGAGCTTCTCCACCTCCCCCTGCTCCTGAGGAGTGATCAGGGCTGCCAGCCACCTCTTGCACCTGATGACAGCGCTGGCTCCACTTGCACCCACTGCTGGCCCTGGAGCCACCGCTCGCAACCGCTGCTGGCACCTGGTGCCAGTCCTGATCGCTCACCACCATCAGTGGGTGCAAGTGGCGGCTGCCATCTCCGATCGCCCCTGAGGGCTTCTCCACCTCCCCCTGCTCCTGAGGGGCAATTGGGGCAGCAGCCACCACTCACACCCACTGCTGACACTGGCCCCAATCGCTCCATGCTGTCAATGGGTGTGAGCGGGGCTGGTGCTGTCAGCATGTGGGAGCGGCGGTGGCAGAGTGGGGCTGCTGGCAGACAGGGGACCAGGGGCCCCAGTGGGAGGGGCCAGACAGGGGTGCAGAGGATGGGCCGAGACCCGCCCCTGTGCTCACCACAGCCTCGCGGCCCACAGTTCCTTTCTAGGTGCAAGAATTTGTGCACTGGGCCCTAGTTCAATTATAAGACATAATGATGTTTAGAGTAGGGATTTAGTCTCCAAGGAGAACTGAAGTACTATTATTATATACTAGTACTTATGATGCTGTCTAGGTGCTGAGAATGCAAGATAAAATAGTTAGAGCCCTAGATTCTCTCCATCATGTAGTTCACAGTATAGAAGATAGACAAGTAATAGACAACCTCCATACAATGCAAGTACCATGAATAAAAAGTAGGGGGAGTAATTAAGAGATTACAAGAAGGGGGACTAACTGGGGCCATATCTAGATCAATAAAAAGTTCATTAAATAAATGATGATTGAACTAAGACTAAAAGATGAAGAAGGGCTTGTCAAGGGAGGGGAAAAATGCATTCCAATAAGAGGGGGTAACATGTACAAAGCCCTTGAGGAAGGAGAGAATACTGAGTCTTTGAGAACTGGAAAAAGGTCAGCATGGCTTGGAGAAGATATGGAAGTGGTTGTGGAATAAGATGAGACTAGAGAGGTTAGCTATATAGACAATGACTTGGATAATGAGTCCAAATGGATTCAGGAAGATGAGATATGAGGTTGTTGCTGCAATCAAGGCAAAAAATGAAAGGACAACAACGCTAGAGACTGAGAAATCCAATCCACAAAAATTTAGGAAGTAGGAGAGAAAGTAGAAAATGGAGACATCTTGTGATTCAGTGATCATGTTCTTCCTGACAAAGTGAATGCTGGATTTATGACAGGATCTATGACTATACTTCCTCCAAATAGTAGACTGAAGTATCTGACCTACTCTGTGCCTGGTCAGAATTGGTTTAGAAAATCATCTGGCATGTATGTAGAGACCATTTATGGCTCTTGCTTAGAAGGATAAGAGAAAGCAGAAACTGAAAAAATGAAATATGAATTATTTAAATGTAGAGGATTTACCCAAATGCTAATCATATACAAAGAGTTCCTAGCACAGCACATAAAATGTGCTTAAGAATGCTTTTAGAACTAGTTTAAAATTAATAACGGGGGGAATAATTAATTCCCTGTGTAATAAAGAGCCTTACTCCGTTTATATTTATGCTGACAGCTTTCAAGGCCCATCTTTTGCTTCTCTTTCTGTCCCATACCTGGGCAAGCTGATAAGAAAGCACACTGGTTCCCATAGGAAAAGCCAGCACCACTTGCTCCCACTCTGTCTCAAGGCACTCAAGTCATTTTCAGACCCGCTTGGGAGCCTGCCCTGCTCTCTCCAGAAGTCTCATTATAGCAGTAATAAATGTATTCACATGCTGCAGTAGGCATGTAAAATCATTAGTCTTGACATCCAAACTGATTTTTGATGGGGGTCTGTCCGGTCTCCAAGGATTAAACATAACACCTTGGAAGCTGGAGAGAGTTAGTGCATACAAAATATTTTATAAGCTCCACTACAATTTCCAACCTCTTTACATTTAATTTGGGGCCATAGAAATAATTCTGGTCTAATGGACTGTGAGCAAAAGTGAAAGTGCCATTTCCAGGTTAAGGCAGTTAAAAACTAGATTTCTTTTTCCATGTCAATGCAACCTTAGAGGCCACACTGTGTAGTGATAGAGGAGGACTACCTAACTTGAATTTAATTGTAATGTCAGTAATAAATAAACTATTGTGCGAAGTCACTGAGATTTGGGGTTTATCTCTTTCTGAAGCATAGACTATACGAATCTAATTAATACATACTGTATTGGACCAATTCAGCAATGTACAGCTCCATACACCCACTTCCACAAAATGACATTCAAAATATATAATTGAAAACCACTTATCAAAAAACATGGACACTTATGAAGTATCATTACATTCTTTTCATGCCATTCACTTAAAAAGGGGAACAAAGATATATTCCCTATACAGGTAAATTTATCTCCTCAAATGAACTTTTCATTGATTTTCCTTTGAGATAGTGATGACTGAAATTATTGATAGAATAAAAACATGAACTGTTTTATTATATTTCACTATAAATCTAATTTCAATAATTGTATTAAGCAGTAAGACATCCACTGATACTTCAATCTTATGCCTTTAAAATGTTAGATACAACATCAAAATTATTGTACAGTGATTTAAAGTAATATTCACTCTGTTTAATCTTAAATTTAAAGTAAAAATGGATTTTTAGAGCAAAGTAAATAAAACCAAAATATTTTTACAATGTTATTAAATCTATTATTTGTAGTACTCTGTCACAGTTCAAAATTAATGAGAACATTTATCTTCTGTGCTTACATTCTATTCAATACTAAACAATTGAAATCCCCTTTGCTTAGAGATTGTTTATTTTTAACTTCAATCTGAAGATGTTGATCAATTATATTCCAAACAATCTGTTGATATGCTAGACTCAAACACATTCACATATAGTTTGTCCTCCCTGGTAGATTGTAGTGATCAAGCTTAAAATAATTATCACAATAGAATGTATCTAATTATACCAACACTATTTTAACTCAACACCTTAATGAAGGAAGTAATTCTGCTTTTAAACATATATCACAAAGCCATTTTTAAACATGATTGTTTTATCCTCCTGGTTATCTTTTCTGTTATAATATTGATTTCCTTATCTATTTCTTCTCAGCTTAGCAAATTTATTTTTTATGATATCTGGCAGTTCTCTACCCCAATAAATTACATATTTTTGCACAAAGAATTAATGTATCCATCCATGACATCCAACTTTACATTCTATTAATAGTTTTTCAACTCTTTGAATCCCTGCAGTCTCCTTCCCTGACCTTGCCTGAGGGTATTTTAAAATCTTTGTCTAGCTTCATTTCTATTATAATCATTCTGTCTTCATCTTTGATTACTGTAACATTTTTTTCTACTTCAATTTCACTTTGTCATCTTTTTTTCTGCTTTTTTTATCCAAAATACTCACTGTTAACTAACATGAATTACTATCAGCTTTTTTCCATTCAACACATTCCATTTCTCTTCTAAAAAATTTCCCTTATGCTTCCCTGTTCACTTCTTAGTTCCATTCACATTAAATAACACTTTGAGCTCCATCCACAAGACACAGATATAATATTAAGCATCCTTATTATGATTTTATGTTGGTAGCACATTAATTCTGTTTATATGATCACTGAGATATAGAACTATGACTTCTTAGGTGTGTCACATACATAGATATCTTTACCTCAGTGTCCCTTAAACTAGGTCATTTAATTTCCAGCTATTATGCTCAGAAGTCATCCCTATAGAAAAAAACAAAACTACCAATCTTTTCCAGTTTTCCATATTTACAGACTAAAGAAGAAAAATCATCTAATCGTATAAAAAGATTTATAAAAACCATCTATCTATATAAAAACCTAAGCGACCATCACAATGGACTGAGCAGCAGGCTGCGTGGGGCGACCGGGCCAGCAGGGGGGCAGTTGGGGTCAACCAGGCCAGCAGGCAGAGGCAGTTAGGGGTGATCAGGCTGGCAGGGGGGCAGTTAGGGGCGACCAGGCCAGCAGGGGGGGCAGTGAAGGGCAATCAGGCAGGCAGGTGAATGGTTAGGAGCCAGTGGTCCAGGACCCCTCCGGGGATGTCCAACTGCTGGTTTAGCCCCCCTCCACCAGCCTGGTCCCCCTAACTCACCCCCATGCTGGCCTTGTTGTCCCTAACTCACACCCCACTGGCCTGGTTGCCCCTTACTGCCCCCCCTGCCAGCACGGTTGCCCCCAACTTTTCCCCCACCAGCCAGGTCACCCCTCACTGCCCCACTCTGCGTATGCCTCAGTTTCTCTGGCAATCCCTAATACACTTAATTTTAAGATCAGATAAAAAAAATAATGTCTACTCTGACCACTTCAAGTAAATATTGGTTTGTAGTTCTGTTGGTAAAATCAGGCTCTAAAAAGAAATAAAAGGAATAATGAAGGAAATGAAGAAGTAAAACTGTCTTATTTTTAGATAACGTGATCTTCTTTATAATAAATCCGAGTGAATATGCAAAACAAAACTACTAGAAAAATAAGTAAGTTTAATAAGGTTGCAGAATGAATGGTCTATACACAGAATTCAATCATATTTCCATGTATTAAGAATGAACAATTATAAATTGATATTTAAATCAGATGATTAACAATGGCACAAAATATTAAATAGTGATAATTTGACAAAAGATAGTAAGACCTTTACACTAAAAATGACAAAATAATGATGAAATAAATTAAATAAAACCTAAATAAATGAAGAAATAGACTATGTTCATGAATTGAAATATTCAGTGATGCTAGGATGTCAGTTTTCCCTAAAGTGACCTACAGATTTAACACAATCCCAATAAAATCTAAAATCCAAGCATATTTTTAAAATTGGGTAGCTAATTATGAATTTTGTATGGAAATTCACAGGGTCTAGCACAGCCTTGGGTAAACTGCGGCCCGCGGGCCGGATCCGGCTGTTCTATCCGGTTCTCTTGCTCTCCCCTCTGCTCCTTTACTTTGAATTTATATTAGTTCACACAAACACTCCATCCATGCTTTTGTTCCTGCCCTCCGGTCCAGTTTAAGAACCCATTGTGGCCCTCGAGTCAAAAAGTTTGCCCACCGCTGGTAGCATAACCAAAATGATTTTGGAAAGAAAGAAAAATCTTAAGAACTCACATTACCTAATTGCAATATGCATTACAAAGTTACAGTAATCAAGGCAATTCAGTATTGGTGTAAAGATTGACATGCAGATTAATAGGAAAAAATAGAAAGTACAGATTTAGACTCACACGTACATTGTGAATTAATTTTCAACAAAGATGCCAAAATAATTCAATCAGAAAAGTTAATATTTTTTTTAAAAAGATGCTGGGACAATTTGATTGGCACATGACAAGTACATGAACCTCAACTTTTACTTCACATCATGTACTAAACTAACTCAAAATGATTCATCTGTATATATAAAAGGCTAATATGCAAAGTGGTCCCGCAGTAGTTTGACCAAGAGACTGGGAGTTTTATCACTTGCTATGATGTGCGCTGTCCACCAGGGAGTGGCACAGAACAAAGGAAGGCCCTAGCCAGCAGCCAGCATCTAGCAGCTGGGGAAGGGAAGCCCTGGCTGGCAGCCAGAAGGCCCCTATTGGCCCTGATCACCAGCCAGTCCTAGGGGCCCTACCCATGAATGAATTTCATGCACCGGGCCTCTAGTATAACTATAAGTAAGGCTAACACAATAAAACATCTAGCAGAAAATGTAAGAGAAAATTATAGTTTGTGTTTGCCAAAGATTTATAAAATACAACACAGCCCTAACCAGTTTGGCTCAGTGGATAGAGCGTCGGCCTGCGGACTGAAGGGTCCCGGGTTCGATTCCGGTCAAGGGCATGTACCTGGGTTGCAGGCACATCCCCAGTAGGGGGCGTGCAGGAGGCAGCTGATCGATGTCTCTCTCTCATCGATGTTTCTAACTCTCTATCCCTCTCTCTTCCTCTCTGTAAAAAATCAATAAAATATATTAAAAAAAATACAACACAAAACACAAGCTTTTATAAAAGAAAAGAATTGATACATTAGGAATTTATCAACATAAAAATATTTTTTATCTTCAAAAGACACTGTAATGAAAATTAAAAGGTAAGGTCCCAGATAGGAGAAAATATTTACAAAAAAAATTTACCAGCAAAATACTTATATCTTAATATATAAATATTGATTAAAATGTGAACAACCCAATTAATATGATCAAAACATTGGAACAGATATATCACTAAAGAAAATATACAGACATTAAATAAACACATGGAAAAATATTTAACATCATTTGATGTATCTCATCCTTTTTTCTTTAGGCAATGTCAAGACATTGAGTCTTCAATGTATGGGAATGACTTTATAGAGATTACTATGGTTGCAGTGTGCATATTGGTCCAGAGGAGGATAAGACTATAGTTAGGGAAACCAGTTAGAATACTCCTACTCCTACAGTAGTCTAGAATATGGAAGACAAACTATGTAGTTAAATGATCACATAGTATATATTTTAGGCATTTCAGGCCATACATTTCCATTTGCAACTACTCAATTCTGCCCGTGTACTAAATGGGCATGACTATGTTCCAATAAATGTTATTTATGGACACTTAAATTTGAATTTTATATAATTGTAATTAGTCTTTTTATTTTTCAACCTTTTGAAAATGTAAAAACTAGCCTTAGTTTTCTGGACATAGATTCAGCCATGGCTCATGGCTTGCCAAAAAGTGGTCTAAATGAGATATTATAGCCTTTACACTAGGGAACAGAAAGACAAGGGCATCCTATCTAATAAACGAGTAATATGCAAATTAACCATCACTCCGCTACAACCACCAGCCACGCCCACCAGCCAATTAGGAGCGAATATGCAAATAAACCCACGCAAGATGGCTACGGCCACAGAGAGCAGGAGGGAGGCTTGGGTTTCCCTGGCAATGGAGGAAGCCAAGCTTTCCACCTGCCCTTGCTGGCCTAGGCCTCCACTCAAGGATACAAAGTTTCAATGATAGAAGATACATAAAACCAAACCGAAATGGCGGCAGCCACAGAGCTGGAAAGAGCAGGAGGCTAGGGTTGCTCCCGGTGATGGAGGAAGCCAAGCTTTCCGCACACCCTGGCCAGCCCAGGCCTCACTTAAGGCTACAAAGTTTTAATTATAGAAGATACATAAATCCAAAAATAAATGGCTGCCGCCACGAAGCAAGCAGAAGGCTTGGCTCCGCTCCAGTCTACAAAGTTTCAATTGTAGAAGATAAATAAATCCCAGATACCAGGGCCTCTGCTTGGGTCACCAGGGGGTGTGGCCGGCCTGCAAACCACCACAGGCCCCTCGTCCAGGCTGCCTCACACCGCAAGGGAACCCCCACCCTGATCCAGGACACCCTTCAGGGCAAACCAGCTGGCCCCCACCTGTGCACCAGGCCTCTATCCTATCTAATAAAAGAGTAATATGTAGATTGACCATCACTCCAACACACAAGATGGCTGCCCCCATGTGGTCAAAGATCCTGCCCCCATGTGGACACAAGATGACCACCACAAGATGGCCAGCAAAGGAGGGCAGTTGGGAGGGACCAGGCCTGCAAGGGAGGGCAGTTGTGGGCAATGCAGCCTGCAGGGGAGGGCAGTTAGGGGTGACCAAGCCGGCAGAGGAGGGAAGTTGGGGGCGACCAGGCCTGCAGGGAAAGGCAATTGGGAGGGACCCAGGCCTGCAGGGGAGGGCAGTTAGGGGTTACCAGGCCTGCAGGGGAGGGCAGTTAGGGGTAAACAGGCTGGCAGGGGAGCAGTTAGGCATCGATCAGGCTGGCAGGGGAGTGGTTGGGGGTGATCAAGCTGGCAGGCAGAAGCAGTTAGGGGCAATCAGGAAGGCAGGCAGGTGAGCAGTTGGGAGCCAGCAGTCCTGGATTGTGAGAGGGATGTCCAACTGCCCGTTTAGGACTGATCCCCACCGGTATCAGGCTTAAACAGGCAGTTGGACATCCCTCGAGGGGTCCCAGATTGGAGAGGGTGCAGGCTGGGCTGAGGGACACCCCCCTCCCCATTGCACGAATTTTGTGCACCGGGCCTCTAGTATTTTATAACTCTTCAGAGGTTGAAATAAGCAAAACGTGTGTTAACATGATGTGGGATATAAAGAGAGAAAAGAGGTAGGAACCCCTAGTTTCTGCCTTGGGCATCTAAATACAGTGAAAAGAGTAGGTTTACAAGGAATGTGATAACTTATATTAGGCGCTTATTATTTGAATTATCTCTGTAATCTATTAAGGTCACATTCAAGGTCCCATTTACCCCAGAAAGTTTTCTTTTTAATTGCTATTGCTAACACTGACTTCTTGCAATAAAGAATAATATAATGGATGCCCTAGCTCAGTGGTCGGCAAACTCATTAGTCAACAGAGCGGCAAACTGTGGCTCGTGAGCCCCATGTCGCTCGCGAGCTGTGGTTTTCCGACCACTGCCCTAGCTGGTTTGGCTCAGTGGATAGAACTTCAGCCTGAGGACTGAAGGGTCCCGGGTTTGATTCTTGTCAAGGGCACATGCCTGGGTTGTGGGCTGGATCCCCAGTAGGGGGCATGCAGGAGGCAGCCGAACAATGATTCTCTCTAATCATTGATGTTTCTCTCTCTCCCTTCGTCTCTGAAATCAATAACAATATAGTTAAAAAAAAAGAATAGTATAATGGCAAGAGTATTAGACTTAGTATCAAAGGACCTGGCTTCAAGTCTGACTTTTCCATTTACTACTGCATGATACTAGGCAAGTTCCTGAATCTTTTTGAGCATTAGTTTTCTCATCTGTGTGTGGAAGTGGAAGTAGTGATAACTATCTGTGGCTATTTTTTTTAAAAAAGTGACAAATCTTTAGACAGTCTTCTCATTAAAGATAGGGTCTATCTCTCTCTCCTTGAATCTGGGAAGGCTTGTGACTACTTTAACAGAGTATAACAGAAGGGAAGCTGTGTAATACCCAAGGTTAGGTCAAAAAAGGTCATGCAGCTTCCACCTTTTCTGTTGGTTTACTTGAACTTGACCCCTGAGCTGCCATGTTAGAATTTTAACTACCCTGAAGCTACCATACTGTGAAGAAGGCAAGCCATATGGAGAAGCCATGTGTAGCCTGTCTAATTTGACAAACCCCCAGCTGAGATTTCATCCAATAGCCAACATCAAATTGCCAATCCTATGAGTGAGCCATCTTGGACATCCAAACCATGGAAGACTGACGTCCCATGAAGCATGAGGAATGCCCAGTCAAGTCCTATCCAAATTCCTAACCCATGGAATCCTTAAGCATAATAAAATGATTATTTTATACCACTAAGATGTGAGTTAGGGTATTACTTAGCAATGGTAACTAGATTACTATCTCTAAGGATTATTGTGAAGAACAAATTAGGTAATTAAATAAAAAAGGTATGTTAATGCTTAGGTATTATTAATACTTAAGGCATTCTCTTAATATATACTTCATTTATTGGTAATAACATAGGCCACATATCAGTTGGTTATTATCTGTTTCAAACACATTGGTTTTGCCTTCCCAATTATACTGTGAACTCATAACACTGGGTTCTAGCTCTTACAATACCTTTGTATCACCTGCTAGAGCTGGGCACTGAAACAATAAAACATTCGGGCAATATTGTTGTCTTATATGTAATGTTGAAAGAGTTCACTACCACTTTGATATATTTTCAATTTATTTAAGTATAAATAATTCCACCATTTAAATTCTGTTCACAGCTGTTTACTCATATATCATTCTCCACTTGTAGTTAAGGCTGGCTCAATTATTCTACTTACTAACTCTTACTTTAATTGATAAAAAATAAGTTTAACCAGATGGCCAATCTTAATCATTTGCCTTTTAAAAAGAAAAGTTATACATCAGCATGTAAACTATCTTAGAGACTAATTCATTTTGCAATTCTTCTATTTAAGTAGTCTAATTAAATTTCCAAAGTAGTGCAATATAAAATAATCAGTGAAAGCCAAAAAAAAGTCATTAAGATTTTTAATTCCTCTCCTAACGTTTTTTCCCCCTATGGATTCTCACTTTTTACTCTCAATTTTTCTTTATCCTCTGCTTGGGAGTTTAACCTCCTACAGCGATTTACTCAGCTTTTATTTCTATAAAGGCCAGATGAAAAACTGCAAATAAGTTCAAACCGCTGAAAAATATTGGGTTGGAGAAATACATTAATTCAATTGGAAGCTTGACTACATCCAAACTAGACTTGTGATTTAATTTCAACTAAGTCTTTCCTGATGCTCAGCAATCCCTCACCCTTTTTCTTATCTCATGTTGACTTCGTATCACATTCCCTACAGCGATTGTTCCAAATCTCTCCACTCTCCTGCCAGGCCACTAGAATGAGCTGACACTGCTGCTTACTTGACTTAGATGGAAGCTATCCAGAGCAAGCACTTTCATCTTCTCACTTTAATTCACAACCTCGCTATATGTTCACTCATTTTTAATATTCCCGACTATCTCAAAGCAAGAGCAGTTACTCTTTTATTCTACCAATAAGACTAATCTCTCTCTATCTTTAACCAGGAATATCTTCATTCCTGCCTCTTGTAGAAATTTACTCAATCTGTAATCCCTCCTTTTTCTGGCATTTTCAGTCTCTGGCCAGTGGCTGCTTTTCCTTTGGCTATATGCATGCTAAGATTTCCTGAGCCTTAAATAAACATTCTTTGCCTTAAACTTCCTCACACTCTGAGTTACCATTTTGTTTTTCCATTAAAGAGATGTGTGGAACACATCCATCAGAAGAAATAGACTTGTCCCTATACTTTTAAGCCAACCTAACTCATCCAGGCTCTGGATGTACCAAGTAATAATAGAGGAAAGATTAACACTTAGGTAATAGTGAGGGAATTCCTATAATTCTCATATTTGTCTCTATTCTACTCTACATCTGCCTGGCTTTTAAACTATATCTTTGTCTCTAATTTTAATCCTATGTCTTCCTTGTGGATTGAATGATTTTTATTTCACCTCTGGCTGAAATAGGAAACCTCTCTAACTCTTCTCTTTTATTTCTTTCCCATCCCTTCCTTCCTTCCTTCCTTCCTTCCTTCCTTCCTTCCTTCCTTCCTTCCTTCCTTCCTTCCTTCCTTCCTTTCTTCTTCTTCTTCTTCTTCTTCTTCTTCTTCTTCTTCTTCTTCTTCTTCTTCTTCTTCTTCTTCTTCTTCTTCTTCTTCTTCTTCTTTTCTCTCTCTCTCTCTCTCTCTCTCTCTCTCTCTCTCTCTCTCTCTCTCCCTCCCTCCCTCCCTCCCTCTCCTCTCTCCCCTCTCCCCTCTCCTCCCTCTTTATTTTATGCAAAACAATCCTAGGAATAAGTTTCTTTGCTGACCTTCTTTTGTAGAAACTGTTGATTATAAAGAATTTTCTAGCCACCTGTCCTGAGAGACTGAAGGTTTCTGGAGCATGCCTGGTCTATGGTGTTTTAACCTATGTGATACTTACTATCACTACTAGCTAACATATAATGAATACAAGTGGCCAGGCACCATTTTAAGACCATTATAGGTATTGCCTCATTTAATCCTCACAAGGACTTTAAAGGTAGGTACTATTATTGTCTCAATTTTACATAGCAGAAAATTGAGTCGCAGATTATGAATTTCCTTGGTCAAGGTCCTGCAGAGTTGGTTAATGATAGAAAAAGGAGTCTAAGCTGCCAGCCTTTCTCAAGAAACTATTCTAATCAGGCAACCTTTTCTAGTGAGTTTGTACAGAGTTTAAAGAAAAGCTCTTAACTGCTTCAGTAATTACTTAACACGATTATTCCAGAACCTCTTGGGAGCTTCATATTGAAAGAGAAAAATGACTAATAATCAAGTGAAGATCTAACTGTCTTGCCTCTTTTATTAATTGAACTACAGGCCTGGTGCAGGAAATTTGTGCATGGGTAGGGTCCCTAGGCCTGGCTGGCGATCAGGGCCTATTGGAGCCTTCTGGCTGTTGGCCGGGGCCTTCCTTCTGGCTGCTGGCTGCCAGCTGGGGCATCCCTTCCCCAGCTTCCGGCTGCTGGCTGGGGCTTTCCTTCATTCTGCACTGTCCCTGGTGGTCAGCACATGTGATCAGTCTCCCGGTCGAACTCCCGCAGGGATAATTTGCATATTAGGCTTTTATATATAGACTAGAGACCCAGTGCATGAAAATTCATGCACTGGAGTGGGGGGTCCCTCAGCCTGGCCTGCCCCCTCTCATGGTAAGGGAGCCCTCAGGGGCAGGAGGTGACCCGGTGATCAGGGGAAGGTGACGTCCCATTACACCTCTGCTGCTGCCACTGCCAGAAGTGCAAGCCTCAGATGGCCCTGGTTACCTGAGCCTCAGGCGGCCCTGGGTGGCTGGGCATCCACCATCTGAGACTTGCCTGCACCTTGGGCCAGCCCTGGGCAGCTGGGCAGTTGCCATCTGAGACTTGCCTGTGCCTCGGGCCAGTCCTGGGTATCTGGGGGCCTGAGGGGACTGGGAGACTTTGGAGGCAGGCACGTGGAGCAGCTGGGCCTGCCTGGGAGGGGTCCCAGCCACTCCATGCCTGATGCCCTGGTGGGTCTGAGGGGACTGTGCACCACCATCTTTTGGATGTGGGTACCACCATCTTTGAGGGCGTGGCAGTCAAATAGCATATTCCCTCCTTATTGGGTGTGGTCACCACCATCTTTGATGGCAGGGCAGTCAATTAGCATATTCCCTCCTTATTGGCTGTGGGCACCGCTATCTTTGCGATAGCATGAGGGTCAATTAGCATATTCCCTCTTTATTAGATAGGATGTTATAATTGATGGTCTCAAGTGATTCCAACTTATCTAAGCATACCAACCACAAATGAAGCCACAAGAATATTGTGATATTAACTATATGGTATAAGAATTTTAATTGTCAAAAACAATGATTGGAGGATAATCACTAAATTTTAAACTTGACAAGCTTCATTCATAAATTAAATTCATTTAAATGGCTATGCAAATTATTGATGTCTTATTCAAGAACTTTTTATTTAATTATTTTCTGATATAATTGGACATATAGTTACTGATTGAAAGAGCATGTCTGCAAAGGCAGTATGGTAAGTAGCTAAAAGAATGAGCCCAAGGGACACTAGAAAGGTTTTTTTTTTCCTACTGTATTAAGTTCATAAATGGTAATTCATAGCCAAAGAAAGGCCCATTTAGTAGTGTCCCAAAGAAAGCTGAGTTAAAAATTTGCAGGCTCAGTCAAATTAGTCCCTTACATTTACATGGTACTTTCCATTGTGTAAAGCATTTTTCCTTCCATTATTACAGTTGAAGATCTCAATTCCACCGGGATAGACAAGCTCTCCAGGAAATTTTGTTCCTATTATTAAAATGTATTTTCCATTTTGCCTTGACTTTCATAAAGCATAGAGATAAATTGAATAATCAAGGGTAAAAATAAGAGCAATTTTATATCTCTTACCCCTATATTATTTGGTCCTTTCTTCTTTACTCTTTTTATTTAAAAAAATATTTAGTTGCTTTAAATGTTTTGATTATAAGCTTCTGCAAGTTCTTTATCACAAAGTATGTGGGGTATAAATTTCAAATAAATAAAACTTGTTAAGTCCTCTTTCTAGAAAAATGATAGTCCTAAGCGCTGATCACCAAGGGCACGAAAAGCAATCTAATCCCAAATTACATCCATCAAAAGAGCCCTGCTATCTCACACAATCATAAAAACAAATCCACAAGCAACATAATGTTATATACAAGACAAATATGCATGTACAACTTAAGACAAATTCATAATTCACATATTGTTCTACCACTGTTAAAAAATTTTTAAAAAATTGATTGTAGAGAGGGAGGAAGTTATAGAGAGAAACATTGATGTAATAGAGAAAGATCTATTGGTTGCCTCCTGCACACACCCTGACATGGGGTTAGAATCCTGCAACCTAGGTATGTGCCCTGATTGGGAATCGAACCCATGACCTTTTAGTGCATGAGACAATGCTACAACTAACTAAGTCATACCGACCAGGGCTACCACTCTTTTGTTTTCTTTTTTTAGCTAAAAATATATTATGAACATATTTCCATGTATGTATAGAGATGACACACTCCCATGTTCATTACAACATTATTCAAAATAGTCAAAACATGGAAATAACCTAAGTTTTCATGAATGGTTAAATGTATATATATATATATATATATATATATATATATATATATATATATATAAAATATTTTTCAGCCTTCAAAAAAGAAGTAAATCCCACCATTTGTGACAACATGTATTAAACTTGAGGCTATTTATTTTGCTATGTAAAATAAGCCAAGAGAGAAAAACAAATACTGCATGATCTAATTTATATGTGGAGTCTAAATAAGCTGAATTCATAGAAAATAGAGAGGAGACTGGTGATTGGCAGTGGCTGGAGAATAGGAGAAATTAGATGCTGGTCAAAGGTAAAAACTTCTAGTTGTAAGAGAAATAAGTTCTGGGGATCTAACATACAGCAGGGTAATTATAGCTAACAATACTACATTGTATACTTGAAAGTTGCTAAGAGAGTAGATTTTTTTTATGAGAAAGAGAGAGAGAGAGAGAGAGAGAGAGAGAGAGAGAGAGAGAGAGAGAGAGAGAGATGTGAAAGAGACACATTGATCGGCTGCCTCCCAAACACCACCACCATCACCACAAAAACAATAATGAAACCTCAAGTTTAATACTTCTAATATATTGAACAACGTTGGGGTGACTACCCATTTTGTGAAGTAATGGACATGTTATGAAATCATCACATTGTCCATGTTAAGCTTACATATTGCTATATGTCAATTATATTTCAATAAAGCTGGATAAAACTAAGAACCATTCATTCTATTACATCTGTAGACTCAGTAGCAGGTAGTGTCATGAATCTTAAATATAATTTTCTGAAATAAATTATTTAAAAGTCCAGTTCCTCAAAAGCAATTGAAGAACAATTTTGCTAGTTACTATTTTTATAGCAATGGAAAACTGTAAATCTTTGGAGAATCAAAAGAAATAATCCATGTAAAAGTAAATTACAACCTTATATTTAATAGAACTCATCAAATAATTAACAAAATTTAAATATATCAGGATAGTAAAAATGGGCTTAAATGTCATTAAACAAATTAAATTTTGTTTTTCTCTGTGAGTGGAAAAAAGGGAAAGTTATGATTAGCTTCATTAGCTTAAGTATAGGAAATCAATTTAGTAGACTTAAACACAGAACTATGTTCCTTTGAGTAACCATATATTTTCCATCCTAACAGAAACATTTTTGATAGTGAAAGGAGCACTAAAAACAGCCAACAATCATAACCTAGGATATGTGGTCACCCAAAAGTTGTTCAATATATTAGAAGTATTAAACTTGAGGTTTCATTATTGCTTAAAAAAAGAAATCCAGTAGAGAAGTCAAGTGAATTATTTGAAATGAGTGCTTGGAATTCTGGAGAGAGATCAGACTGGAGATATAAATTTCAGTCATTTCTATGGTATAGAAAAAATGGGAACTTTTAGATGATATATAAAACTATATGAAACCATCAAAGAAGTGAGGGTAAATAGAGAAGAGAAGAGGACCAATGACTGAGTCTAGAGGCTCTCAAGCATTATAGTAAGATAGATGGGGAGAAATTAGTGAAGAATAAGAAGTGAACAATGAGGTAGGAGGATGTATTCCTGATACAAGGTGAAAAAGTGATTCATGGAGGAAGGGATAATTGTGTCAAATGCTGCTGATTGGTCAAATAAAATGAAAACAGAGAATGGATCATTCAACTTATCAATGTGGTGCCAGCTATTGACCTTGCAGGCAGTGTTTCAATGTAGTGATGGTAACAAATGCTTGAGTGAAGAAAATTTGAGGAAGAATGGGAGAAGTGGAGAAAAAGGGTTGACAACTTTCTCAGAGTTTTACTTTAAAATTGAAGCAGTAGCTTAAGGGGGCTGTGGGGTCAAGGGAAGGTGTGTGTGTGTGTGTGTGTGTGTGTGTGTGTGTACATGCTTAATGATTAAATAACATGTTTCCTGAATTAGAATTCTTCCCTAGCAAATGAAAATGAATGAGAGAAAAGAGGAGAATTGCTTCCTTGAGATATGTCCTTGATTTGGTAAACAGGAATTGGGTGAATACTTCACTGGACAGGAACTTAAAAAGTTCATCAAGCAAGAAGGTAGAGCACATGGATATGTACACATGCTGAGAGGTGGGGAGATGTAGTAGTAGGTATCTGAGGAAACTTATTTCTGATTCTTTAAATCTTCTCAGTGAAAAAGGCAGCAAGGTTATTAATGAGAGTGAGGATGAGGGAAGAGGCATTGGGGACTTGATACTGAGAGAAACAGAGCATGCTGCCAGGCATATTAAGGACCTACATGAATTTGGTGGTCATGTTTTTAAAGTGAGCAATAGCCTGGTGGTGTGTTTTCCTTTGGCCATAATCAGCTTAGCAACATTAGCCATAAATTTATTAATTTCACATAAAGAAAAAATTTAAATGGTGGGACACAGGAGGTAAAGATTCCTGTAGTTTTTTTTTTTTTCCTTAAAGTGTTACCTAGTATACTGAGTGTCCAATTCAATTATTTTAAAATTCCTCTGCCTGAAATTTTCCATAATCTGGGGTAATTTCCCTTCTGTTCATTTATTTTTGTCTTTATCTGAAAGTTTGAAGGGTTTCCTTAAATACTTTGATTGCAAGTTCATATTTAAGAATGAGGCAATAGATATGTAACAGATAAGCTATCTGGGAACACTGTGTATTGGGTGGGACATTTCTATAATCAGTCTTGCTTCAGTGTGAGTGGAGTCAGAGTCCACCATTATGGCAGAATGGGTAGTGCTTCATTCTACAGCATTTTTTAATCCTGACTACACATTATAATCACTTAGGGATCTACTAAAAACTATCAAAACATACTTTTACTCTCAGAGATTTTGATTCAAGTACTCTCTTCCACACAAGAATGAATATTAGAATGCAGATGAGTGTGATGTAATTAGAAGTATACCTGTAAATCCTGTCAAATAGTAACAGTAAATATTTCAACACTACTCATAATTCAATGTTTTCAACTTGGGGATATTGTGTTACAATGCATTTGAAAACTGCCTATATCCTTTCCATACCATTCTATAGAAATAACTTGTTCTGAGATTTCAGGAAAAAAAAATCCAAAAACTTAAAAAAAAAAAGCAAACAATATCATTATATGACCCTTTAAAACCATGTTTGAGCATTTCCTATTGACCCCTTTGAAAGTCCCAGACTTTCAGGAAATGTACCTTTATCTGATCATCAGGGCCCATATATTCTACAGTACCTTAAACTGTAGAATATTGATGGGTTTTTCTGTATGATGGAGACTATAATACCAGAAGCTTTGTTTTTATTTCCTAACTAGTGGCCTATGTGCATGAAATTCGTGCACATTAAAAGGGGATTAATTAGAGGAAATATTTTAATATTGCTATTTGCCCTTTCTCTATAATAGAAGTATCAGAGATGAAAGAAAATCAGTAAAATGTATATGAAAATCTTCCTCCTGTCAGAGTCTGGGGCACACCCAGGGACCCAGAATCAACTCCCCACCCACCCATGTGCGCCTCAAAATCGCATGAGACCCAGCCCCATCCGCCCCCCACCATTGGGCTAGATCCAGACCCAGCCGGTCCCACCCTTGTCAAGCCCCGCTGGCTGGGGGATGCAGCCTCAGATCCACTGGCTTGGCACTGGGGTGAGGGACATGGCCTGAGATCCCCTGTCAAGCCCCACCAGGTGTCAATTCCCGCTGGGCAGGAGACACAGCCTCAGGTCCACTGTCAAGCCCCACTGGGAGGGGGGTGCAGCCTCAGGTCCCCCGTCAAGCCCCGCTGGGTGGGGGGCATGGCCTGAGGTCCCTCATCCTGGGTTGAGGGGAGCAGCCTAAGGTCCCCCAGCCCAGCACTGGGGCAGGGGTGAACCTTGAGGTCCCCTGTCAAGCCCCACCAGGCAGGGGGTGTGGCCTCAGGTCCCCTGGCCCACTGCCGGGGCAGGTGTGTGGCCTGCGGTCAGCTGTCAAGCCCCGCTGGGTAGGGGGCATGGCCTGAAGTCACCTGTCGAGCTCCGCCTGGCAGGGGGCGCGGTCTGAGGCCCCCAGCCTGGCACCAGGGTGGGGGGCATAACCTGAGGTCCCCTGTCAAGCCCCACGGGGATAGGGGTGGGGGGGTGCAGCCTCAGGTCCCTGCTGATTGCTCATTAAGGCTCGTTAAGGGAACTCAGCCTCTGCAGTGGGCGCAGCCATCTTGTGTTACAGAACCCCCCGCCCCCCCCCCCCCCTCCACTGTGGACGCCGCCATCTTTGTGGCAGAGTGATGGTCAATTTGCATATTCCCTCTTTATTATATAGGATAGGGTAGTAATCAGTTTTATATGTAACCCAGCAAATGTATTCCAACATCTCTGTCCCCAAGAATTCTATAAGTTCAAGTTTCTCAAATTCTTTTGGAGCTAATTCTGTTATTTTTCTGGTTCCTTCAATAATGAATAAAAATTAACACATGCTCGCTACATATTTGTATGAGAATAATGTTTTAAAAAATTGAATTATATGCTTTCCGGTTTTTGGCAGTTTTACTTAGATATGATTACTGCCCAAGGAACCAATGGAGCAGAGAGCAACCCTCAATCAATGAATGTCATAACAGGAGCATGTTTAGGATCTTATAACCCTTTCTAACCTTCCTCTTCCAGAGCTATGAAGCCTTTCTTTAAGGAATCTTTGTATTTTAAGAATAGGACTCTA
This sequence comes from Plecotus auritus, assembly GCF_963455305.1. Classification (NCBI taxonomy): domain Eukaryota; kingdom Metazoa; phylum Chordata; class Mammalia; order Chiroptera; family Vespertilionidae; genus Plecotus; species Plecotus auritus. Next base: position 123,801,979 of record NC_137784.1, read on the forward strand.
CTTGTATATGTTATTACCATCAGCCAGTTAGAAACTGATAGGACCTGGTGATTGTCTTCCAAGAAGTCTGAAATATCTGTTTTAGGTGACAGAGCTGGTCTACAGATGAGGTATGAAAGACTTCTGTGGTCAACCTTCTTTCAGTTTAAAGATTGAAGTCTTGAATATGATATTCCAGCTACTTTATATCTCAAAGTCCATAAAATGTCAAAAGGTGAGGTAAAGAAGTGGACTTGCAGATAACTGGAAGTGTTTCTTTTAAGAAATGCTGTGGGTTGGTGGCTGCAAAACCGCAGTGTAAAAAGGAGAGAAATTAGTGTTTGTTATTCAGTATTCTTTATCTCTTTTGTCCGAAAAATGGTAAACACCTTTATTTTTATAAAAAAAAAAAAAGATTAGAATGAGGAATTATAGAATCTTCCTGGGTTCTATTTATTTGTAGATCTTCCTTCTTCTGTCTGATTTTGCCTGCATAAGTTGTTCACATACATATATTTGTACTTATAGTTATTTCATATTCGTGTGTGTCTATGACTCTATAAATGAGCAGTTATAACCCTTCCTCAGAGAAGGTCACTAATGACCATTTAAAATTATCTGCTTGTGTTTGTAGCCCTATATATCTGTGAGTGACTTCCTGGGGGACACACTTGGAGATTATTTGATAATGTAAGTCTGTCATTTGTCTGTAATATAGGGCTATAAAACTCAAAAGACAGATTTATGATCAAACAGAAAGAAAATGCAATTGGTATCAAACTAACAATCATCATAAAATTGTACTAATAAAAATATCTGTGATTCATTTTTGATACTTGTTAAGTAAATGTAGAATTATATCTGGATCCAAGTTCACATAATATTCCTAATGAAGGTGAATCTTTGGATATGTCAGACTGGTTTGAAAATTTTGGTTTATAAACACTTATATGTATTCTCTATAATTTTATCACATTGTAGAAGATAATAAAAGACTGTTTTTCACCAATAAATATATTTTCTGTAAGTTTTCATAGATGACCTTCATCAATTTGAAGAAGGTACCTACTTTTCCTATTTTGATGAGATATTTTACCATGAATAGGTTTTAAATTTTGTAAAATATTTTATATGCACTTAATGAAATGATAATGAGTTTCAGTCTCTGAATTTGATTAATTACAGTGATTAGTTTTTATATATTAAACCAACCTTGAATTCTTATGATTAAACCTTACTTGTTCATGATTCAGTATCCTTTCTATATATTATCTATTTGATAATGTTTTGTTAGAGATTTTTTGGTCTATATTTAGGAGTGATATTTGTTAAAAATGTTGTTTTTTTGAAATTTCTTTATAATGTTTGGTATTAGGCTTATGTTAGCTCATAAAAGAGTTGAGAAGTCCTCCCTCTTCTATTTTCTGAAAAGGTTTAGGGCTGGCATTATTTCTTCATTAAACTTTTAATGTTTGATGGCAGTTTTCTTTTGGGGAAGGTTTTTGATCAGTTCAGTTTATTTAAAGAGAACAATCATACAAAATGAGGTGTTAATTTTAGTTAATTGGGTTAAAAAGTGTCTATTTTGTCACAGTTATCAAAATCGTTCATATTTTCTTATATTATCCTTAGTCTAGCATGTGTTTGTCAATTTTGTTAATCTTTTGAAATAACCAGCTTTTAGCTATGTCAATTTTATCTATTATTTATGTTTTATATTTTATTGTTTTCTGCTCTTATATTATTTCCTTCCTTCCACTAATTTTAGCTTCACTTTACTTGGTTTTCTAATCATATTAAAGTTGAACCATAGGGCATTGGTTTAATTTATTTTTCAATAAATTAATATTTTTCAAATATTAGCATTTAAAACTATAATTTGTCCTTTAAGCACTGTTTATTCTATGTTCCACAGCCTTTAATACATTGTTTTCATTATCATTTTGTACAAGGTATTTTCTAATTTACTTTGTAATTTCATCTTTGACCCATTAATTAATTACTTAGACCCAGAGGATTACAACTAAGTTTTGACAGGAATAGATACTGACTCTGGACTGGGCTTTGATTACCTTGTGGTAGATGCAAATGCTTAGAGTACTATAAAAGAAACAGTACAGGAGATACTGTACCAATTTGGACTGCCAACTCACATTTCCTCAGAACGAGAGACACATTACAGCCATAATGTCCAACAATTGGCATAGAGATATCCTCCTCAAGTAATAGTTTGATAGAGAATTGAAACGGGCAATTGAAACATTGGATGAGAATTAAAACACGGTAACAGTGACATTAAATTTATGTAAGTCACCCAACCATTTTATTCTATCTTAACTCTCCAAAGTTTTACATTTCCATTAAAGGTAGCATCTCAATATTTTATTGGATATCAATAATGAATCTAAACTCCTCAATGTGGTGTTCATATCTCATATGTGGCCCCAATTTAACAATCCTAGGAATAAGTTAATCAAGATAACCACAAAAAAAGGAACAACATTGTCAACTAAGAAGGGACAAATATATGTTGATATACATATTAAAAAATAATAATGTAGTATATATAGAAGATACCAAATTATATTTGACATCATTCTTCAAGACAAAAAGATATAATTAAAGCCAGGTCACATAATTAAATGGAATACTAAAAAAATTAAATAAAAATCACTCATGTAATTCAAAAGAAGACAGAAAAGAGGAAGAAGAAGAAGAAAAACAGAAAGAATAAACACAAAAATAAATAAAATTGTAGACATTAAAAAAACTATATATGTCATGAGCAAGAGAGAATCCCTAAAAAGAGTCATTCACAAATGTTTATGTTTTTCCACAATGCCAGGTTCATTAGGGGAGATATCCCCAATAAGCTAATAGAGTCACACACAGGTTACACAGAGAGGGGGAGCTTATGTGATAGGAGGAAGCAGAGCAAGCATCTGGTGAGAAGGCCCTGTCACTGGCAGTGTCCACAGCTGGAGAGGCAGGTGTTGGTCTCAGGGTGCTACATCCTAACATTTCAATGTGTTCACCAACCTGGAAAGCTCTCTGAAGTATTTTTATAGTTCAATCCCAGACCTCCCTCCTCACTTTCCAAAAGGTTAGTGGGTGGAACTGAAACTTTCAACAATTTAATAACGTGATCTCTCTGATGACCAGTCCCATTCTGAGGCTATTGAGAGGCCCCACCCTGAGTTACCTCCTCAGCATTATTTTAGATGTGATGGAAGGGGCCTGTTATGAATAATAAAGGACACTTTTTGTCATTCAGGACATTTCAAGAGTTTTATTTTATTACTAGTGGCCCTGCATACGAATCTGTGCATGAGTAGCTCGCTGCCACTTGCCTCAGCTGGCTGCTCCGCCCACTGCCACTGTAGCTCTCCACCGCTCATAGCTCACTGCCCACCCTCCTGTAGCTCTCCCCCACTCCTAGCTTGCTGCCCCACCCTCCTGTAGCTCTCCCCCCCTTGTAGCTCACTGCCCTACCCTCCTGGTGATCAGTCATTACACGTCACGGCATAACAACCATTTGCATATTACCTCTTTATTATATAGGATTATTTTTTAATCCTCACCCAAGGAGTGAGGATATGTTTTTCATTGAATTTTAGAGAGTGGAAAAGGTTTCCTCTCTAAGGAGAGGAGAGGAGAGGAGAGGAGAGGAGAGGAGAGGAGAGGAGAGGAGAGGAGAGGAGAGGAGAGGAGAGGGGAGGGGAGGGGAGGGGAGGGGAGGGGAGGGGAGGGGAGGGGAGAGAGAGCACAAGCGATATCAATGTGAGCAACACACATTGATTGGTTGCCTCCCACTCACATCCTGACTTGGGGCTGGGGATTGAACCTACAACTGAGGTTATGTGCCTTTGATCAGTAATTGGACCTGGGAACCTTTGGTCCTCTAACCACTGAGTCAAACTGACCAGTGCATGAAAATTCCAAGAGTTTTAGATGACCTGTGCCAGAAACCTGGGACAAAAACCAAATGTATTTCTTATTATACCACAGGCCACCCCCTGGTTTTTAACCACGGATCCTTTAGCACAAAAGAATAATTAAAAGACAATTGCACATTACTATAGTCCCATTCAGTCATTACTAATTATTTCAGACAATCATTGTATCATGTGAAAATGTGTCTCAGGGAGAGGTCACTCAGGTTTATAGACTTCCATTCAATGTTGTCAGGGTTCAAAAGCAAGAGTGGGCTTAGCAATAGAACCCTTTCATGGTGCAAGTTGGTGTAACTGAGCTGGGAGACAATATCACGTCTTGCTCTGAGATTCTTTCAAGGTGTTCATGTAATATTGGATTTCCCTCATTACATAACCCATTAATTTATTTATTTACTTTTTAACCTCAGCTACTATACTTCCTTTTCTTCATTTATACCTAAAATTTTCCACTTCTGAAAGGAACATTAGGTTCAGCCACTGTGCTGGTCTAGATTGCAGAAAGCAATACTAGTCTAGTTATTACTTTCCTCAGTCCAGTCCTAGTCATATAGGGAAGGGTTACATAGGTACAGAACTAATGGGCTTGACCACTATCAACTCCAACCTGGCCAAAGTGAAGTTACAACTTGTTCTATCAGGGCCTTAGGAATTCTGACTTAAATGTATAAAAATATAGTTGCAGTTTCTTGTTTAAAAACCATTCATGTTTCCAGCACTTGTAGTTATAGCCCTGGTCTTACAAACACTGGATTAGGTAGAAAAAAAAAGAAACTTGAGGCAACATGGGGAAGAAACAAATTATAGTCATCATAGCAATGTCCTCCTCTCTTGGACATACCAGTGTGGTAACCCATCCCTTCTTCCCCAAATCTACACCCCCCAAAAAAAAACACAAACCAAGATAAATCTATCAAAGGGGGAAGTTCCTTAGCTTCCCTCATGTTAAGTGTGAAGGAGTATAAGCCAGTCCTGCCCAGTACTTTTAGATTCATGGATTCTGAAGACCATATGCATGGGTTCAAATCCTGGCTTTGCTACTTATTACTAGTGTGACTTTATCTGTTGAATAAAGATAAGAACAGAATCTATTCACAGGGTGTTAAATTAGTTAATGTATGTAAATCACTCAGTAAGTGCTTAATACTTGTTAGCTGTTATTGGTGCTTCTCCACTCAAACACTAATATTCTGTCCTCCATACTTTAACCAGATTGATCTGTTTCAATATAAATTTGATCATTTTACACAAATGTTCTTCTCAAATTAAGCAGGAGGCTTCCATTCCACTTAATATAAAGGGAGAAAATAATAATATGGCCTACAAGGCTCTCCCTTTTTGTCTCCTTCACTTTTGCTCACCCTTCAGTATCTCAGCTTAAGGTATCATATTCTAAGAAATTTCCCCTGACATACCTGTCTAGGTGTATTAGACTGCTTAAGGACTAATTTTCCATGTGCTTTGGTGGAGCCAGGAGCTCATTGCTTTCCTTCTAATGAGTAGGCTTTCAGCCAGAGGAAAAAATTATAGGGAGTGGATAAAAATTGTGCACACTATGATGTTGCCTCTAACTTCCTAAGCAAGGCCCTATGGAGTAAAGAGAGGAGGCTCCTTAGACAAATAGAGGAGTTAAGGATTACAAATATTCTCCACTCTGGGTAGAATTTAATGAATACCGACAGCCTAGAAAGATAGATGAAACCAGTCTGACAGCCCACAGTTTTTCAAGGAAACAGTCTTTGCTTGTCTGGTCAGGAGAAAAGGCCATCGGTTGGTCTGAGGGCTGCCACATCAGCTACATGGACTTGGTGCCTTAGGCTACCCTGGATAGATGCCTCTTAGGGGACCAATTTATTATCATCCTAGGTGTTATCAGGAGTGACCAGGCAAGCAAGGCCTGCATTGCCCAGGCACACCGAGGGCGATCAGACATCTGTGGGCTGAGTTTCCCAGGCACAAGCACCCACTAAACTATTTTGAAAACACATAGCTAGAGGTGGCTTGAGGGGGCCTTCTGGGGAAATGGTAATGTTATATTTCTTGATCTGAATCCTGGTTAAATGGGTCTGTTCACTTTTTGAAAGTTGATTGAAATAGCTGATTATATGTATATTTTTCTTCATGTACACTTTAAGAAAATGATTCTTAAGAAAGCAATCTTATGCTTAAATTTTGACACCTAAATTTATGTATGTATTTATTTATTTTTTAATTTAATAAACCTTAATTGTTCAGATTATTACAATTGTTCCTCTATTTTTCCCCATAGTTCCCCTGCACCAGGTTCCCACCCCACCATCTTCCCTTACACCCCACCACTGTCCTCATCCATGGGTGTACGATTTTTGTCCAGTCTATTCCTGCAACACCCACACCCCTTTCCCCCCGAGAATTGTCAGTCCATTACCTTTCTATGCCCCTGATTCTATTATATTCACCAGTTTATTCTGTTCATCAGATTTTTTTATTCACTTGATTTTTAGATTCACTTGTTCATAGATATGTATTTGTTGTTCATAATTGTTATCTTTACCTTTTTCTTCTTCCTCTTCTTAAAGAATACCTTTCAGCATTTCATATAATACTGGTTTGGTGGTGATGAACTACTTTAGCTTTTTCTTATCTCTGAAGCTCTTTATCTGAACTTCAATTCTGAATGATAGCTTTGCTGGGTAGAGTAATCTTGGTTGTAGGTTCTTGTATTCATCACTTTGAATATTTTTTGCCACTCCCGTCTGGCCTGCATAGTTTCTGTTGAGAAATCAGCTGACAGTCGTATGGATGCTCCCTTGTAGGTAATTAACTGTTTTTCTCTTGCTGCTTTTAATATTCTCTCTTTGTCTTTTGCTCTTGGCATTTTAATTATGATGTGTCTTGGTGTGGTCCTCTTTGGATTCCTTTTGTTTGGGGTTCTCTGCGTTCCTGGACTTGTAAGTCTATTTCTTTCACCAGGTGCAGAAAGTTTTCGGTCATTATTTCTTCCAATAGGTTTTCAGTATCTTGCTCTCTCTCTTCTTCTGGCACCCCCATAATTCTGATGTTGGTACGCTTGAAGTTGTCCCAGAGGCTTCTTAAACTATCTTCATATTTTTGGATTCTTTTTTCTTTTTGCTTTTCCAGTTGAGTGTTTTTTGCTTCTTTGTATTTCAAATCTTTGACTTGATTCTTGCAATCCTCTAGTCTGCTGTTAGGTCTCTGTATAATATGTTTTATTTCAGTCAGTGTATGCTTAATTTCTAGTTGGTCCTTTTTCATATCCTTGAGGGTCTTGCTAAATTTATTGGCCTTTTCTAGAAAATTCTTGAAAGACCTTATAACCGTGGTTTTGAATTCTATATCCAGTCATTTGCTTTCCTCCATTTCTTTTATTTGTAATCTGTTTCTTTGTCTCTGCATTTTGGCTGCTTCCCTGAGTTGATAGAGTGTCTTTGTGTGGTAGGTGTCCTATAGGGCCCAGTGGCTCAGCCTCCCCTGTTACCTGAGGTGGACACTCTTGGTCCACCCCTTTGTGGGCTGTGTGCACAGTCTTGTTGTAATTAAGCCTTGATTGTTTTTGGTATCACTGGGAGAAATTGACCTCCAGGCCAATTGGCTGTGAGGATCAGCTGTATCTATGCTAGGAGTACTTCTGTGCTGGACACACCCTTATGGAAGAAGACTTGCAAAAGCTTCTGTGCTCAACTTGAATGGGGTGGAGTCTCAGGACAGAGCAGACAGAATTGGTTTCCAGTCAGCCCTGCCCTAATAGGCCCCTGTGTCTCAGTGTCCAGTGGTAATCGCTGCAAGCACCTCTGAGAGAAAGCCACCCTCGAGTTCCACCCACTGCCAGACAGTCCAGTTTCTCCCTGAATGAGTCTGGGTCCCCCGGAGTCTCGCCTGGAACTAGAGTTCAGTGCACTTGGGAGCTTTTGTCTCTCTCCCACTTGAGAAAGCCAGCCACGTACTCAGTTGCCCGCCCTCTCCCAGGTTGAGAACCATTAGCAGGGTCACCTAAGACCATCGGAAAACACAGATATTTACATTACGATTCATAACAGTAGCAAAATTACAGTTATGAAGTAGCAACAAAAATAATTTTATGGTTGGGGGTCACCACAACATGAGGAACTCTATTAAAGGGTCGCGGCATTGGAAAGGTTGAGAACCACTGCTTTATAGGAGTATCTGGAAACTTTTAGAGTTCTAACTTCCAAATTCCAACTTCTTTTCTATCAAGAGATAACTTGAAAATGTATCATAAAAACAGTGTGCCACATTCTGCTGCTGTACTAACTATATAAGAAAGAGAAGCATGGGAATGTGCCCTTTATGTGGATTGTCAACTGAGAATGAAATATTGCTTTGAGCCTTCCAAATCTCTTTGTAATACAGAACTGACAGATTGGAAAGTTAATTCATAACCTTGCAACCTTTTTGTTCCCAAAAAATCACAGAAAGAAGTGAATCATCTTTAAAAACATGCTTGAACCATCCAGATAGCTCTGAGTGTACCTTTAAATGGTTCAATCCCATCTTCTCTCAACTATTCCTCATTATCAGGTATTTCTTTATATGTGTAATTAAAATAGTCTATCACTGTTCTGACATTAACAGCAGTCTGATACAGCTTTCTCTTTCAAAGAAATAACACCTCATTTGTCAATCTGCAATACCTTAAAGTATCTTTTAAAATTTGCTAAGCAGAACATATAATGAACTAACTACACATCACCTGTGATTAAACTTTCAACTACTCAGAGCTAAATAATTATAAGAAAGACATATCTTGTATATCACATCCTGTTGAAGGTTTTCACATTTCTTTAAGCTTACAGGAAGGTTCAAAAAACAGACTAAATAAATAAGCCTATTCTTTTAGTAAAATCATAAATGTGTAGTGACTGATACAAATGATGATTTTTTCTTTTAGATAACCAATAAACTACTTCCAACATATGAATTTGGAGGTGGGGGACACAATCCATCCCATAGTAGAGCCCAATAGACTTAAGTTAGAACCCCTCATATTAGTATATAGAAACCACATAGAGCAAATCCTGGCACAAAGCAATTGTTATATACATTTGAGTTATGGTGGTGGTGGTGGTGCTTATAATTATTATTTTCCTGGTAAACTCTACAGCCATCCATATCTTCCTATTATTATGGGTCAGGGAGAGCATCACAGTAATGATTGAGATGGAATTTTATACAAACCCCGAAACATGTGGCCTCAGTGTCAGCATTAAGCTGATTTAAGAGAAATAAGAAAGGTAATTTTTCTTGCATACTTGAATATTTGGACTGAGATTTATATTTGCTACATCAGTTTGTGTTCAAACTGATGAGAAATTTCCCTTGAGAGGCCTGACAGCTAATCTATAGGAACAGTACACAATAAACCATACAGACTATTACTGATTATGTGAAAAGTGAGCTTATAGTGGGTTAGTGCCATGCATTGAAAGAAATGACAGTACCGACACGCCAGGTGACTCTGCTGCCTGCTAAGCGACATTCAAGGATTTATTTCAAATACTGTCTGAAATCTTAGGGCTCAGACAGAAGAGAAAGTCAAAGCAAAGGTCTTACAGTCTGTTTAGTGCCAGGCAAATAAACAACTACAAAAAAATGGTTAATTAAAGAAGGCAGCAAATCTATAAAATAATTCTAAAATAAGTTATAGAAAATGATTAAAATGTCAGGATGAATTTTCCTTTTTACCTCTCTTACAAAGTAATTGAAAACCAAAAGCAACAAGTAAGCAAGATTATATGCAGCTCTTTCTAGATACCTAAAGATATAGAAGCTGGTCACCAAGGGCCTCTAACCTTTCATCTGACCTTGAAGAAAGTGCACCCTTGCCAACAATTCAGCACAACTGCAGATAGATTTATATTTTCTCTATTGTTTCTCTATTGTTTCACACACACACACACTAGGGGCCCAGTGCATGAAATTCATGCACTGGGGAGGGGTCCCTCAGCCCAGCCTGCCCCCTCTCACATACTGGGAGCCCTCAGGGTATGTCCTACTGACGGCTTAGTCCCGCTCCCCATTGGGAGTGGACCTAAGCTGCAGTCTGGCCTCCCTTTGTGGGAGGTGACCGGGCTGATCAGGGGAAGGCGCCAGCCCCATCACCCCGCTGCTGCAGCCACTGCCAGTCACCACAGCCGCCAAGGTATTTTCATCAACGCGGACTCCAGTCCCTTCACCATGAAAAAATGACAAGTTTCCTTAGGCATTTTCAAGATGTGTCTTTCATAGGATATGACATTTCTCTCTTTATTTTTCTTTTTATCCTCACCTGAGGATTTGTTTCCATTGATTTTTTCCCCTTCCTTCCGATCCCAGGCTCAGCCCCTGCCCAAGCCTAAAGCCTGGGGCTTTAGGCTTGGGCAACCCCCCACCCCATCCCTCTGATCGCTAGCTCGGGCTGCCCAGGCTTTAGACTTGGGCAAGGGGACCTGCGCCTCCCATTGCAGGCTTGGCCCCTTCCCAAGGCTAAAGCCTCCACCCGAGGCTTTAGACTTGGGCAGGGAACCCCCCACCCCTCTGATCCTGGGCTCCGGCTGTCCATGCTTTAGGCTTGGGAAGGGGACACCCCCACCCCTCCGATCACAGGCTTGGCCCTTTCCCAAGCCTAAAGCCTCAGGCTGCCCCTCCTATCTCAGGCTCGGCCCCTTCCCAAGCCTAAAGCCTCCGCCCAAGTCTTTAGGCTTGGAAAGGGGGCCCCCTGCCTCTCTGATGGCTGGCTGGGAATGACCTGAATGCCAAGGTGGTTCCCGGAACCCAGGTATGTATGCAAATTAACTGCCATCTTTGTTGGGTTAATTTGCATACTCACTCTGATTGGCTATAGGTGTAGCGGAGGTACGGTCAATTTACAGGTTTCTCTATTATTTGGTAAGATATATATATATTTTTTTCTTTTTTATTGATCTTAGAGAGAGGAAAGGCTATATATATGTATATAATGAAAGCCAAACTATATATATATATATATATATATATATATATATATATATATATATATATATATGATAAAACAATGCAACAGTGTCAGGAGGGCAGTTGTGACAACAGTCTAGCACCCTGTATTAGTTAGGCTTCTTCTCTCCTATTTTTATATATAGATATATAGGTAGATAGATAGATAGCCATTAGAAATATTTTTTTTGTCAGTCCTCACACATTTGTTCTTCTAGATTATCTTTTGAATTAAACTGTCAGGTTACAAAACATCTATTATGATTTTAATTGGGGTTTTATTAAATTTATGAATTACTTGGAAAAGAAATAGAATTTTATAATATGGAGACCTCCAATTCAATACCATAATATGTTTCTCCATTTATTCAAGTTTTCTTGATGATTTCAATATAGTTTTATAGCTTTCTCAGTGTAGGCCTCACACATTTATTGTTAAGATTATTTATTTTTATTAAACTTCAGAGTTTAGGTTGTTATATAAATGGCATTTTAAAAATACATGTTTAACTGGTATTACTGATATATGGGGAAAATACTATTCTGTGTCTATATTTATCATGCCCATGTGATTAATTCTGGAATAAAACTGAAAGGATATCTTGGTTAATATTCAGTATGTTGAATATATATTAATAATAAAATACATATTAATGATAAAATTCAGTTATTTTGCTTTCCTGATCCCCTTGTTAACTGAGGTTTATGCAGTTTTTGGTGACATAAGATTTGTTTGTAGATAAAAATCTCAGTAAATATAACTAGGTTGTATGTTGAACTATTCTAGAAGCAATAGCAAACTTTTGCAGGCAGTAATAGAATATCAATATTCTGAACTTCTCTTGTTAGAGACAGTGTATATCATCATTATAGGTCAAGGCCTGAAACATAGTAGGTCCAAAAGAAATGTTTTCTGTAATGCATACTGTAAAAAAAAGTAATGGCAGTAGTATTAGATTATGGTACAAAGATACTATCTAACTATACTAATAAAAGGGTAATATGCTAATTATACTGGGTAGACCAGATGTCTTCCAACATCCTTCTGGACTTCCTTCCAGACAAAGCCATGGTGGTGGAGGCCAAGGCAGAGGCGATTAGGGGTGATCAGGCATGGAGGCAGAGCAGTTAGGGGTGATCAGGCTGGCAGGGGAGCAGTTAGGGGCATCAGACAGGCAGGCAGAGGGGTTAGGAACAATCAGGCAGGCAGGCAGGTGAGCAGTTAGGATCCAGCAATCCCAGATTGGGAGAGGTATGTCCCAGATTGGAGAGGGTGCAGGCTGGGCTGAGGGACCCCCCCCCCCCAGCTGTGCATGAATTTCGTGCACTGGGACTCTAATATATATATATATATATATATATATATATATATATATATATATAAAATCATAATATGCAAATAGACCAAATGGTGGAATAACCAAATAATCAAACAACTGGTCGCTATGACATGTGCTGACCACCAGGGGGCGCACGTGTCAATAGCAGGTGGCAGAGTGTGGAACATGGCAGGCATCGGCTGCAGCGGGATAGTGGAGCAGGTGAGTGGGGGTGCCAAACAAAGGCACAGTGCCTGTTGTGATTGGGGAGAGCCTCTGGTGGTTACTGAAGATTCTTTGCTTCTGCACGCCATGGTCCTGCCTGGTGCTCGCACCCACTGCCGGCACCCGGAGCTGGCCCCAATCGCTCAGCGCCATCAGTGGGTGCAAGCAGCAGCTGCCAGCCTCGATCACCCCTGAGGGCTTCTCTACATACCCCTGCTCTTGAGGGGCAACCGGGGAAGCAGCCACCACTTGCACCTGCTGAAGGAATGAAGTGATTGGGGCCGGTGCCAGCAATGGGTGCGAGCAGGGCAGGCACTGTCAGCACGTGGGAGCGGTGGCAGCAGGAGCAGGGCTTCTGGCAGACAGGGTACTGGGGACTGCAGCAAGAGGGGCTGGTTGAGGGGTGCAGAGGATGGGCTGAGACCCGCTCCTGTGCTCACCACAGCCTTGCAGCCCACAGTTCCTTTCAAGGTGTATGAATTCATGTACTGGGCCCCTAATTGTTGGATAATAGTGTTCCTAACATAATTGCACTGTTTACCATTTTAACTTTTTGGAGCATATATTTTCCTCATAATTCTCTATATGGTTTCCAATTTCTTCGCATATGAAGTAATATTGTACAAAAATTATAGCTATCTTTTCTAAAAACATACTATTTATACTAATCATTAACTCATTTAATCTTCAGAACTACTTAGTATATGTGGTAGGTACTATCATTATATCCATTTCACATATGAAGAAACTGAGATATCTTAAGCTTTTGAAGAATCAAAGTGATTTCCCCCTGGTTATACAGCTAGTACCAGTAAGTAGAAGAGACATGAGATTTTCACCCAAGTAGTCTGCCTGTAAAGTCTCTCCTTTATAGCACTCTAGCTTTCTCCCTTTCCCACTGTTGTTACCAAATGCAGGTTTGGCTGCCTGTCACAACGAAAGCCAAACTTGTAAGATAGGTACTAATGAGAAGGAAAGTGGTTTATTCAAGTGTTGGGGTCTGGAGAAGATGGCAAAATGCTGTCCTGAAAAAGACATCTTAATATCTCAATGCAGGCAGGAGTTTTTATCAGGTCAAGCTCAGGCAGGATCCAGAACAGCCAATTTCTGCAATATGCTCATAAAAAGACTGTTAGTGATTTATGGCAGGCATGACTAACTGGGCCTTTGTTTTAAGGCATACATTTGTTTCCTAACCTGCAGAGAAGTATTATTCATTATATGTTATTTAATCAAGAAGGTTGTTTTGTAGGTTAGCATAAGATTTCATGTAGGATGTGCAAGACGTCTTCTTGTAGGTCTTGATATGGATCTTTATGGCCAACATCCTTAAGTTGGCCATCTGTGTTTTTGTTTGTTTGTTTTTTGGGTGTTTTTTTTTTTTTGTCAGCTGAATTCCTGGGGAGTCTTGAGGACAGGCTGCTCCTTAGGTTCATATAGGAACTGAAACTGCAGATCCCTGTAAAGTATACTAAAAAAACACAAAACATTTCTTACATGAAGGCTCTAGTTTGGAGAGGAAAAATCAGGTTGGAATAACAAGCTGAGCTTAACATTTACTGAGATTAATATAGGTTGCATTACATAGATTTTTTATAAGTTTGCTTTGTAAGTGGATTCTTATTTTAGTACTATTCTATAATTAGTCATAGTAGTATAAAATTTTTATTCCCTGTTACACCACCATCTCTGTCATTGGGACTTTTTTTAACCTCCTAGCAGGTGTACAAATTGAGATGTCCATGTTGATAAAGAGAATAAAGATGAACTCATATATTAAGAATTTAATTCTAATGAACACTAAACTGTCAATATTTTCCTCATGAGTATTAAGACACAAAAGAAGGTTTTAGATTTACATAATTTTAAATAGTATTTGTCATAACACACACACAGGAAATTGAGACCTAGAGAGGGAAGATGATTACCCATGGTCACACAAGGAGTTAGTGATGAAGGGGTGGGTTCTAGGCCTTGTGTCTAGGGCTGTTCTTTCTATAGCCACTTGGGATGACACACAATTTTGTTCTTAAAATCTCAAACATCAGGAAGTGCATCGCCTTTTAGATAAGCTAGGAAATGACTGGTTAATCATTCTTTTCATAACATATAATTTTGATGCTAGGAATCAATCCATGTCTAAAACCAAAATGTGTTCTTCTAAGTGGCATCAGGCTCAGAAAAAAAAACAAAAAAACAAAAACAAAAACAAAAAAAAAACATCAATTAACAAAAACTGAACATCTGTTTGTATTTGGCTACCTGCCAGCATATGAACACACATTTGAGTTGAGCTTTTGTGTTTTTCTTGAAAATGGTAAACCTTTGGAAAATGTGAACATTTGTTCCCTTCATTATTGTGGTGAAACAAAGGTTTGGAGGGGACATAAGGGAAATGCAAACGTTTTTGCAAACATCTCCCACAGGACAGATGGTAGAATTATTGGCAAAAAGCACAGGCAGGACTGACTAAACATGAAATTAAAAAAAAGTGATTGTGTGTGTTTCCAGGAATATTTTCATAATAAAAATTAGCCTAATCAATTATTTCTGAGAACTATCACTCATCATCATCATCATTCCAGCCATGACATAATACTAGTGAGGCTGACTATTCCCTATTATTGATCTTACACAAAGTAGTCATTTCAGTTAATATAGTGCACGTGGTATGATGCCTATTACCATGTAAATCAACCTCCCCTTGCAGGTTCACACAATATACTGTCTTCTAAATACTGAATATATAAGTGAGTGGGTCTTGTTTATACTTCTGGAGATTTATAAATAAAGCAAGCAAAGATTTTAAATTAAAAGGATCTCAGTGATGTCTATGTATGGAACATAAAGAATTTTAGGTCAATTTGCTCTCTACATGTAACTAAAATATAAGCCAGATGTACATGACACAATGTAAAATGAGGATCATGTGTTTTACTTTTGAAAATAGCCTCAAATTGGCAAAGATAATATATGAGCATTTTTGTAAATTGCTTTGTTCTTTGCAAACTGTATTCTCTGACTCATAGATACAAGTGTGTTATGTGTCTTCCAAAATACAATAAAATTACTTTATTGTTTGATGCCTTGTGATAATATAAAATTCTCTATTGAGATGGATGTCTGGTATATAGCATTTTAAAAATAAATTAAAATTGCTATTAAATTAGTCATATGTGGAAATTTTGAACTGCAACAACTAAATATAAGCATAGAAAACAAACTGTGCCTTAGAATATGAGAGCGCTATGCTATCATTTTAAAAGGTGCTTTTTCAAAAAGGGTATTTTTAATTTTGATTCATTACTGCACCTGTGGGTGGATGAGATCCAGTCATGTGCCAGGATTATTATTTTCCAGTACTCAGTAAGAATAAACGTATATAGGGAGCTGCTAAAAACCAAGCACTTCTTTCCTTCTCTCCCTTTCCTTTTTTTACACTGTTCTCTGTCATCAGAGTCATATTTTACTCCAATATGCTTCAAAATAATTTGTGTTTTTTGTTTCACTCACAAATATCCCCATTTAGGTGCATCAGAAGATAAAGCAGAGGTGTACAATGGTTTAAATATAAAGCAGAGGTGTACAATGGTTTAAATATTTCAAGTTACTCCAACTTCATGACAAATAGCTACATTATACCTAATTAAAAATTTCATATTCAAAAGTTTTTTTTTTATAATAGACCTGAGGCCCAGTGCATAAATTCGTGCACTTGGTGGGCGGGGGGGGGGGGGGGGGCGCATTGTCCCTCAGCCCAGCCTGTGCCCTCTTGCAGTCTGGGAGCTCTCAGGGGATGTCCATCTGCTGGCTTAGGCCCACTCCCCAGGAGATCAGGACTAAGCTTGCAGTCAGACATCCCTGTGGCAGCCCGGAAGTTCTCAGGGGATGTCCGACTAACAGCCTAAGGTGTTAGCCAAACATCCTTAGCACTGCCGCGGATCCGGGAGAGGCTCCCACCACTGCCGCTGCACTGGCCAGCCATGAGCCAGCTTCTGGCTGAACAGCGCTCCCCAGTGGAAGTGTACTAACCACCAGGAGGCAGCTCCTGTATTGAGTGTCTGCCCCCTGGTGGTCAGTCTGTGTCATAGCAACTGGTCGTTCCACTGTTAGGGTCAATTTGCACATTACCCTTTTTTTTTAATATAGGATATGTTTTTAATACAAAAAGGGTAGAAATTTCAGGACATTTTAATACATGAATAATTAGTTTATACAGAATCAGAAACCTTTTATTTTCATCTTTACTGTGGTTCTATAAACCATAATCCCAGTTCACATTTTAATGGCAAAAGCACAAGAAAACTATAAATAACTACAAACATCTACATGTTTACACACACACACACACACACACACACACACCAGCAGTAGCAGCAGCAGCAGCAGTATATACATACCCCCTTATACAGAAAGCATAATGTTATTGGGTGGAAAAAGCATAGGCTTTGCCACATACTAGAAATGATATTAGACAAAGGAACTTACCATTTTGAGTCTCAGTTTTTACCTTATAAAACACTGAAAAAATGTTTTCTTCATGGGGTAGTTAAGATAATAAAAGAAAATGATGTGAATGTTCATTGTATAAACTACAAAGCGCTGTATACATGTAAGATCTTTGTGTTTGTTGTCTTTCTCTGGATATAGAGTCAACTGAAAAAGACTTCTTGAATGAATTTATACATTCAAGGGACATCACTCTGATGGAGTTTCCCATTCCATGTTGTGGATTCCTGATTCTATTACAGTTAATAACTTTTATATACTGTGTGACAGATTTGTGTTAAAATAGTCACAGCCCTGGTAATCCAGGTGAGAATAAAAGAGAAAAACCCATTGCACATTTTAGAAATGAAAAAGTGTGTATAATTACAGTTAGAGAGTTGAGGAAGTCAAGAATATTTATGTGCATGCTAATACATTTGAAAACCTCAATCAAGTGAACAATTTTCTAAGAAAATAAGTGGCTAAAGTAAAAAAGAGCTAGCAACTCTACATAAATTAATAACCATGAAATAAATCAGAAAACTAATGTTAATAATATTTTAGTCATTCTTAATTCCTGTTCCTCATAATTCTTAGTTTGTAAGGAAATCCTATTCTCTCTACTTTCAAAGTATATCCAAATTGTGACTAGTCCTCTCAACCTCCATCACTGCCACCCAGATTGAAGCCATCATTTTATCTAGCCTGGATTTTACATAATTGTGTTGTAATTGATCTTCCTGCTACACCCTTTCTCCCTTTCAGTCTATTCTCAACACAGCAGCCACAGTAATCTTTTCAAAACCGAAATGTCAGTCAACATGGAGTAATGAGAATAAAATTGGCCCTCCTGCTTTAAGCAATAAGAAACCAGAAAAAAGTACGAAACATTAGACAACAGTCAGGAATGTTTTCCCTGACAAAAGGACAACAAACAAGGTAAGCACTATTACTTTACCAGCTTATTTCCTAGGAGCTGTTTCTAGGTTGCATCTCTGGAGGGGAGATGGCGGGGGGAGAGAAACCAAATCAGAGTCTGCAGTCTTGCTAAGCTAAGAAGCTATAAATAGAAACCCAGGAAAACTAAGGGGGGTAAAAATCTGAGGAACATATTGCTGGAGAATAGAGAGCTACACAAAGGAGATGGAATTGCTTTGGAGATATGTGAGGGTAACCCACAGGTCTTTGGCTGAATACTGATCCATGTATGCAAGACAGGAAATTACCGGAATTCTTACATAGAACAAGCTAAAAAGGAATAGGCGGAGCAATTACTACTAGTAAAGTCCACATACATCTAGGAACAGTTTACAGTCCCACAAATCAAAGGAGAGAATTTTTGTAATATAGGGTTGAATCTTCAGAATGTTATAACATTAAAAGTGAGGCTAGATATCTCTAAGACCTAGAAACTTTCTTGGCACATAAATATTGAATGAATGATGAATGAATGAGAAAAATAAATGTATATGAAGGGAAAGGATATACATTTGTATTCCTCTCTAGGTAGATGGAAGAGTAGGTCATTTTTGATGCTTCCTTTTACTTATCTGCATCTTTGCTTTCTAGTTAATGAGAACCTATTGATTTTGCAATGAGAAAAATGTAATTAAAATTATTTTCCATTAAAAACTGCACAGTACAGACTTCCAAGTGGATAAAGTAGTTGAGTCCAAAGGCCAATGTATTGGTAACCCATTTATAAATCAACTTTCTGTACTTTTGAAGCTGTCTGTCACTGTAATAAAAGATTGACCAACTGATAAAAAAAGTAGAAAAATGAATATTGGTAAGTGTAAGTTGTTTAAAAATCATGAAGATATCAACAATAACTAAATTGAAGGGGACCATGAATTATATAAGTCTGGGTGAATGCCAAATTGCTTATGAACCGGCAGTCGGACATCCCTCAAGGGGTCCCAGATTGGAGAGGGTGCAGGCTGGGCTGAGGGCCACCCCCTCCCCCATGTACGAATTTCATGCACCGGGCCTCTAGTTTTCATATAAATAATCTTTATCAAGTTCACTAAAAATATTTAATACCACATTGCATCATGAAAGCTGGAAAATATGTATTTGAATTAATAAGAAATGATCAGCATAATGATTTAAAACAGAAATATGTGTTCTGTTTTGCAACCATTACATTATTTTTTTCTCTTTATCATTTGGAAGATTTGCACCATGAAAAGATCATGAGTCATGTTTTTTTAGTCCATTTAAATTCAATTATTATTATTAATCACTTTCTATGGTACAAACCATTCTGTTGGGTGCTGTGGAGGAAAGCAAGATGAATATAGAATTGTCTTGGTTGTCCAAACAGTCACACATTTGTAAAGAAAGCAGCTACATGCACAGTGAAGTAGCAAAGAAGACCAACAGTTTTTATGAGACTAACAAAAGCTCTGGTAATATAGGGGAAGAGATACATTTCAGATTGGTGGTTCAGGAGGGATATATTGTAACATTTATAGGAGGACCTTATGAGTTGGGTATGAAGGATAAGTAGGATTTTCATAGGTAAGGACAAGGGGTAGGAGGAAAGTGCTCCTGACAAAATGAACAGATTGAGCAAAGGCCAAGAATTGAGAAAGTTAAGTAAAGGAAAATAGAATGGGATGAACAAAGATGTTTCACTGGGGAAGTAAATGAGAGATAAACCTGGAAAAGTAGGTTGGGAAAATGGTGTGCTGATAAATTAACACCCTGCTCTCCAGAAAGCCCTAATATATAGATTTGCCAAATTATGTGGTATAAATAACATTGTCATGGCCAATTTAAAGCTTCCAACATGTCAGTGAATACAGAATTGAGAAGAGATGCTCATATTGGGCTCCTGTAAAGTGGTATGGGCCAGCTCCAACATGCTCCTAAATTTAGGACAAATTGTACACATTAGAATCAGGTATTAAGAAAAATCTGTTATAGGGGATGAGAAGTCACTGAAGGATTTTGTGCAAGAGAATGGCATAATCAAATTTATATTTTGGGTCAAGAATTGGCAGCAGGTTTTTTCAAGGTCTGGAGAGAGAAAATCTAGATTTAGAAACCAAATAAAACTACAGGCTATTTTTAAAGTTTCCTGAAAGACAATGAAGGCCTAATTGAAAGTAGACAAAAAGAAAAAAAAATTGCATGTCAGAAAGTGTAAATGAGTGATTGTCTATGGTGATGATGAGGACAGAGAAATTAAAAATAATTTTCAGATTTCTAGCTTAGGTGGCTGAATGCATGGTAGTGCAATTAGTCATTGTAAGGAAGAGAGGGTATGAATGTTGCTTAGGGATGGTTAAAATGGGGGGGCAGTAGAGAAGATAATTTTTATGTGCTGAATTTGGAACCTATTAAATGCCATTAAAATGTCACTGAGTAAGTTCATATTTAAAACTTTTTAAATTATGAGCTTGTGCCAAAATGTTATTAATCATCATATTTAATAACTGTATAATATTTAGTATAGATGCACTATAATTCACTTACCCATTTTTCTCCAGTTGGACATCTCAATTAGATCCAATATTTTTTCCCTGTTAATAATGATGCAGTGATTCACACAGATGGACTTCAAGCATTTTCTTTTTTATTTTGGATCACTGGGTGAAAGGGCATGTATAATTTATGACTTTATTAATATTGCTAATTTACTTTCCAAAAGAAGTTATACCAATTTATAGCATTATAATAAAAGTATACTAGCCTTCACTGAATTCTCTTTTTTACTCCAGCTTTAATTGAGGTATAATTGACATATAATGTAAAGTTAAGGTATATAAAAGTATGATTTGATACATATATTTAGCACTAAATAATGACAATAGGATTAGTTAATATCACTTCACATAATTACTGTGTGTGTGTGTGTGCGTGTGTGTGTGGTGAGAACATTTTATTCTCTTAGCAACTTTTAAGTATCCTATATAATCCTATATAATAAAAGCCTAATATTCTAAGTGTCCCACCATTTGTTCCACTGTTCAACCAGTTGCTATGATGCACACTGACCACCAGGGGGAAGATGCTCTGACTGGTAGGTTAGCTTGCTGCTGGGGTCTGGATGACCAAGACTGGGTGAGATGTGGTGGACATGCCCTGGAGCCCTCCCATGGTCCCTCCCTGGCCGGCCAACCTCCCAAGGTCCTTCCCTGGACACTAAAAGATTTCTTCTAATTAATTTTCTTTCACTGTGCATGGATCCGTGCACCAGGCCTCTAGTCCTATATAATAAAGAGCTAATATGCAAATGGTCATCATGCGCTCATGCCCTCACACTCTAGTGCCCTCACGCTGGAAATGCTCAGACACTCAACACTGGGGAGAGAGAAATGGGGACCAGCCAGGCACAAATAAGCTCACAAGAAATGAATGGGGACCAGCCAGGCTGTGGCGCAGGAGAGGGACAAGCTGCCTGCACCACGGTCCCGGGCACCAGTGCTTGTGCCTGTGGCCCGGGATAGGGTCAAGCCACCTGCCCTGTCGTCCCGGGCACCTGCAGCTGCAGCCCAGGTGAAGCTGCCCACCCATGGTCCCCTGCGGCTGCGGCCAGCCCTGGCAAAGCCAGCCCAGGTCCTGGATGCCTACAGCCAGCCAGAGGGAGGGAAGCCTGGGTCCCAGGTGCCTACGACCGGCCGGAGGAGGGAATCCTGGGTCCTGGGTGTGGGGTGAGGCAGAGTCAGTTAGGGGTGATCAGGCCAGTAGGGGAGCAGTTAGGGGCGCTCAGGCAGGCAGAAGTGGTTGGGGTTGATCAGGCAGGCAGAGGGGTTAGGGGCAATCAGGCAGGCAGGCAGGCGAGTGGTTAGGAGCCAGCAGTCCCGGATAGTGAGAGGCAGTCGGACATCCCCGAAGGGGTCCAAGATTGGAGAGGGTGCAGACTGGGCTGAGGGGCCCCTCCCCCTTGTGCACAAATTTCATCCACCAGGCCTCTAGTTTATATATATAAAGAGCCAGGGTTGTCATGACCAGAACGGATGACCAAACAGGAGGCTGTGTGGGACGACCAGACCGGCAGGGGCGGGCATTGAGGGACAACCAAACAACTGGGCCCTGGGCCCTGGCTGGGACCGGTGGCCAAAGGGAGCTCTGGACCCTTGCTGGGACGTGGCGGAACTGCGATGGGGGCATTGCTGGCCTTCAAACCTGGGGCCCAGAGCTCCCTGTCACCACAGAATTCCCTCCTGCTGGGGCACAGTGGTGGAAGGGAAGTCTGCGCCCCAACAGGGATGGGCAGAACTCTGGATCTCCCTCGATTGGGGTGTGGCCGGCCTTCAAATCTGGGGCCCAGAGTTCTCTGTTGCCACTCCCAGCCGGGGCTCAGAATTCCCTCCCGCAGGGGCACGGTGGCCGAAGGGAGGTCTGGGTCCCGCAGACTGGTGGAACTCTGGGTCTCCCGCGATGGGGGCGTGGCCGGCCTTCAAACCTGGGGCCCAGAGCTCCCTGCAGAAAGTGCTTCTGTTTGTTTAGTCCATTGGTTTTAAACAGTGCTCGGCAAACTCATTAGTCAACAGAGCGGCCAACTGTGGCTCGTGAGCTGCATGTGGCTCGCGAGCTGCAGTTTGCCAACCACTGGTTTTAAATCAGATCACACTCCCACAAACGGGGTAAGAGAAAACTGTTCAATGCACCTTTGGCAAATCGCAAACTCTTGCTGTGAACCCTTCCTGGTATAGCTGTCTTCGTACTTTTCAGGGCACTTTTGAAGGTAGGAAAGGGATCCAGCGCCCCTATGGCTCTCCCACAGGGGCAGAGCTGGAAAAGCAAAGTTTCCCAAGGAAGTAGAAGCACAGTGGGGACCCTCCCAGCTGGGGGTGGGGTGCGCCCAGATGCCCCCTGCACTCCAGGGCTGGGGCAGGGCACACGGGGCGGGACATCAAGTGGCAAAGGTCCAGCAGACACCCTGCCTGCAGGCCACCTGAGGAGGGGTGTCAGATGCATGAAGGAAAGGCTTAGGATCTCTGTCATCGCTTTGGTTTTCAGAATTCCCTGCTCCCCATCTGTCGGCTCCCTCCCTCTGAGGGGCGCTGTCATCGTCACATGGGTGCAACTGGAATATTGTATCTCAAGAGGATTGCCCCAATGTACGCATCCTTTTATTCGATGATGAAAAAATCCCAAAAAACAAGAATGGAGACAGACTACTGTCCTTTAGAATTAAAACAAACAAACAAACAAACAAACAAACAAAAAAAACAGAAGGGTCCTGCGAACAGCTGAGACTTGGTTCTGCCCACACACCTCAGAGAGATTGGATGAGGAAATGGCCCAGCTTGGCCCTGACTTTACCCACTTATGTTACTCTTGAAGGTGTCTTTGCCACGATGTGAATAAACTGCCACTTTTTGGAATAGGGGCTCATACGAAAGTCTGCATTCCCAACTTTTCTTGAAAGATCTATGTTATTCAACTATGGCCACCGTCCTGAGACCAGGTCCTGTCGACCAGGTCCTGTCACTGTTAATCAGGGGGCACTGGAATGGAGGCCCCCCCATGCCCTTTTACATTCAGGGATTGAGCTGAACTCACTTTTGGGGAGGCCTTGCAAGGGTGACAGGTGTCACAGATGGAAGCATGGAGAATGGAGAGGCAGACACCCTGCTCGGTCCCTCCCTGGGTGGGGTCAGGCAGATGAAGGCCAGCCAGCCCACCCCACAATTGGGTGAGATAGCGTCCTCTGTGTCCACCTCTCACCCGTGGGCCTGGCCACTCCCCTCAGCTCCAGGCAGCCCTCTGTGTTCCACGACAGTGCACTCTGCCCTCACATGCTGCTTGCCCTAAGTGAGAAGGAAGAGAGCAGTTGGCCCACAGACAACTACACAGAAAGATATGGCTCACGGCTAGTGAGCACAGTGGCTGTGGTGGGAGCCTCTCCTGCCTCTGTAGCAGTGCTAAGGAGCAGCAAGCTGAGTGGTAAGGAGCAGCGAGCAGGTGGGTAGTAAGGAGTGAGGGGTCCCAGTCTGGGAGAGGGATTTTCAACTGTCAGCTTAGGCCTGTTCCCCATGAGGGGTGCAGACCGGGCTGAGGGACCTCCCCACCTCAGTGCATGAATTTCGTGCACCGGGCCCCTAGTCTATATAATAAAAGCCTAAGCGACAGTTATGGCAGAACTACCAGAATGACTGGTTGCTATGATGCACACTGACCACCGGGGGCAGTGCGCTCCCACAGGGGGAGCGCTGCTCAGCCAGAAGCTGGGCTCATGGCTGGTGAGCACAGCGAGAGCTTCTTTCACATCTGTGGCAGCACTAAGGAGCAGCGAGCAGGTGGGCGGTAAGGAGAAAGGAGTCCCGGACTGCAAGAAGATGCAGGCTGAGCTGAGGGACCCCCCCACCACCCCGGTGCAAGAATTTCGTGCATTGAGCCTCTTTTATAATATCTTACCTAATAAAAGAGAAACATGCAAATTAACCATCACTCTGCTATGCCCACAGCCAATCAGAGTGAGTATGCAAATTAACCCAACAAAGATAGAGGTTAATTTGCATATGCAGGTGTGGAGTGGAGTGGAGTGAAGCCTGCTATGAGGGGAAGGGGGGCGGCAGAGGGAGCTACTATAGTGGTACTTCAGACAGAAGCGAGGACTTGCGGCTCCAGGCAGCCTGGGAGCCAGGAGGTGCTGGCTCCCGGGCAGCCAGGGAGCGGGGACTTGCTGGCTGCCAGGCGAGCCAGGAGCGGGGACTTGCCAGCAACTACCCACTCTATTCTGTTTCTATGAGTTTGGCTTTTTTAGATTCCACATATAAGTAAGACCATATAGGATTTGTCTTTCTCTGTCTGACTTATTTCACTTAGCAAAATGCCTTCAAGGTTCATCTATGTGGCCACAAATGGCAAAATTTCCTTCTTTCTCATGCCTGAACAATAGTCCATTATATATTACACTGGAGGACTGATGCACGAAGATTCATACAAGAATGGGCCTTCCTTCCCTTGTCTACTGGCACCACTTTCACTCAGGCCAGAGCTGCCTTTCCGCCTTCCTATGCTGCCCGGAAACCCAGAGTGGCTGGAGCGATGCGGAATGCCTGCGTTGTCACCATGGCAACAACACAAGTGTCCCTCCTCACCCCCAGCCACTCGGTGCCTGCAAATGCAAATTAACCCACCATCTTTGTTGGGTTAATTTGCATACTCACTCCTGATTGACTGGAGGGCGTTGCGAAGGTACAGTCAATTTGCATCTTACTCTTTTATTAGTGTAGATATTCTATTTTATACAATATTTTCTTTATCCAATTATCTGTTGACAGACACCTAGGTTGTTTCTTTTTCATCTCTTTTGCTCTAAGCTACATCCATGTTGTCACAAATGGCAGGAAATCATTGGTCTTTTTCTATTGTGCTTCTGGTCTGTATTTCAATATTTCTGCTCAATCTTTGTTATTTTCTTCCTTCTGCCTACTCTGTGCTTAGTTTGTTTTTCTTTTTTTAGCTCTGTGAGGTATAAAGTTAGGTTATTTGAGGTCCTTTTTATTCTTAATGTAGGTTCTATAAACATCCCTGTTAGAACTGCTTTTGCAGCATCCCATTGATTTTTATATGTTGTATTTTCATTGTAATTGGTATCAAGATTAATCCCTTTTGATTTTTTTCTTGTCCAATTGATTTTTCAGGAGTGCATTTTTTAATACCCAGATATTTATGCATTTTATAGTTTTTCTCTTATTATTGATTTCTTGTTTCATACCATTGTGGTTGGAAAAGATACTTCAGATTATTTCACCTCCTTCATTTTCTAACACTGATTTTTGACCTAACATATGATTTCTTCTGGAGAATATTCCTTGTGTGCTTCATTGAATATGTATTCTTACACTTTTGTATGGAAGATTCTGTAGATCTGGAATTTTCATCTGGAATAGAACCCAATATTTCCTTATTGATTTTCTATCTGAATGATCTATCCATTGTGGAAAGGGGGTAGTGAAGTCCCCTAATATTGTTGTATTGTCTATTTCTCCTTTCATATCTGTTAATATTTGCTTAATAATATTTAGGTGCTCCAACCCTTTTACATAATATAATGACCTTTGTATCTTGTTACAGCTTTTGAGTTAAAGTCTATTTTGTCTGATATAAAAATAGCTTCCCCTGCATTCTTTTGGTTTCCACTTGTATCAAATATCTTTTAACATCCCTTCACTTTGAGTCTATGTCTGAAGTCACTCTCTTTTAGGCAGTGTATAGCTGGGTCTTTTTTTTTTTTTAATACGTCCAGCTTCTTTATGTTTTTTGACTGCAGGATTTAATCCATTTAAATTAATTATTGATAGGTAAGGACTTACTAATGCCATCTTATTGTTCCCTGGATATTTTGTAGTTCACTTGGTTCCTTTCTCTTTCTTACTGCTTTCCTTGGTGAATTAATGACTTTAAATACTGGTGTGCTCTGATTACTTTCTCTATATCTTTTGTATATCTACTGCATGTTATTGCTTTGTGGTTACCATGAAGCTTACATAATACATCTTATAGATATAACTAGTGTCCTGGTGCACGAAATTCATGCACATTAAAAGGGTATTAATTAGAGGAAATATCTTAATATTGCTATTTGCCCTTTCTCTATAATAGAAGTGTCAGAGATGAAAGAAAATTAGCAAAATGTATATGAAAATCTTCCTCCTGTTAGAGTCTGGGGCATGCTGTGGGACCCAGAGTCAAAACCCCGCCCACCCATGGTGCCTCAAAATCATGCGAGACCCAGGCCCAGCCGGCCCCACCCTTATTGGGCAAGATCCAGACCCAGCCAGCCCCACCCCCATCAAGCCCCACCAGGTGGGAGGCGCAGCCTCAGGTCCCTTGGTCCGGCGCTGGGCAGGGGGCACAGCCTCAGGTCCCCCAGTGCACCCTCAGGTCCCCTGGCCTGGCACCAGGATGGGGGGCATGGCTGAAGTCCTGTGGCCCAGTGCCAGGGAAGATGGCATGGCCTGAGGTCCCTGGGCCCAGCACTAGGGTGGGGGATGTGCCTTGAGGTCCCCTGTCAAGCCTTGCCAGGTGGGGGCCATGGCCTGATGTCCCCCGTCAAGCCCCACTGGGTGAAGGGCACAGCTGAGGTCCCCCATCAAGCTCCACTGGTTGGGGGCATGCCTTGAGGTCTTCCTCAAGCCCCACTGGGTGGAAAGCATGGTCTGAGATCCCCCATCAAGCCTCAATGGGCTGGGGGCATAGCCTCAGATCCCCTGGCACCAGGGTGGGGGGCATGGCCTCAGGTCCCCTGGACCTTTGCCAGGGCTGGGGGCACAGCCAGAGGTCCCCCATCAAGCCCTGCCAGGCAGGGGGTGCAGCCTGAGGTCCCACGGCCTGGTGCCGGGGGAAGGGTCATGGCCTGAGGTCCCTTGGCCTGACGCTGGGGCAGGGGGTGCGGCCTGTCAAGCCCCACTAGGTGGGGAGCGCAGGCTCAGGTCCCCTGCCCCGGCCCAGTGCCATGCAGCCTCAGGTCCCTGCTGATTGCTCATTAAGGCTCCTTATGGGAACTCAGCCTCCACTGTGGGTTCAGCCATCTTGTGTTATGGAAACCCTGCCTCTGCTGTGGGTGCAGCCATCTTGTGTTAGGGAAACACCACATCTGCTGTGGGGATCGCCATCTTTGTGACAGCATGATGGTCAATTTGCATATTCCCTCTTTATTAGATAGGATAGTCTATATTAAGCTGATAACAGCTTTGATCACATAGAAAATTTTACCGTTCACTCTCCCCTTTTACTCCTATCCTTTTATTTGCTTATGTCAAAATTACATCTTTTTATAATGTGAATTCATTAACAAATTATTTTAGCTATAGTTACGTTTTAATGCTTTATCCTTCATTCTTCATATCAGTGTTAAGTGGCTAAAATATCACCATAGTGCAGTATTAAGCTATTTTAAATTTGACTACATATACACTGAGTGGCCAGATTATTATGATCTCTGAACACATAATAATAATCTGGCCACTCAGTGTGTGTGTATATATATATATATATATATATATATATATATATAGTCCAATGCATAAATTCGTGCATGGGTGGGGTCCAGCCAGCCTGGTCAGGGGGAGGGGACATGGGTGGTTGGCTAGCCTGCCTGCTGGTCAAACTCCTGGTTGAGGGGGCAATTTGCATATTAGCCTTTTATTATATAGGATGTACACTGAGTGGCCAGATTACTATGCATTCAGAGATCATAATAATCTGGCCACTCAGTATATATTTACAGTGTTATATATTTTCATGTTTGCACGTTACTGATTAGCATCCTTTCACTTTGGCTTGAAGAACTTTCAGCATTTCTTTTAATGCAGGTGTAGTAATAATTCCCTCAGTGTTTGGGAAAGGCTTTATCTCAACTTCATTGCTGAAGGGCAAGTTTCAGGTAGGTATTCTTTGTTGGCATTATCTTGTGCTATAAAATTTCTTCTGATAACTTTGTGGGGGTTCTCAGCTTCATGGAATTCTTGCCAACACTGAGTAAAGATCAAATTTTTTTTTAATGCAGCTAATAGTTATAAAATAATGCCTCATTCAAATGTTCATTTTCTTTACCATAAAGGTATAATATTAACATGATGATTCTAATCAGTGGGCTTCTTTGTTAGAATGTATTTTCAAATTATTTTGGTGAGTCTTTAAGTTTCATGTTTTTCACATTTAAGCTATCACTCACTCACCATTACTAACTCTTCTACAGGCATGTTTTGTTATCTCTATCTTAAGCTATCTTTTAAAAAAATTATTTTCACTTTACACTTCTATAATATAAGCAAGAACGATGTATTTTTTAAAAATATATTTTTATTGATTTCAGATAGAAAGAGAGAGGGAGAGAGAGAAAGAAACATCAATAATGAGAGAGAATCACTGATCAGCTGCCTCCTACACACCTTCTGCTGGGGATCAAGCCCTCAACCCAGGCATGTGCCCTTGACTAGAATCGAACCTGGAACCCTTCAGTTCTCAGGCCGATGCTCTATCCACTGAGCCAAACCAGCTAGGGCATGATGTCTTTTCTTTTCTTTTTCCACTATTGTACTTCCAGTGCTGGGAATAATGCCTGACAACATAGTAGGCACTCAATAATTATTTTTGAAGAAATGATGAAACAACAGTGTAAGGTAGGCATCTCAGGGCATCATTTAATCAGCCATTTCCTGAGAATTCCTCTGTGTCTTAAAATAGTGTTCTTCCTTAAAAACTTCATTATTCTCAGTGAATCTTTTAGACATTAAGAAATGAAATCAATGAGTCCATATCTTGTTCATTTTTTTTTAAATTTTTAGTGAGTATATATTGATGTTGCCTAAAAATAATAATAGGTTGAAAGGACAGAGATGAGACTTTTCTAATTAATCTCTGTGTCATCTTCCCAAACACCTAAGGCAATATCACAGACACTCTGGAGAGTTAAAAATTATTAACTTATACTAACAGTGTTGGTAATCTGGTTGCTACAAAGAAAAAAAAATGTCATTTTAGAAAGCTGTATAAAATTTTATTTTAATAGAAATATAACATTGTTATAGTAGTCATAAACAGAGTTAGGGCTAATTTCATCATTGAACTTTATTGACATACATTTGAAAAAAGCACTTCATTTCCTCTTCTACACAAATACATTGCCCTGGAAGGGATAAATTACCACCAGAAACAAACTTTAAGAATGTATCACAGCACTTTAAGCCTAAAGAACCAAAATAATTTCAAGGTATCTAGCTGATTCATAAATACCCAAATAAGACTATATGCTTCCACTCATAAAATATAATCATTTATTCATAAATGTGTGTATACGTATATACATACATACACAGACTTACTTAATGGATTCATTGATTCATTTGCACAGTTTTCAAATCTTCATCAAACATCTGTTATTTAATTAAACACTATGCTTATATGTTGCTAAACAAAGAGTCAGCCTGTTGAAAACATTTCTACATTTTTGAAATTGCTGTTAAAAAATGACTTAGTGTTCTGTATAAAAATACTCATGCAGCACAACTTTTTCTTAGAAATAAAAGTCAAAGAACACTTGGTGTCTCCTAACTACAGTTCAGTGGTTATAGTAACAATCCCCACTTAAAAAGTATTTTATAATTCACAAGGTACTTGTTCTACATTCGGTCATTTTCCCTTTGCAACAACCCTTTTCAGTCTATAGAAATTGGGCTTTTATTGTTATTTATTTTCCTGATGGAAATAGTAAGTTCAGATTGTCAGGTAACTAGCTCCAGATGACATAGTAGGTGAGGAGCAGAGGTAGACTTGCAGAATGCATGTTTCCTTATTCGCGAAAAACTCTGCCTTTCAATAATCAGGTGGTGAGAGCTATATTACTTTCTTTCCACTTTTAACTCTCAAAAGGTGCCTCCTGCATGTCCCCTACTAGGGTTGGAGCCACAACTCAGGCATGCGCCCTGACCAGGAATTGAACCAGTGACTTCTTTTTTTTTTCCATTTATTCTTTACTAGAGGCCCAATGCACAACATTTGTGCACTGAGGGGGGGTCACGTCAGCCCGGCCTGCACCCTCTCAAAATCTGGGACCCCTCGCTCCTTACCGCCAGCCTGCAGTGGAGGCGGGAGAGGCTCCGGCCACTGCTGCTGCACTCACCAGCCATGAGCCTGGTTTCTGGCTGAGCAGCGACCCCCCCCCTCCGTGGGAGCACACTGACCACCAGGGGCAGCTCCTGCATTAAGCATCTGCTTCCTGGTGGTCAGTGCACATCATAGCGACCCGTCCTTCCACCGTTCAGTCGATTTGCATATTAGCCTTTTATTATATAGGATTGTTTAAGGTATTACATATAGTATTACATATGTCTCCTTCCTCCATTGACCTCTCCCAGGCCACCCCCACCCCCCAGTACATGCCTTCACCCCCCTAGTGTCTGTGTCTATTGGTTATGCTTATATGCATGCATATAAGTCCTTTGGTTGATATCTTAACCCTCCCTCCCCTGCCTTCCCTCTAAAGTTTGATGGTCTATTCAATGGTTCTCTTGTTTCTGGATCTATTTTTGATAATCAGTTTACTAGTATGTTGTTCATTATATTTCACAAATGAGTGAGATCATGTGATATTTATCTTTCTCCCACTGGCTTATTTCACTTAGCATAATGCTCTCCAGGTCCATCCATGATGTTGCAAATGGTAAGAGTTCTTTCTTTTTTATAGCAGTGTAGTATTCCATTGTGTAGATGTACCATAGTTTTTTAATCCACTCATCTGCTGATGGGCATTTAGGCTGTTTCCAAATCTTAGCTATGGTGAATTGTGCTGCTATGAACATAGGGGTGCATATATCCTTTTTGACCTGTGACTTCTTGGTTCCTGGGTCAAAGTTCAACTGCTGAGCCACCTTAGTCATGTTCCACTGATTTTCCCCCCACTCATCTATCGATAGGCACTTGGATTGTTTCCATTTCTTGACTGTTGTAAATAAAGCTGCAATGAAAATAGGGGTGCATATATTCTTTCAAAATAGTGTTTTAGGTGTTTTTTTGATATATACCTAGAAGTTGAATTGCTTGGTCATAATGTAGTTCCATTGCAAATTTTTTGAGCACCCTCCATACTGTTTTACACAGTGGCTGCACCAATCTACATTCCCACTAACAGTACACAAAGGTTCCTTTCCCTTTTCTCCACATCCTCGCTAGTACTTGTTGTTTGATGATTTATTGATGCTAGCCATTCCGACAGGTGTGAGGTGATATCTCATTGTGGTTTTAATTTGCATTCCTCTGAAGATTAGTGATGTTGAGCATCTTTAATATGTCTGTTGGCCACCTGTATGTCCTCTTTAGAGAAGTGCTTGTTCAGGTCCTCTGACCATTTTTTAATTGGGTTAGTTTTTTTTGGTGTTTAGTTGTATGAGTTCTTTATAAATTTTGGATATTAACCCTCTATCATATATATCATTGGCGAATATGTTCTTTCATTCTGTATGTTGTCTTTTTATTTTGTTGATAGTTTAGTTGCTGTGTAAACCCTTTTTAGTTTGATGTCCCATTTGTTTATTTTTTATTTTGTTTTCCTTGCTTGAAGAGATAGAGCAGAAAAATCCTTCCTAAAAGAAATGTCAGAGAGTTTCCTGCCTATATTTTCTTATAGTAGTTTTATGGTTTCAGAAGTTACATTTACATCTTTAATCCATTTTGAGTTTATTCTCCTGTATGGTGTAAGTTGGTGGTCTACATTCATTTTTTTTTGCATGTATCTGTCCAATTTCCCAAGACCATTTATTGAATAAACTCTTTTTACCTCATCAGACAAGAAAGTCATATTCTTGACTCTCTTGTCAAATATTAATTGACCTTATAGGCATGGATTTATTTCTGGGCTTTCTATTATTTTCCACTGATAGATATCCCTGTTCTTAGGACAGTACCATGGTGTTTTGATTACTATCTTCTTGTACTATAGTTTGATGTCAGGTAGCATGATACCTCCAATGCTGTTTCCCCCACCCCCTCAAAATTGCTGTGGCTATTTGGGATCTTTTGTAATTCCATATAAATTTTTGGAATATTTGTTCTAGTTCTGTGAAATAGAACAAATAGGTGTTTTGATAGGAATTGCATTCAATCTATAGATTGCTTTGGTTAGTATGGGCATTTTAATGTTAATTTTTCCTATTAATTAGCATGGTATATTGTTCCATATGTGTATCTTGTTCAGTCTCTTTAGTATCTTATATTGTGTGAATAAAGGTCTTTTACCTTCTTGGTTAAACTTATTTCCAGGTTGTTGTTGTTGCTGTTTTTTGATGCAACTGTGAATGGGATTATTTTTCTTAGTTTCCCTTTCTGATAGTCCATTATTGGTGCATAAAAATGCAGTTGACTTCTGGATATTACTTTGTATCCTGCTACTTTATTAAATTCACTGATCAGTTCTAGTAGTTTTTTTGTTGAATCTTTAGGGTTGTGTAGATACAGTATTATATCATATGCAAATAATGACAGTTTTACTTCTTCCTTTCCAATTTGGATGCCCTTTATTTCTTCTTTTTGTCTGATTGCTGTGGCTAGGACTTCCAGTACTATGTTGAATAAGAGTGGTAAAAGTGGAAATCCTTGTCTTGTTCTTGGTCTTAAGGGATTGTTTCCCCTTTTCTTAATGGTCTCTTTCATCATTACTTTTATTAATATTTTATGTATAAGTTAATTTTAGAAAATTAGATATAAGACATTAACAACCACCAGTCTTTCCTATTCTACTCTAGCCCTCTACATTCCCAATTCACAAAAGAGATTTGTCCATGTGAGGATATGCCTGTTGTAGTCATACCAAAAAAGTCCCCATACTGTTCATTCTTTAAAAGGAGGAGGGATCTGGATCAGAGATACCTCATCTTTAAGAAATATCTTCGAGCCCTAACTCAGTGGTCAGCAAACTCATTAGTCAACAGAGTGGCAAACCACGGCTTATGAGCCGCATATGGCTTGCGAATGGCAGTTTGCCGACCACTGCCCTAGCCAATTTAGTTCAGTGGATATAGCATTGGCCTCTGGACAGAAGGGTCCCTGGTTTGATTCTGGTCAAGGGCACATGCCCGGTTGCTGGCTCAATCCCCCAGTAGGAGGCAGCCAATCATTGATTCTCTTTCATCATTGATGTTTATCTCTCTCTCCCACTCCCTAAGAAAGAAAGAAAGAAAGAAAGAAAGAAAGAAAGAAAGAAAGAAAGAAAGAACGAAAGAAAGAAAGAAAGAAAGAAAGAAAGAAAGAAAGAAAGAAAGAAAGAAAGAAAGAAAGAAAGAGCTTCAAATAAATGTAAGAAAACATTTTGGAAAAATATAAAATAATAAAATATAAAAAGTTTGGATAAAAATAAAAAGTATAAAAATAATGCCCCCCATGAAAACTTGACAAATGTATACTACCCATACATCAATTCTAAATATGTTAAAAACTGGGAATCTAAAGTCATACAACGGAAAAGTTACCGAATGAGAGTTTAGAAAATGAGGAACTCTGCCAGCAATGTTTTGATTTGTGAATCATGTAGTACTTCTCCTCTCTCTTCCAAGGGCAAAAAGTTGTGTGACTTCAGGATTTAAAGATTCAAGCACAATGTCCCAACAATTTGTGTTTTTGTTCCTCAGGTATCCATATGTCTTGGCCTAAAACATATGGTAATTTTCAAAATTTAGTTGTTGAAGATATTCTTTGAGGGACCCATCTACTCTAAAGTAGATTGGGAGTGAGAATTCATTTTTCTCCTGCACTCAGATCTTCTACCAGTGTGTCCCATTGGCTGAATTCAACTGGAAACCAGCTTTTAAGGCAGTCTCAATGATACGGTTCTCAGAGGTTAGCACACAAAAATACCAAGCAGAGAAAAAAATGGAAAAGAAAGTAGCAAACAGTAACATCACAGAGGTATTCAACTGTTAATGTTGATTTTAAAGCTCTCTATTTCTTAAATCTCTTACAATTTTTTTCATCTTCATTACATCTACTTTTTTTTATTTTGTGATAACTTATCTTGGTTTTGAACAGGCCTAGAGTTATTCTGTAATGTACTAGCTCTTTTGATCTCAGTTGCTTTGGATGGTAAGGTCCTGAAAATGTCCTGTACCTTCCCCCAAATTATTTCTCAAGTTATTTTGCATAGTCAGAGAGGCTCTGTTAACAGTGCTTCTGAGTATGTAATGACCAAGCTATTATGTTTGATCAGAAAGTGATATGCAAATTGATTGTTGTATGTGGCAAGAACTTGGAGAACACAGATTTTCTGTTTCCCATGCCTTCTTTCATTGCCAAATACACAGAAGCTCCCGCAGGTTACTCTCTATGGGGTTTTCCAGTATAAAGCAGATGTGGCTTCCCAACTTGGCAAGGCTTTACTACTACTACTACTACTACTACTACTACTACTACTACTACTACTACCACCACCACCAGCAGTAATGGTTTTCCCAGTTACTTCTAGAATTATAATCATACTTTTGCTTCTGTCCTCATAGTTGTTCTGTATATGTGATATGTCTGAGAATCCTTCTTCTTCATCTAAAAATGACATACAAAATGTCTAAGTTGCTTCAATACTCAGCAGTTCACTTTATTTTTTAAATTTTATTTTATTGTGGTAAAATACTTAATATGAGATCTAAATTTTTAAAATACATATGTGTATAATACATATTGACTATAGGTATGATAGTGTACAGCATCTCTAGAACTTATTAATTTTGTTTAAGTGAAATGGGAAGTTACTAATTATCAGGCATAAGTGAGTTCAGCAGCTCACTTTAAACCAAGACCATGTTCCCTTGATAACAATGTTTGGTTTTAAGGCAATAAAAACTTCAGTTTTTTTGTTTCAGGTACCATTGCCTCAAGGGGAGCAAGATCCAGAAAGCAGCCTTGTGGACATAGTTAGATAAGAGCTTCTAGAACTCAAGTACTAGTTTGGAGTTAAGAAAATGACTTCAGGCTCCACATGAATCAGAGTATGTGAAGAATACCTAAGTAGAACCTGGTTGTTTTGACAGAGCAAACAAGAAAACTGTTTTTGTAGGCAAAATAGTGTCTAGGTGCTCAACTGTGGTATACTGTAACTCAGGTTTAAGACAATAAAACTACTTCTAGGCCATGACCCCTGAGGGACTGATTTAACTCAGGTACTTCTTGACTAGGTCTAATTTGATTCAGAACTCAGATAAGGTTAAACATATAGGGTGCAATCCTTTTTAATTATTATCAGATGCTATTAAAATAAAATCACATTGATTTCTTAATTTATACTTAATACTTAATGAGACATTATTCATACTTAATGTGTAAATATAAGAAGTTTGGATTATTTATATTTAATGGGATATTATTCTACTATATCTAAAGGTGGAGATAAGTCACCTATAGTTATATATATTTTTGAGGTTGGGGGACTTTTGGTTCCTACCATTGTCGTAGAAAATAAGGGCTTTTAGGTCACTGATACTTTAAGGAAAAGGTGTGCTATGTGTGGCTTGAAAAGTAGCTCCTCCCAATATCTTTGCAAAATAAAAATAATCTTATAAAAATGTTAATAGATGTGCATAGGATTAAGTAGGTACCTAAGAGGAAAGTGCTATAACTCTTATTACTTATTTGTTGAGATTCAATATTATATGAACTCTCTTGCTGATTGGATTGATATTTACTAAGATTCATTGGAAAGAAAGGATATAAACACTAAATGAAATCTCACTATGAGTTGAGAAGTTGTCTAGGCTGATGACCAGGGATGACAAAAGAATTATGGACCAGATGGACCATAGGAAGAATCTCTGGGCCAATGTTTCTGGATTAGTAGCTGAACATGTAAGTATGAATCAAAAGAACTAAGATTTTATACCTAAACATGTTACAGAAATCTGGGTTCTTGTGGCAACAATGAAAGTGAAAACCTTGGTAGACTTAAAATGTCTTTTCTCAGTTTTCTCTCTCCCTGATATTGGGAAACAAAAATGATCCTTGGGTTATTGAGTATTAAAATAGGAGTAAGGGAGAATGGGCAGTGATCAAGGGAGAAACCATGGAATTTCTGTTAACATGGTATGATAGATACTTAGAAGAAAGGAGATTTGATTGATTTGTACCCAATGTTGATGAAAATATATCATATTGATTATGCATGATTTTTTAAAAATATATTTTATTGATTTTTTACAGAGAGGAAGGGAGAGGGGTAGAGAGTTAGAAACATTGATGAGAGAGAAACATCAATCAGCTGCCTCCTGCACGCCCCCCACTGGGGATGTGCCCGCAACCAAGGTACATGCCCTTGACCGGTATCGAACCTGGGACCTTTCAGTCCGCAGGCCGATGCTCTATCCACTGAGCCAAACCGGTTAGGGCATTATTTTTTGTTGTTGTTGTTTTAATGATCTGATTATATTTTAATGATCTGATTCTGTGCCTCTCCCACTAGCTTGTGAGTATTTTGAGAAGTCTTGTGTTTTATTCACCTCTGTTAGTTCTTAAATAGTGTTTGGCATATAATAACAGTTTCTGCTCAGCATATGTTTGGTCAATACATAGGTTATTTAATTCAGCACAACATTCAGAAGAAAGGGATAGATTTTATTGGATTTGGCAAGCCATTGTATATATATTTTTTTCTTATTTAGGATGACCATTGAATTTCAAAACAAAAAAGAAAAATAAAGGAAAAGGGAAGATAATTAGTTCATCTAACCAACATGTATTTAGGTGTGCAAAGTGATTTAGGAGATACTAAAATAAACAAAATGTGATCCCTGATTCTAGCAATATGAGAAAATCTAGTTTTACCAAATGTCACATTTTATTGGTTAAAATATCCTATTTTAATTCAAATAATTTGGACAAATAATACTTACTTTGAATTATATCTGTAGATTTTTTTGTCCAAATGCTTTATATGGCATACAGACTTAGATGTGAATGGAAAATTTATTTATGTACTTAATATTGCTTTTTACTAAATGTTCATTAGTGGATACAGTCTATTTTGGTGACTGTATTTACCATTTGCCATAAAATGACTTACCCTTTAAAAGTAAATGCACATGGTGTTCAAGTATACCTTGTGCTAATCATACACTCTGTACTTCTGTGACTCATACATATTTTTGGAGTTAAAATATTCCTGGAATACTATAATGGTACATTCTCTCCACCCCCCCTTGAGTATATTTTCTGTTTAATTTATCTCTCAATTTTAGTGTACATCAAAAAGAACATTTTAAAATTAAACAAAAATGACATTTTTCCCAAAGAAATAAAAGCCTACACCATTAAAGCATATTCAGTTTCTTTTCATTACATATAAATGGATGGAAACAACTTTGGTTATGAAGAATAACTACCCAAAAAAATCAACCTGTATATGTGAATAATATTACCTCCAAAATATGAGCAAACAATGCGAGATGTCACAAGAATGTTTAGGTAAATTATATTTTATCATACCAACTGGACTAAAATTTTAAACACTAGAGTTGTGAAAACTCATTTTATAAAAAATATTTTTAAATTATAAAAATGTTTTCCATAGTATGACATATGAGAGAAATGAAATGAAGCTCTTCGATTTTTCAGAATAATGCAGTTTCAACTGGTTTGTCTACAGAAGTGAGAGATGCATAAAATATGGGATTGTGAAGAGTTTGGTTAAGTTAGAAATAGTATTTAATACTCTCCTTATATTGCCTCAAGTGAGTCTCACCAGACTACAGAATTGATTTAATGTTGAACAAAATATCTCTGGTGAAAGAGAAGGGAAATACATCACTTTAGTTAGTAGAAGTAGAATGTGTTAGATCAGTGAAATCAGGAATGAGCATAGGTAAAATATTGGAAAACAGCAGACATGAAAAGAAAGAAGAAAGCAGAGTATTTGCACTCTTACAACCAGTGGAGTGAGGTAAGTCATGAACATAGCTGAGTTTGACCAAATTAAGCCTAAGTTATAACCGAGACTGAATTGCACTGACCCCACTCCTAGTTGCCCTGGATGTTTCCTGCCACCCTTATAATGAAAACTAGAGGCCTGTTGCATGAAATTCGTGCACGGGGGTGTGTCCCTCAGCCCAGCCTACACCCTCTCCAATATGGGACCCCTCGAGGGATGTCCGATAAGATCGGGCCTAAACAGGCAGTTGGACATCCCTCTCAAAATCCAGGACTGCTGGCTTTCAACTGCTTGCCTGCCTGCCTTCCTGATTGCCCCTAACCGCTTCTGCCTGCCAGCCTGATCACACCCAACCACTCCCCTGTCAGCCTGATTGATGCCTAACTGCTCCCCTGCCAGCCTGATTGCCCCTAACTGTCCTCCCCTGCAGGCCTGGTCACCTCTAACTGCCCTCCCCTGCAGGCCTGGTCACCCCCAACTGCTCTCCCCTTCAGGCATGGGTCTCCCACAACTGCCCTTCCCTGCAGGCCTGGTCGTGCCCAACTTCCCTCCTCTGCCAGCCTGGTCACCCCTAACTGACCTCCCCTGCAGGCTTGATTGCCCCCAACTGCCCTCCCTTGCAGGCTTGGTCCCTCCCAACTGCCCTCCCCTGATGGTCTGATCACTCACAACTGCCCTCCACTGCTGGTCATCTTGTGATGGCCATCTTGTGTCCACATGGGGGCAGCCATCTTGTGTGTTGAAGTCACAGTCAATTTGCATATTACTATTTTATTAGATAGGATAGAGGCCTGGTGCATGGGTGGGGGCCAGCTGGTTTGCCCTGAAGGGTGTCCTGGATCAGGTTGGGGGTTTCCTTGGGGCGTGGGGTGGCCTGGGTGTGGGGCCTGTGGTGGTTTGCAGGCCGGCCACACCCCCCGGCTACACAAGCAGAGGCCCTGGTATCTGGGATTTATTTATCTTCTATAATTGA
The DNA here is from genome assembly GCF_963455305.1 of Plecotus auritus. NCBI lineage: Eukaryota > Metazoa > Chordata > Mammalia > Chiroptera > Vespertilionidae > Plecotus > Plecotus auritus. The sequence continues at coordinate 123,841,249 of NC_137784.1, forward strand.
AACTTTGTAGCCTTCAGCGGAGGCCTGAGCCGGCCAGGGTGTGCAGGAAGCTTGGCTTCCTCCATTGTCAGAGAAACCCAAGTCTCCTGCTCACTCCCTGGCCGCAGCCATCTTGGTTAGGTTAATTTGCATACTCACTCCTGATTGGCTGGTGGGCATGGCTTTTGGGTGTAGCGGTGGTATGGTCAATTTGCCTATTACTCTTTTATTAGATAGGATAGTTTATTCAAATTAAGTAAATAATAATCAGAAAGTTGAACAGTGATCAGAGTAAATTATGATCCAATCAGCTTCACCATCAGGGATAGACTGGGAAGGAATTTATTTCCTAGGGGTCTATTTTCAAGAATAGACAAAGTATAAAAGATCATATAGACTACAGAGACATATTTAAATTATACATAAAATGAATTGTACTGAGCATGCATAAAAGAGCTTATTTTTATATACCAAAGACTGTTGTATAACTGACTTTATCTTAGTTAGTGTCAATAAAGTAAATATTTCATGAGTTCATGTCAACATATCTCTTCCATGCATGGCCATTTCCAGGGGAACTCTAGCACTGATAGAAGGTAAGTCAGTTTGCGTTGCTAGCAATTATGGCAGCTTGATTCTTTGGTCTCTATGGTGTTTGATGCTACAAAAGGGAATGAATCCCATCCTAAGGGGATGGAATAGGGAGGCAGGAGATTTAAGAGTGTTTTAAACATTTTTTATGCCAATGACTTCAATATGTATTTGGTACTTTTGTTACTAAGATTGACAGTATTGCTTATGGCATTATCTTCACAATTACTTTTATTTTTAAGATACGTATCTCACAGAACAGCTCAGTAAAGGAATGCTTTTGTAGGGGAGACTGCTTTTTGCAGTTTTACAGCTGCACTGACAGGCACAAAAAGAAGTTTAGTGACAAGGTCAGGCAGTGAGTCACAGAGCAGCAAGGGTTCTGGGTACCATCAGATGTTGTCAGTGTACTCGCTTCCCTTTTAAATCACAGTGCTTTGTACTAGCAAAGACTTGGCAATATTTACTTACAGATACATTTTGAAATTATCTTTTTCTTAGGCAATGCAGTCACATGGATGTTTTTGTAGTACTCTACCAGTATTTCTTAACCTCTGAGCTATTTAAAAGCCAGTCATACATTATTCTCACTTTTTTTTTAGGCACTTTTGTGTGTGTGGCAAAATTCTGTCTGGGAATTTAGAATGCGCCATACACTCAGATACATGCAAAGAATTATTTCCCATATTACCTGTGTATATAAAAGGCTAAGTGTCCATCTGTCTGACTGGTACCTATGACGTGCACTGACCACCAGGGGGCAGACGCTCAATGCAGGAGCTGCTATGATGCGCACTGGCCATTTAAATATAAACGGCACCACGGACCTGGTGCTGACACACGAACACTCGGCAAGTGGGACACAGGCCCTGCCACCACCTGGAGCGACACCCCACCAAATTGTAGCCAATGCTGCCAAGACCCCATGGTGAAAAATGCAGCCTACAGCCCAGCCCAACCTGGAAATGGTCGCTGTGGGCACCCGGTAATGATGTCACATAGTAACACCTCTCCCTAGCAACTAGCCTCCTTGGAGTTTCTTCAGTCCAGGAACATGACTTGCTTTATAGACAGGTGCAAACATTTTACACTTTAACCAAATGTCTGTGAAGTATTTTCCCATGCCTCATCTCATTTGATCCTCACAGAAGTCCTGGAGTAGGTAGATAGGAGACTCAGTGGAATCCTTTTTTCTTTTCATTAGCCGGAAAACGAAGATTTAGAAAGCTTAGAAACTTAACCCAACTGAAAAGAACTAAGAGATGGTGGAACGTGAAAATGACTTCAGGTTTTCTCACTGCACAGAATATAGTCAAACACTGCTACAGTTAAATATTTTACCCTTTGTTCTCCCTGCGTGATCTATAATAATAATCTGCTTCATGTTGATATTTACTGTTGTGTTTCTGACAATTACCTGAAAGAGAAGTTGGGGTGCCTCATTGGGCTGGAAAAAGTTTAACCAAATCAGAAAGCAGGTCTAATTAAACAAGTTTATTCTATATATATAAAAGGCTAAGTTTACTCGTGCATTCACGATACATATAAAACTCTCGCTGGCACCAATCGCACGTGTGTGTTTGAATCTGTCATTGTTGATAGTGAATTTGATTGACACTTCTATTATAGAGAAAGGGCGAATAGCAATATTAAAATATTTCTTCTAATTAATTTCCTTTCAATGTGCACAAATCTGTGCACCAAGACACTAGTTTATAATAATCATCTGGTAAATATGTCATTAAATACAAGAATACTTCTTTAAGCAAAACATGTTTCAGACTAAATTTATTTATTTAACTAGTGGCCCGGTGCATGAAATTTGTGCACGGGGGTGGTCCTCTCAGCCCAGCCTGGACCATCTCCAATCCGGGACCCCTTGGGGGATATCCCAGGGATCGGGCTGAAACCGGCAGTTGGACATCCCTCTCACAATCCTGGACCGCTGGCTCCTAACTGCTCACCTGCCTGCCTGCCTGATTGCCCCTAACTTCCCCCCTGCCAGCCTGGTCACCCCTAACTGTCCCCCCTGCTGGGCTGGTCACACCCACCTGCCCCCCCCACCTCTTGCATGGTTACCCCAAACTGCCTCCCTTGCCAGCCTGGTCTCCCCTCACTGCACCCCTCTGCTGGCTGGGTCGCCCCTAATTGCCCCCCTCTGCCAGTCTGGTCACCCCTCACTGCCCCCCCACAGGCCTAGTTTCCCCTCACTGCCACCCCGCCGACCTGGTCACCACTCACTGTGCCCCCTGCTGGCCTGTTGCCCCCAACTGTCTCCTCATTGGCCTGGTCACCCCCAACTGCCCCGCCTGCTCATCTTGTTGACCCTCACTGCCCCCCTTTGCTGGGCTGGTCACCCCTCACTGAAACTCCTGCTGGCCTGGTCACCTCACGCAGCCTGCTGGTCAGTTGTTACTGTGAGGGTGCCATGACCAATTTGCATATTACCCTTTTATTAGTATAGACTAGAGGCCCAGTGCACAAAATTCGTACAAGAGTGGGCCTTCCTTCCCCCGGCTGCAAGCACCAGCTTCCCTCTGGCCACCGGCAGGTACCCAGGACCTGGGCTTTCCTCCAGCCCCATCTTCGTCCAGAAGGTCATCCAGAAGGAGGTCCAGAAGGACGTCCAGTCTAATTAGCATATTACGCTTTTATTTTTTATAGATATTGATTGAACTCCATCTCAGATAAGTAAGCAAGAATAAATTAAAAACAACTAAAATATGGCCCTCCGTATCAGGAAGTTTACTGTCTATAAAACTGACATACAAGGAAGAACACAATAGAGTTTAATGTACTACTAGAATGTGGGTGGGTATAGCCCCTGCCTTAGCTTTTCACATTCTAAAGCTAAGGAGTCTCAGGAAGATTCCACAGGGATTAATGAATTTGTGAATAGTCAGGTTAATGTGTAGCAGCCATTAGTATAACTTGTATGTGACACCCAATGTAAGTAACCATGCTGCAAAAGAAAGTATGTTATATAGAGTTCATGGTGGTCAGCAAATTCCTTCAGTGTTCTGAGATTTAAAAATATATATATAGATGAAAGAAAAATGTTTGAATATCTTCCAAAGTTCCCCCTAGAAGTGTAGACTAAGTGAGAATTCTTAGTGACCTGAAATATCTAGATCAGCATTGGGCAAACTATGGCCTGCGGGCTGGATCCGGCTGTTCTATCTGGTTCTCTTGCTCTCCCCTCCGCTCCTTTACTTTGAATTTATATTAGTTCACACAAACACTCCATCCATGCTTTTGTTCCAGCCCTCCAGTCCAGTTTAAGAACCCATTGTGGCCCTCGAGTCAAAAAGTTTGCCCACCCCTGATCTAGATGATTAGGCTTAATAGTTGAGATTATATATGGCCAATAGTATATAGAATTGGTTGAAAGTGAAAATCTATATTTATTGGAATGGTTCACATTTTGAAACTTTACATTATAATACAAAGCCAATAACCTCTTTTATTCAGGATCCATCCAGTTTTACTGGTCCCTATATAAATCTAAGTGCATAAATGTAAGACAATTTTAAATTGATATCCTCCAAAAAACTAAGCTATATTCAACTTCTGAAGTCTTTTTCTACAAAATAGAAGAGTAGTGTGATTATAAGAATCCTCACTAATAAAATTAGTACACTTTCTACTGAAGGTATTGATTATTTTTACAAGGTAGTCCTTGAGAATCTTTTTGAAGATCTTTCCCGGCCAGCAGTGTCAACAATGGGCCACAATGAGTTTCAATTTAATATATTCCTTTGCTTAATTCCCATGATACTTTATACTTGAATGGATATGACATATCTTCTGGCAATATTTATATGAATATAAGATATTAAATAATATGTAACATTTCAAACTTCTTTTACTAAACTGTTTCCATGGGAACCAAAGACATACTGAAAAGTAAAACATGAAAATATTCTGTATTGGATAGATATGAGGCATCTTCTCAGAGATTCTGCTGCACAAAAGCTAATATCACTAACTCCATCAATTAGACATTAATTGCCTAACTGAATTTCTTAAAGGTCAAGGGAGGAAACATAAAATGTATTTTAGGCAATTTGTCTTTAAACACATTACCATTATAAAAGGCCAAATCAAAAATTCCAAATTACCATCAATATAAAATGGTTGCAGATATTTTAACTTTAATTATAACATAGAGATTAATAATAAAGGAGATTCATTCTAATTTAACTATACAGTGGATTATAGGATATTTTTTTGATTATTTAGAATTATCCACAAAGAGGAATTCATTATTTTAATAGATTTTCCTAGCAAGATATTACATAGATGGCATTCAGATTGTGGAGAAGAGAAATACATTTTAATGGGATTTTGTGAAGGATTAGAGAAAAGAAATATGTGTATGGAATTTGGCATGTTTTAACTAGAATTGTAGGTTCCCAGAAGGCAAAGCATTTTATATTCATCTAATATGTTTGGCAATCCTATATTATAAAGAGGTAATATGCAAATTGACGATCACTCCAACACACAAGATGGCTGCCCCCATGTGGTCAAAGATGGCCGACCCCATGTGGACACAAGATGGCTGCCACAAGATGGCCAGCAGGGGAGGGCAGTTGGGAGGGACCAGGCCTGCAAGGGAGGGCAGTTGGGGGCAATCAGGCCTGCAGGGGAGGGCAGTTGGGGGGCACCAGGCCTGCAGGGGAGGGCAGTTAGGGGCAATCGGGCCGACAGGGGAAGGCAGTTGGGGGCAACCAGGCCTGCAGGGAAGCAGTTAGGCATCGATCAGGCTGGCAGGGGAGTGGTTAGGGGCAATCAGGCAGGCAGGCAGGTGAGCGGTTGGGAGCCAGCAGTCCTGGATTGTGAGAGGGATGTCCAACTGCGTGTTTAGGCCTGATCCCACCAGGATCAAGCCTAAACGGGCAGTCGGACATCCATCGAGGGGTCCCAGATTGGGGAGGGTGCAGGCTGGGCTGTGGGACACACACACACACACACACACACACACACACACGCACACACACACCCATGCACGCATTTCATACACCGGGCCTCTAGTATATTAGAATCTTAGTAAAATTTTATTCATGAAAACAAGTGTATAGTATTAAGAAGAAAACAGGAAATTGAATAAATGTAAGCCAATTTTATTTATTTTTTTTAATTTTTTTATTAAGGTATTATATGTGTACATATCTTAAAATTGCCCCCCCACCCCACTCCCATACATGCCCTCACCCCCCAATGTTTTGCATCCTTTGGTTACACTTATATGCATGCATATAGATCCTTCAGTTGATCTCTTATTTCCCCCACCTCTCCCTAACCTTACCACTGTAATTTGACAGTCTGTTTGATGCTTTACTGCATCTGTATCTATCTTTTCATTCATCAGTTTATAATGTTTTTCATTATCCCCAAATGAGTGAGATCATGTGGTATTTTTCTTTCATTGACTGGCTTATTTCACTTAGCATAATGTTCTCTAATTCCATCCAGGTGCCTACAAATGGTAGTAATTCCTTCTTTTTTATGGCAGCATAGTATTCCATTGTGTAGATGTACCATAGTTTTCTGATCCAGTCATCTGCTGACAAGCACCTAGGCTGTTTCCAAATCTTAGCTATTGTAAATTGTGCTGCTATGAACATAGGGGTGCATATATCCTTTCTGATTGGTGTTTCTGGTTTCTTAGGATATATTCCCATGAGTGGGATCACTGGGTCAAATGGTAGTTCCATTTTCAGGTTTGTTTTTTTTTTAATATATTTTATTGATATTTTACAGAGAGGAAAGGAGAGGGATAGAAAGCCAGAAACATCGATGAGAGAGAAACATCGATCAGCCGCCTCCTGCACACCTCCCACCGGGGATGTGCCCGCAACCAAGGCACATGCCCCCGACCGGAATCGAACACGGGACCCTTCAGTCCGCAGGCCGACGCTCTATCCACTGAGCCAAACCGGTTTAAGCCATTTTCAGTTTTTTGAGGAAACTCCATACTGTTTTCAACAGTCGCTGCACCAGTCTGCATTCCCACCAGCAGTGCACTAGAGTTCCTTTTTCTCCGCATCCTCGCCAACACTTGTCTTTTGTTGATTTGTTAATAATAGCCATTCTGACAGGTGTGAGATGGTATCGCATTGTTGTTTTGATTTGCATCTCTCGGATAATTAGTGACTTTGAGCATGTTTACATGTGTCTCTTGGCCTTCCTTCTGTCTTCTTTCGAAAATATTCTATTTAGGTCTGTTGCCCATTTTTTTATTGGATCATTTATCTTCTTTGTATTAAGTTTTATAAGCTGCCTGTAGATGTTGGAGATTAAACCTTTATCAGTGATAACATTTGCAAATATGTTCTCCCATACAGTGGGGTTTCTTGTTGTTTTGTTGATGGTTTCTTTTGCTGTGCAAAAGCTTTTTATTTTGATGTAGTCCCATTTGTTTATTTTCTCTTTGGCTTCATTGCCCTTGGGGCAGTATCAGTGAAAAAGTTCTTTTGGCATATGTCTGAGATTTTGCTGCCTGTGGATTCCTCTAGTATTTTTATGGTTTCCCGTCTTATATTTAAGTCCTGTATCCATTTTGAGTTTATTTTTGTGTATGGTGTAAGTTGGTGATCTAGTTTCATTTTTTTTGCATGTATCTGTCCAATTTTCCCAACACCATTTATTGAAGAGACTGTCTTGACTCCATTGTATGCTCATGCCTCCTTTGTCAAATATTAATTGCGCATATTGGTTTGGGTCAATATCTGGATTCTCTATTCTATTCCATTGATCTATATGTCTGTTCTTGTGCCAGTACCAGGCTGATTTGAGGACAGTGGCTTTGTAATACAGCTTGAAATCTGGTATTGAGATCCCTCCTACTTTATTCTTCTTTCTCAGGATTGCTGTGGCTATTTGGGGTCTTTTTTTATTCCAGATGAATTTTTGGAGAGTTCTTTCTAGGTCTCTGAAATATGCTGTTGGTATTTTAATGGGGAGTGCATTGAATCTATAGATTGCTTTGGGTAGTATGGACATTTTGATGATGTTGATTCTACCAATCCATGAACATGGTATATTCTTCCATCTGTTTACATCTTCCTCTATCTCTTTTTTCAGTGTCCTGTAGTTTTCTGCGTATAGGTCTTTTACCTCCTTGGTTAGGTTTATTCCTAAGTATCTTAATTTTTTTGAAGCGATGGAAAATGGGATTGCTTTTTTAGTCTCTCTTTCTGTAAGGTCACTGTTGGTGTATAAAAATGCCATAGATTTCTTGGTGTTAATTTTGTATCCTGCTACATTGCCAAATTCATTTATTAAGTCTGTTAGTTTTTTGATGGAGTCTTTTAGGTTTTTTATGTACAATATCATGTCATCTGCAAATAAGGACAGCTTTACTTCTTCTTTTCCAATTTGGATGCCTTTTATTTCTTCTTATTTTCTAATTGCAATGGCTAATACTTCCAGAACTATGTCAAACAGGAGTGGTGAGAGTGGGCATCCTTGTCTTGTTCCTGTTCTTAGGGGAAATGGTTTTAGTTTTTGCCCATTGAGTATGATGTTAGCTGTCGGTTTATCATATATAGCTTTTATTATGTTGAGGTATGATCCTTCTATTCCCAACTTGTTGAGAGTTTTTATCAAGAAAGGGTGTTGGATTTAGTAAAATGCTTTTTCTGCATCAATTGATATGACTATGTGATTTTTATCTCTCAATTTGTTTATGTGATGTATCACGTTTATTGATTTGTGGATTTGTACCATCCTTGCATTCCTGGGATAAACCCTACTTGGTCATGGTGTATGATCTTTCTGATGTACTGCTGGATCCGATTTGCTAGAATTTTGTTGAGGATTTTGGCATCTATATTCATGAGGAATATTGGCCTGTAATTCTCCTTCATTGTGTTGTCTTTATCTGGTTTTGGTATTAGAGTGATGCTGGATTCATAGAAGGAGCTTGGAAGTGTTCCTTCCTCTTGAATTTTTTGGAATAGTCTGAGGAGGATAGGTTTTAGTTCTTCCTTGAATGTTTGGTAAAATTCTCCTGTGAAGCCCTCTGGCCCCGGGCTTTTATTTGCTGGAAGCTCTTTGATGACTGCTTCAATTTCTTCCATTGTTACTGGCATATTGAGGTGTTTAGATTCTTCCTGATTGAGTTTTGGAAGGTCATATTTTTCTAGGAATATGTCCGTTTCTTCCAGTGTGTCAAGTTTGTTGGAGTAGAGTTGTTCGTAGTATTTTTTAACAATCCTTTGTATTTCGGCGGGATCTGTTGTTATTTCACCTCTTTCATTTCTGATTTTGATTATTTGGGTCCTCTCTCTTTGCTTCTTGGTGAGCCTGGCTAAAGGTTCATCAATCTTGTTTATCCTTTCAAAGAACCAGCTCTTGGTTTTGTTCATCTTTTTTATTGTTTCTTTGGTCTCTATGTCGTTTATCTCTGCTCTGATCTTTATTATTTCCTTCCTTCTGCTTACACTGGGCTTTTCTTGTTGCTCTTTTTCTAACTCTTTGAGTTGTTGGGTTAGGTAATTTATTACCATTGTTTCTTGTTTTTTGCAGTAGGCTTGTAGAGCTATGAACTTCCCTCTCAAGACTGCTTTTGCTGTGTCCCATAGATTTTGGATTGTAGTGTGTTCATTGTCATTTGTTGCCATGATGTTTTTTATTTCTTCTTTGATCTCTCTGGTAACCCAGTCATGGTTTAATAGCATGTTGTTTAGCCTCCGTGTGTTTGATTTCTTTGGGTTGTTTTTATTGTAGTTGATTTCCAGTTTTATGCCACTGTGGTCTGAGAAGATGCTTGATATGATTTCTATCTTCTTGGATTTGAAGAGACTTTGCATATTTCCCAACATATGGTCTATCTTTGAAAATGACCCATGTGCACTTGAGAAGAATGTATATTCTGTGGCTTCTGGTGAAATGTTCTGAAGATGTCAATTAATTCCATCTTGTCTAGTGAGTCATTTAGGGTTGATGTTTCTTTGATGATTTTTTGTTTAGAGGATTTGTCCAATGGTGATAGTGGGGTATTAAAGTCTCCTACTATGATTGTATTTCTGTGAATCTCTCCCTTAATATCCTCCAGGTGTTTTTTTATGTATTTGGGTGCTCCTGTATTGGGTGCGTATGTTTACCAGAGTCATTTCTTCTTGTTGGATTGCTCCCTTTGGTATTATGAAGTGGCCTTCCTTATCTCTTGTTATGTCCTTCACTTTGAGATCTAATTTCTCAGATATAAGTATTGCTACCCCAGCTTTTTTTTCAGTTCCAATTTCCTGGAAAACCTTTTTCAATCCCTTCACCCTCAGCCTGTGTGTGTCTTTTTTTCTGAGGTGGGTTTCTTGTAGACAGCAGATATATGAGTCTTGTTTTCTTATCCAATCCATTACCCTATGTCTTTTGATTGGGGCATTTAATCCATTTACATTTAAAGTTATTATTGATAGGTACTTATTTGTCGACATTCCTATTCTTTACACTTGTGTTCCTTCTTTGCTTCCTATTACTCTCTTTTTTTTTTTTTTTTTTTTACAGCAGACCCTTTAGTATTTCTTGCATTGCTGGTTTGGTGGTAATAAATTCCCTTAGTCTTTTTTTGTCTGTGAAGCTCCTGATTTCACCTTCAATTTTGATTGTTAGCCTTCCTGGGTACAGTATTCTTGGATTCAGACCCTTCCTTTGCATGACTTTGTATATTTCATTCCATTCCCCTCTGGCCTGATTAGTTTCTGTTGAGAAAACAGTTGCTAGTCTGATGGGGGTTCCTTTGTATGTCACTTTCTGTCTCTCTCTTGCCGCTTTTAAGATTCTTACTTTGTCGTTGGTGTTTGCCAATTTTATTATAATGTGTCTTGGCATCGGTCTTTTGGGGTTCATTTTGCTTGGGACTCTGTGAGCTTCTTGGATTTGTGTGGGTTTTTTCTTCTCTATATCAGGGAAATTTTCTGTCATTATTTCTTCAAAGAGGTTTTCTATTCCTTGCTCAGCTTCCTTTCCTTCTGGAACCCCTATTATGCGGATGTTGTTTTGTTTTGTGTTGTTCCAAAGTTCCTTTAGACTCTCCTCCTGCCTTTTAATTTTTTTTTTCTAGAAGTTGCTCTACTTGGGTATTTTTTTCCATCTTGTCTTCTAGCTCACTGATGCAGTCCTCTGCTTCTTCTAGTCTATTCTTGATGCTTTCTATTGAGTTCTTTACAGCAGCAATGTCATTTTTGATTTCTTCTTGGTTCTTCTTTATTTCCTCTTGGTTCTTGCTCATATTGTCGAATTTGTCTTCCATTCATTTCAGCCACCTTATGACCATTTCTCTGAATTCTTTTTCTGGAAGGTTGCTTGCCTCCATTTCGTTTACTTCTTTTTCTGGTGATGCCTGCTTTTCTTTCATCTGCAGGCTGTTTCTTTGTCTCCCCATGGTCTCTCTTCTCTGGGTGTCTGGTTATGTAGTTCTCTCTCTCCTGCGTTGATTTAAAGGCACAAAATAAAGCACTACCAGGTACAACGCACAAGGCACTGAACAGAAATGTATTCACAATATTAATAACGTCCAATAAAGGTGACCACCAGAGAACGGCAATTTAGGGTATAGGGGAGAAAGAAGAAGAGAAAAAAGAAAGAAAGAAGAAAAAATAAACAAACAAAAAAATAAACAAAAGAAGAATAAGGAAAACAATCTCACAAAAAGGCATAAAAATTCGATATAATCTACATTCAAGTGAACAACAACAAAAGGACAGAGAGAAAAACAATTTTTTGGATAGTTAAGACAGCGAAGAGAGAGGTGTGTGTGGACTTGGAGAAGGGGATCAGAGATTAGATATATAAGTAGGGTGAAATTTTAACAGAGGGTAAACGGATAGAATAGGGAAAATATAAAGCAGGAAAGGGTTAAGATAAACAGGACACCGAAAAGGGAAAAGTGAGGAAGTGAGTGATGCCATAAAGGTAGAGTTGAGATAGAGTAAAATGATGCTAAAGGAAAGATAAAAATAGAATATAGAACATTAATCCCAAAACAAAATGAAGAGAAAATAAAATGTCACTTAAAAAATAAATAAATAAAATAGCAGTAGTAATAATACGGATTGAAAATAAAAATGTAATAATTAAAAAGGTAAAATCAAGTGAGGAAAAAAGAAAAAAATTAGTTTCTTGAGTAAAAGATGTAAAAAATGAAAATAAAAAAATAAAATAATAAAATAATAAAAAATAAAAATAAAATGTGGAGTAGTGAAGGTCCTTCACTTCCTCTGTTGTTCTGTTTGGTACACCTGTTTCTCAGTCCAGACAGTATTGCGGTTCCTTGCGTTCCACTGCTCTTCAGTGATGTAAGCCAGTCCTGATTTTAAGCAGGCGGTGTGTCTTAATTCGTATTCCTTTATTTTTGATTACACAAGAGTCAATTTGTGATTCATCCCTTGGGTGGCAGTGTTTCTGGATTGACTTCCAGGTCTATCTATGGCCTCTCTAGGTAGTGTTAGAGCCTTCTTTTCCTGTGGCACTCACTACCGGTTTGTGGGAGTGGGCTGCCTCAGAGCTGGCTCTCCAATGGTCACTCCCTGCTCCGATCCCCAGGTTCCAGAAAAACAACTTTCCCCTGCAGTCTCCCAGGGTGTCCCCAACTGGGTGATCCTATGTATTGGGCTTAGTAATCAGAAGCAAGAATTTCAAGAGGAAAAAGCCCAAGTGTGCGCACGCCGTGCTTCGCATAAGTCTAGCACACCCCTGAAATTCTTAGGGTGTCCCTGCATGTCAGATCAAAATGGGTTGCTTTTTAGAGAGCCCTTCTGTTAGCAGTTCTGAGGACCCTTTTCCCCATTCACAGATAACGCCAGCCCCAACAGCCACGGATTTTTCTAGGCACAGACTTTTCTGGTCTTCCAGCTCCCGCACCTCACCTTATCCCAGGCGAAATCTGACCTTTCCGTGGTGGAGTGTAGAGCTCCTCTGAACCCGTGTGTTTGCGCCAATTGGGGACTGTTGTTCTGGGGCTCGCAGCTGTTCTGTGGGTGCCGCATTTGTTAATTCTCAGGCTTCCGATAAGCTCCACTTTCTGGTTCCAGATGGCGCAGACTGCACGTCCAAGAATGCAGCTCCGGGAGGAGACCCAGCCGCAGTGGGGGCTGCCATGTCAGGGGAACCCCATATAGCAGTCTCCCACCTCCTTCTGGAGTTCAGCTGTCCCCCAACTTGCCAACAAATACTCCTAGTGAGACCCTCAGCTGTTCTTTCTTTCTGCTCCGGGACAAGGCTCGGAACACGTCTGTGTATTCCGCTGCCATTTTTCCCTCCCTGTAAGCCAATTTTAAATTGATAAAAACAAAGCTAAATTTGAGTTCTGAATTTTTTCTCTTTAATTCTATTGTAAGTATCAAGAAGCAGGCTGCACCTTCAACACTTTGCTTGAAAATCTTGGCTAAATATTCAAGTTCACTGCTTACACATTCTGCTTTCCATGTAACTATAGAGCACAATTCAGCAAAGCTTTCTGTAAATATAACAAGGGTCCTCTTTCTTCCAATTTCTGATAAAATGTTAATCATTTCCTTCTGACCCCTCAGCAACAGTGCCTTTATAAACATCTATATTTCTATCAACAATCTGTTTACTATAACTTAGGTATTCTCAAAGGCAATATAAACTTTCCCTATTATGTTCTTCATTTCCTTGTGTTCTCACCAGCAACAGCTTTAATATAACAGTCTGTTCAAGTCAAGCTAGGAATTTCTTATCATACCCCTCGAAATTCTTCCAGACTCTGACAGTGACTCAGTTCTGAACTCACTTTCACATTTTAGATATTTATGACAGAATCCCATAGTTGCTATCAAAATCCATATTAGTTCCTATTTTTGCTATAACAAATTACCATAATCTTAGCAACTTAAAGCAACATATTTATTTTCTTACTAGAGGCCTGGTGCATGAAATTAGTTCACGGGGAGGGGGGGTGTCACTCAGGCCAGCCTGCACCCTCTCCAATATGGGACCCCTAGAGGGATGTCCTTCTGCCCGTTTAGGCCCAATCCCAGTAGGATCAGGCCTAAACAGGCAGTCAGACATCCCTCTCACAATCCAGGACTGCTGGCTCTCAACTGCTCGCCTGCCCGACTTCCTGATTGCCCCTAACCGCTTTTGCCTGCTAGCCTGATCACCCCCTAACCACTCCCCTGACAGCCTGATTGATGCTTAACTGCTTCCCTGCCAGATGGATTGCCTTCAACTGCCCTCCCGTTCAGGCCTTCTCCCCCCTAACTGGTCTCCCCTGCATGCTTGGGTCCCCCCCAACTGCCCTTCCCTGCAGGCTCAATAGCCCTCAACTGCCCTCCCCTTCAGGCCTGCTCCCCCCTAACTGGTCTCCCCTGCAGGCCTGGGTCCCCTCAACTGCCCTTCCCTGCAGGATCAATAGCCCCCAACTTCCCTCCTCTGCAGGCCTGGTTCCACCCACTGCCATCCCCTGCAGGCTTGATTGCTCCCAACTGCCCTCCCTTGCAGTCCTGGTCCCACACAACTGCCCTCCCCTGCTGGCCTGATTGCCCACAACTGCCCTCCCTTGCAGGCCTGGTCCCTCCCCACTGCCCTCCCCTGCTGGCCATCTTGTGGTGGCCATCTTGTTTCCACATGGGGGCAGGATCTTTGACCACATAGGGGCAGCCATCTTGTGTGTTGGAGTGATGGTCAATTTGCATATTACTCTTTTATTAGATAGGATAGAAGCCTGGTCCACGGGTGGGGGCCGGCTGATTTGCCCTGAAGGGTGTCCTGGATCAGGGTGGGGGTTTCTTGGGGCATGGGGTGGCCTGGGCAAGGGGCCTGTGGTGGTTTACATGCCAGCCACACCCCCCGGTGACCCAAGTCGAGGCCCTGGGATCTGGGATTTATTTATCTTCTATAATTGAAAATTTGTAGCCATGAGCGGAGCCAAGCCTTCTGCTTGCTCCGTGGCTGAAGCCCTTTTTGTTGGTATTTATTTATCTTCTATAATTGAAACTTTGTAGCCTTCAGTGCAGGCCTAGGCCTGCCAGGGTTTGCGGAAAGCTTGCTTTCCTCCATTACCGGGGAAACCCAAGCCTCCTGCTCACTCTGTGGCTGCAGCCTTTTAGGCTGGGTTAATTTGCATACTTGCTCCTGATTGGCTGGTGGGCGTAGCTTGTGGGTATAACAGAGTGATGTTTAATTTGCATATTACTCTTTTATTAGATAGGATAGTTCTACAGGTTAGAAGTCTAAAGTCAAGGTGTCATAATGTCTGTGTTACTTTCTGGAGGCATCAGGGCAGAATTCTTTTCTTTGACTCAGCTTCTAGAGAGGTTCTCACATTCCTTAATTCATGGACCCTTCATTATATCATTCTAATCTCTTGCTTCCATCCCCACATCTCTTACTAATAACTCTTATCCTCCTGCCTCCATCCTATAAGTACCACTGTGATTATTTGGGGCCCACCTACATAATCCAGTGTAATATCCCAATCTCAAGTTCCTTTTTTAAACACATCTGCAAAAATACTTATAACATAGAATATGACACACATACACATGTTCCAGGGGTTTGGATGTGAATATCTTAGGGGTATTATTATTCTGCCTACCACAGACTATAAGGTATAAACCCATAACAATAAAAAAAAAACAGGAAAGAAGACAACAATGAGAGATTTAAATTGTTTTTGAAGATAGAAGCATGATAGTTCACTTACAAAGACAGTGTAGAATATAAGTGCCAATTGAGTAAGACACTGACAAAAACAAAACAATTCACCCTGAAGGATCCCTGAGGGCCTCAATGTTTAGGCAATGCAGAATGTGGAAGTAAGCTGTGTAGATAGTATCAGAAGTTTGTTCCTCTCCTAACTTCTAAGATAAATTAAATCTGAGAGTCTCCCAACTTGGGGATGCCACAAGAAAAATTGAATGAGACACATACCTAAAGGGGAATTAAGTAAAACTTAAATTATTAAGCTTGTGATCTCATCCTCTAACTTGTGCCCAGAAACAAGCTGCCAGGCATAAACATACTTAAAGAGGTAATTGAAGAAGTATTCTCTGAAGACATTGAATAGCCAGTAAGAAGACTTTCACATACTAAGTAATTTTAGCCTTGTATTCCATACCAACTCAACTATCAATCAAGTGGAAGATAGAATATGGGAGGATTCAAACATTTGCCTACTGTGTACTCTAATTGAGAAAGGTACTGGAGAATGTATTTCAGAAAAGAAAAGAATAAATTAAGACAGGAATACATAAGGGGAAGCTGAAATATACAGAAGGAAGATCACTAAGTTTAAAAAAATAAATAAATAAATATATATATATATATATATATATATATATATATATATATATATAGATAGATAGATAGATAGATGATAGATTATATGATGTTTTGGAACATTTGGAGAAATTATTAATAGATATTTTATAGATATTTTGGAGTATTTGGAGAAAAATGGAACAGCAGGTACTTAAAAGCCAATCAAATAATGGAGAATAAGGAAGAGGAAGGGGAGGAGGAGATTATTAACTCCAGGACAAATGTGTTTTAAAAGAAAGTCAATGTAGCCATAGTTCAAAATATGGTCAAGCAATGAACAATATTTACAACATCATTAATGAAAATGTTGAATACTGATTTAACAGCAACAAAAAACTATGATATAATGACATAGGGAAATTGGCTTGGGAAAGTGGGGTGGACTGTAGTATAAAATGAAAAATCTTCAACTATCATAACGCTTTTTCAATAGTCAGTGAATAATGTCTGCAACCTATGAATCCAAAAAGAGCAATGTATGTATATTATTTACAAATATGGCAGTTAATAGCAGTAGAAACAGCTACAGTAATTGAATTTATTGCTTTTCATGAACAGAATTAAGGGACAGGGAGGGTGGGACAGATGAAGAAAGATTCTTATTATAAGCCATATTGCATTTTATTTTTTAAAACTATATGCATGCTGCCGGCCAGTGTGGCTCAGCAGTTGAGCGTTGATCCAGGAACCAAGAGGTTGCTGGTTTGATTCCAGGTCAGGGCACATGCCTGGGTTGTGGGTTCAATCCCCACTATGGGGTGTGCAGGAGGCATACGATTAATGATTCTCATCATTGATGTTTCTCTCTCTCTCTCTCCCTCTCCCTTCCTCTCTCTGAAATCAATAAAAACATACTTAAAAAATGATGTGCACATATAACTGGTAAAATATAAATCACATTTTAATTTAAACAATACAAATGTACAAATAATGTGAAGTCTCTTCCATATACTCTCCAATTTCAATTGGCTAGGAAAATTCATTATATCTCTTAAGTTCTAGCATAATATGTGACTCACATTACTGGTTGAATGATCTATGGGTATTGTGCTATAAATACACAGTCTGCTATTATTTAGAAAATTGTATGGAATTTATTCCTTGCTAGGCTCTATTTGGGATGCTTCAACATATATTAAGTCATTTCATTTTCATAACAACCCTTAAGGTAGTTACATATAGCATACAATTTAATTAGTACATAAACACATTTGGGTAGTATTATTCTCATTTTAAACATTAGAAAACATGGCTGTGAAAACACTTAGGGAATGAAACCCAAGTTTTCTTAGTTATAATGTCTTTGCTGAGCATTAAATAATAAGATATGTATGAGACAATTAGCAAGAATTCTGGATCACAAATGGTGTTCAAAGAATAATGTATATTAATCTACAAAAATAATGTCAAGATAATTTTATAAATCTTACTCCTTGTCTATAGTAAAGGGTTATATATTTGTTTAAGGTGAATAAACAAATTTATGTTTTCCACAGTATATCTGGTTTAGTATTTAATATAAAATTCTCCCTTGTTTTATATGTACTTATCTACATTTGTCAGATGCAATTTTTACATAAATTCTATATGCCTTAAACATATCTATACTTAGTAGCTTACTGTATGTTCATTTAAAAGAATGAGATAAACATATATATACTAATTTAGAAAATAAAAAAAGCAAAATTAAATGCCAAAAATATGTATATGACAGTCCCTCCTTACCCGTGGTTTTGCTTACCAAGGTTTCAGTTACCTGTGGTCAACCACAGTCTGAAAATATTAAATGGAAAAATCCAGAAATAGGCAATTCATGGGTTTTAAATTGTACACTGTTCTGAATAGTGTAATGAAATCTCAAGCTGTCCCACTCCATCCTGCCTTGGACATGAATCACCTCTTTGTATAGCATATCCATAATATAAAGCTCCCTGCCCAATAGTCACTTAGTAACTGTCTAGGAGTTATCAGATTGTCGCAAAATGGCAGTGCTATTTTCAAGTAACTGTTATAATAGCCTATGGCTATGTCAGAATGCCTACGTCATTCATCTCACTTCATATCATTACATAGGCATTGTATCATCTCACATCATCACAAGAAGGGTGAGTATAGTACAGTAAGATATTTTGAGATATCATATTTTGAGAGAGAGACATAACTTTTATTAAATTATACAGTTATAATGGTTCTATTTTATTTCTAGTTATTTTAATCTCTTACTGTGCCTAATTTATAAATTAAATGATCACAGGTATGTATGTATAGGAAAAACCATAGTATATATATATAGGGTTCTGTACCATCCACAATTTTGTTGTTATTTTTAGAGCTTTTGTATTACTAACCTTATAAAGCACAGTGCTAGGCAACCAGACCATACTCAATATGACACTTAATAAGTATTTACTTAGTGAAACAATTGTAAGTTCTGCTTGCAAGATATCAAATCAGGAAAAAAAATTGAAAGGGACTATTGTTCTCTGATCTCTTTCACAATTTATTTAACAAATATATCTGTACTCACTTGCCAAAATTAGTAGTTACTCAACAATATGGCCTATTAATGACTAGTGTACAATACCGAGAGTACATAATTACTAATGCTTAAATAAGATCAAAAGCTTAAATCAGAACAAAACTATGGGAATAGTTATAACAGTGATTTAATTTTTCCCCTTCATTTTCTTTGTCGTTCTTCTTTTTCCAGCTTTATTGAGAAATAATTGACATAAGTCACTGTATAAGCTTAAGGCATACATAATGATGGTTTGATTTACATATATTGTGAAAGAGTTACCACAATAGGTTTAGCTAACATTTATCTTTTTAATTAGATACAATAAAAAGAAAAGAATAAAGAAAAAATTATCCTTGTAATAAGAACTCTTAGGATTTATTATTTTTGTTTTGAGATACCCTGTGCAAAGTTGAGAGCACATTAAGTATTAAAAGTTTATGGCACAGTAAGACCTTTGTAAAGGCCATAGTTTATAAAATGTAGTTTTTATTATCTCAACAAAACAGACCCATAAATTTTTATGAAAGATTTTTAAGTGGCACAATTTATAATAAGTAAAAGATAATAACTATTTCAAAGAGAGATTTTAAAAAGCAGTTGATTTTAAGCCAAGATTATAAATAGAAGTGGGTCAAACATCTTTTGAGAATCCTCCTAAGCCTTAGTGGCCTCACTTCCTTAACAACTGACTGGACGTATCCTCTTCCTTTTGTGGAAGATGTGGAGAAAAAGATCTTAGGGACAATAATAAAAAATGCTTCAATAAAAAGGAATTGAGCAATGAGTTGGAAAGTTTTCATTGATTTTTATTAGCTATAGATACATTCTGAATGTCTATTGACTATGCATTGAGTATATTATGAATTTTGAAAATTTAGACACATTTAAAAATCAAGTTGTCAGAATTAAAAATGTAGATGAGCTATATTTCCTCTCGTTTATTTATTCATATAATCAACAAAGATTTATTGAAAGATGTACTATGTGCCAAGCATTATGGTAGATGATGGAAACACAAAAATAAGTAAGACAATCCTTGCCTTCAATGATCTTAGAATCAAATAATAAATGTACTGTCTACATACATAATGTCATGAAAGAAATAAGTACTGGGAAATATGGAACCATGTAGAAAAACATCTAGTTCTGCTTTTGTATAGAGGAAGTGGAGTTATAGAAAACTTCTAGAGATGAATGCTGTGCCTATTGATATTTTCAAGATTCCTAAATTTGTCATTCTGATGTGATATATTTTTCCCTTTTTTATTTTAGAACAGCTTTAGATTTACAGAAAAATTGCAAAGATAGTATAGATTTCCCATATATCCCACACCCAGTAACCCCTGCTATTTATTAGTACTAGAGGCCCGGTGCATGAAATTCATGCACGGGGGTGTGTGTCCCTCAGCCCAGCCTGCACACTCCCCAATCTGGGACCCCTCGAGTGATGTCCGCCTGCCCGTTTAAGCCCGATCCAGGTGAGATTGGGTCTAAACAGGCAGTCAGACATCCCTCTCACAATCCAGGACTGCTGGCTCCCAACTGCTCGCCTCCCTGCCTTCCTGATTGCCCCTAACCGCTTCTGCTTGCCAGCCTGATCACCCCCTAACCACTCCCCTGCTAGCCTGATTGATGTCTAACTGCTCCCCTGCCAGCCTGTTTGCCCCCAACTTCCCTCCTCTGCCAGCCTGGTAACCCCTAACTGCCCTCCCATGCAGGCCTGGTCACCCTTAACTGCCCTCTCCTGCAGGCCTGGTCCCTCCCAACTGCCCTCCCCTGCAGGCCTGGGTCCCTCCCAGCTGCCTTTCCCTGCAGGTCTGGTCGCCCCCAACTTCCCTCCTCTGCCGGCTTCGTCACCCCTAACTGCCCTCCCCTGCAGGCTTGATCGCCCATAACTGCCCTCCCCTGCAGGCCTGGTCCCTCCCAACTGCCCTCCCCTGCTGGCCATCTTGTGGTGGCCATCTTGTGTCCACATGGGGGCAGGATCTTTGACCACATGGGGACAGCCATCCTGTGTGTTGGAGTGATGGTCAATCTGCATATTACTCTTTTATTAGATAGGATAGAGGCCTGGTGCATGGGTGGGGGCCAGCTGGTTTGCCCTGAAGGGTGTCCCGGATCAGGGTGGGGGCTCCTTTGGGGTGTGGGGCGGCCTGGGCGAGGGGCCTGTGGTGGTTTGCAGGCTGGCCACGCCCCCTGGCGACCCAAGCAGAGGCCCTGGGTTCTGAAATTTATTTATATTTTACAATTGAAACTTTGTAGCCTGGAGCAGAGCCAAGCCTTCTGTTCCCTCCGTGGCCGCAGCCATTTCTGTTGGAATTTATTTAACTTCTATAATTGAAACTTTGTAGCCTTAAGCGGAGGCCTGGGCTGGCCAGGGTGTGCGGAAAGCTTGGCTTCCTCCATCACCGAGGAAACCCAAGCCTCCCTCCTGCTCTCTCTGTGGCTGCAGCCATCTTGGTTGGGGCTGATTTGCATACTTGCTCCTGATTGGGCATGGTCAGTGGGTATAGCGGAGTGATGGTTAATTTGCATATTACACTTTTATTAGATAGGATGCTGCAGTAGAAATCCCTGTTCATACATTTTTGAGCACATGAATAGCATTTCTGTAGGGAAAAAATTAGAGAAATAGAAATGGCACAACAAAGGGTTTCTACGTGTGAATTCTTAATACTATCAAACAGTTCTCAAAAAAAAAGATTATGTCAATCTGTATTTCCAACAACATTGATAGTTGATTGCTATTCTGTGCAAACTGCTTTTTTAACTAAGGAGATTTTCATTCAATCCATGGCTGTAGTAGTCACTAAGAAAAGGAAAATAGTTTTTAGATTTCACAGGCCCTGCATTTCCTATCTAGAAGCCATGTTTGGACACATTCATATGATAAGTTCAAGGCCTAAGTAAAGACTGACTTGTGAATTTAGTTTTCTAAACTGAAAAGTCCATCATAGGCTAAATAGTGGGTTTGCTAGGCATTGTTACACACTGAGAATGTGAAGTAGCATTCAGTACCAGACAGACAGTAGAGCAGCATTTTATGGAAGAAGTTAAGTTCTAAAGCAAGCTAATAAGGCCAAAATTACAGCCATCTCTTTCTTCCTCATTGGAAAAGCTTCCTGTTTCTTGTGTTGAGAACCAGATGAAGGAGCTGTGTTTCATTTAAAGGCAATATTGTGTTGATACCATTGTAATAACTTGATTACTATTTAATAGGAAAAAAGTAAAATAGGAGACCAAAAGATATAGGCATGCTATTTACACAGCTTTGCCAAAAAGCTGCAGGTAACCTTCTCCAAGTTTATTCCCTGCTGATTGATGGGGGAAGGGGTTGAACAAAAGCAGTTTAGAGGCATGCCCAGTAAGGTTTGAGTGATGTGGGAGGCTAATTGCCCATCAATTACCTGGAAACAGGTAATTTGCCAGTATGGATGTGGCCACTGCAAGCTTGAGAAATCTAAATATATAAACACCTAGACAGAAAATACTCTCTGTCTCTTGGTATGAGAGCACCTGCTTCTTGGGACTTCTGTTGTAGGGGAACACTCCCCTGCAGTCATGTGGAACTCCTCACATGGACTGATGGACTTTAATCTGTCCTGAATGCTGAACCACACCAAGCTGCATTATGGATCAGAAACTCTGGACACTGGTATTGTTTCTGACTTTACTGAACTCCCAGCTGTCCCTCTTCCAGGACTGGCTTAAGGGGCAGGGTATGTTGGAACCTGAAAAATATAACTCCATGCTTATAAAACCTTCTTCCACATTTCAACCTCCCATGGGGGCTTCTGAAAATGCTTATTTCAGTGGTGCCCCAAGAACTTCACTCCCCTAAATGACAGGGGAGTTTCATCCACCAGTATCAATGTAACATATTTTTAACTCCTTGAATCACTTGTCATGGTGAACTGATTACACCCTAAGAGGTATGTAGGACATGAGAGGGTCCTAAGAAACTGAGTGACATCCATCATGTTATGCTGACTTAGGAAATAAGCATTTTGAAGTGGCCTGTGGGAAGATGATTTAAACTGTAACTTTTCCTTCTCTCACACTTCATATTGAGTATGTATAGTTCTGCGAATCAGCAGTGCTAATAAAAGAGAACATAAATATGGCTATTCCATGCCAGCATCATTTCAGAAATACATCTCGAATTATAGCATGGTGTTAATTGTTTAATAAATTACTAACTTTATTATATAATATTAAATTAATAACAACATGTTTTAATTAATTTTGGAAATTGCTGATTATATCCCTATATGGCATTTGTATATGCCTGTCAAGGCAAAAATAGTTTAAATGACTCAAATAGAAGTAAAATGCTTTATTGAGTAGATTCACATTAGGAAGTATCTCAAAATCAGGCAACTCACTGAACTCACCTGTCAAAACAACTATACTTTTTAATAAGGATTGTGTTAAATCACAGAACTAGAACAAATATTCTAAAAATTTATATTGAACCATAAAAGATCCCGAATAGCTACAGCAATCTTGAGAAAGAAGAACAAAGTTGGAGAGATCACAATACCGGATATCAAACTATACTACAAAGCCATTATAACCAAAACAGCCTGATACTGGCATAAGAACAGGCTTGTAGACCAATGGATCAGATCACAGACCCCAGAAATTGAACCACACCATTACGGTCAATTAATATGTGACAAAGGATGCAAGGACATACAATGGAGTAAAGACAGTCCCTTCAACAAATGGTGCTGGGAAAACTGGACAGACACATGCAAAAAGATGAAACTGACCACAAACTTACACCATACACAAGAATAAACTGAAGGTGGATAAGAGAGTTAAATATAAGGCATGAAACCATAAAAATCTTAGAGGAGAACATAGGAAGTAAAATTTCAGACATCTCACATAGCAATATGTTTATGGATACATCTCTTAGGGCAAAGGTAATTAAGGAGAAAATAAACAAATGGGACTACATCAAAATAAAAGAGACCACAGCAAAAGAAACCACCATCAAAATGAAAAGGGAACCCATTGCATGGGAGAACATATTTGCCAATGATACATCTGGTAAGGGGTTAATAGTCAAAATACATAAAGTTCTCATACACGTCAACAAAAGGAAGACAAACAATTCAATTTAAAAATGGGCAGAGGACCTGAATAGATATTTCTCCAAAGAGGACATACAAATGGTCCAGAGAAATATGAAAAAATGCTTAAAGTCACTAATCATCAGAGAAATTCAGATTAAAACCACAATGAGATATTGCCTCACAACTGTCAGAATGGCTGTCATTAAAAAAAAAAAAATCAACAAACTACAAATGCTGGTGAGGATGCAGAGAAAAGGTAATACTAGTTCACTGCTGGTGGGAATGCAGTTTGGTGCAGCCACTATAGAAAACAGTATGGAGTGTCCTCAAAAAATTAAAAATGGAACTTCCACTTGACCCAGTGATCCCATGTCTGGGAATGTATCATAAAAACCCTGAAACACCAATCAGAAAGAATATATGCACTCCTATGTTCACAGTAGCATTACTTACAATCGCTAAGATTTGGAAACAGCCCTTCTGCCCATCCATAAGTGAATGGATAAAAAAGCTGTGGGGCATTTACACAATGGAATACTATGCAGCTGTAAAAAAGAGGAATCTCTTACCCTTTGGGACAGCATGGATGGACCTGGAAAATATTATGCTAAGTGAAATAAGCCAAACTGAGAAAGACAAATATCACATGATCTCACTTATCTGTGAAATCTAATGAACAAAATTAATTGACCAACAAAATATGACCCAAAGCATGGAGGTATGGAACAGACTAACATACCTCGATGTGGGGTTGGGGGAATCAGAAGAGATAAATCAAAGAACTTATATGCTTACTAGATGCCCAATGCACAAATACGTGCACGGGTGGAGTGTTGCCGGCTCGGCCCCAATTGGGGTAGATTGGGGCCGGGGCTTGTTGGGAGGAGGAGATGGCGGGAGGTTGACCAGCTGGCCCACCCCGATTGGGGCCTGATCAGGGCTGGGCTGGCTGGGGGAAGGGACCGCGGGTGACTGTCTGGTGGTCCCCACCACCGATTGGGGTGGGGTGCTGATTAGAGGTGGTGCTGGCTGTGGGGAGGGGCTAGGGGCAGTGGGCTGGCCAGCCCCACTCCTGAATGGGGTGGAGGAGGCTGATCGAGGGTCAGAGCTGGGGGAGGGGCCATGGGAGATTGGCCGGCCAGCCCCACCCCAGATTGGTATGGGCGATCAAGGGTGGAGCTGACTGGAGGGAGGGGCCGCAGGCCAATTGGTGTGGTGGGGGCTGATCGGGGGTGGGGCCAGCTGTGGGGAGGGGCTGTGGGTGGTGGGCCGGCTGGCCCCACCCATGAATGGGGGGGGCGGCCGGGGGCCAGCTGTCTGGGGGAGGGGCCATGGGTGGTTGGCCAGCTGGCCCTACTCCTGATAGGAGTGGGGGGGCTGATCAGGTGCGAGCTGGCTAGAGGGAGGGGCTGCAGGAGGTTGCTCGGCCAGCCCCGCCCCCTATGGGGTGAATAGGATGATCAGGGGTGGGGCCAGCTGGGGAGAGGGGCTGCAGGAGGTTGGTCAGTTGGCCACACTCCTCAATTGGCCTGTTTGCAGGCTGCAGTGGGTGTCATAGCAACCGGTTGTTCCACTTCTTACGGCATTCCGGTCACTGGCTTTTTATATATATATAGATATGCATAGCCCATGGACAAGGACAATAGGGTAGTGAAGACCTGGGGGAGGGGATATGTAGGAAATGGGAGAAGGGGGGAAAGGAGGGAAAAATCTTAATATATAAAAACCCAGGGTCCATAATGACCAAAGGCTCCACCGAAAACCAGAAGTCAGTCCCGCAGTCAGTGCTGGGTTGCCGTGGTGACCCAGCATGGCAACCCAGCACTGACTGCCACAGTTGCAGGTGCAGTGACCCAGCACTAACTGCTGAGGGGACTGCAGATCAGGCCCAGAGAGAGGCCCAGAAAGAGAGGCAGGGTCTGATCCACAGCCTCTGTGGCAGCTGTTGATCAGCCCTTGCCTCTCTCTTTCTCTCCAGGCCTCCACAGGGGCTGCTACTCAGCCCCACCTCTCTGATCAGGGCCGGATATAGGCCTGGAGACACTGACTGGCATAGGAACTGACCAATCAGAACCAAATCTGGGTGAACTGTGAGGAGCCAATGGTTGCCTAGGAGGCGGAGCTTCTGACACTGACTGGCATAGAAGCTGACCAATCAGAACCTAATCTGGGTGAACTGCGAAGGCAGAACCTAAGGTGGGGCCTGAGGAGGGGTTTTAAGGGCAATAGCGGTTTGGTGTAAGGTGTAAGAAAGTGGTTCAATTTTGTAATAACTGGTTTGGCAGTACAGTGCATATGGCTGGCTATCAGTCCAGATATAGGGATTACGTGTTTTTGTCTGCCAAGAGCATATCCTCCTGCTGAAAAAGGCTCCCCCCCCCCCGATTTAAGCAATCCTATCCTATATAATCTATCTGTACTAATAAAAAGGTAATATGCTAATTAGACCAAGTCAACCGGCCAACTTCCAGACATCCAACTTCCCTCTGGACAAAGCCATGGTGGTGGGGAACAAGGCAGAGGAAGTTAGGGGTGATCAGGACGACATGGGAGGGCAGTTGGTGGCGAGATCTGGCCAGTAGGGGAGGGCAGTTGGGGGAAACCAGGCTGACAGGGGAGGGCAGTTGGGGGCAAGATCAGGCCAGCAGGGGAGGGCAGTTGGGGGCAAGATCAGGCCAGCAATGGAGGGCAGTTAGGGGCAATCAGGCAGGCAGAGGCAGTTAACGGCAATCAGGCCAGCAGGGGAGAGCAGTTAGGGATAAAATCAGGCTAGCAGGGGAGGGCAGTTGGGGGTGAGATCAGGCCGGCAGGGGAGGGCAGTTGGGGGTGAGATCAGGCTGGCAGGGGAGGGCAGTTAGGTGTGATGATGCAGGCAGAGGCAGTTGGGGGTGAGATCAGGCCAGCAGGGGAGAGCAGTTGGGGGTGAGATCAGGCTGGCAGGGGAGGGCAGTTAGGGGCGATCAGACAGGCAGGCAGGCAGAGAGGTTAGGAGTGATCAGGCAGACAGGCAGAGGGGTAAGGGCAATCAGGCAGGCAGGCAGAGGCAGTTAGGGGCAATCAGGCAGGCAGGTAGGTGAGCGGTTAGGAGCCAGTGGTCACAGACTGTGAGAGGGATGTCCGACTGCCAGTTTAGGCCCAATCCCACAAGAATCAGGCCTAAACTGGCAGTCGGACATCCCCCAAGGGGTCCCTGATTAAAGAGGGTGCAGGCTGGGCTGAGGGACCCCCTTCCCATGCACCAATTTCGTGCACTGGGACACTAGTAGGAGAATAAAAATATATTTAAAAAAAGAATAACTGAAATAGGTTAATCTTCCTGGCTGGCAAGATGGAGGCTCTAGAATAAACATATATTAATTGAAGTAAATAAAGAATGTGTTATATCTTTTACAACTGGGCTTTTGTACTGAAATTTATACTTGCCCCTGAGGAGGACCTTTCCTTGGATTTCAAAGAATGCATGTCCATCTTTGGCAGAGCCTACCTCAGGACATACTGCTCACAGAATTGAAGAAAGTTCATTTAGAGACCACATAAATGATTACTAATGAGCTGGTATGCAGATATGAATGTGGACTCTCAGAAGTCACTGATACTTTTACATGTGATGGTGGGCTGTGATGCTATGCAGTTTGACAGATTTGTCCCTGTCTTGGCTGATTGATTTTCAGAAGAAATCCTCAAGAAGGGAAGAGGCTCCATGCATTCAGACTAGATTTTAATGATGAGATTAACTTTTCTATGATTTCTAGGAGAAAGGGTAAAGGTATTAAATTTCATGTTTAAGGCTCTTTAGTAGATTTCAAATTTCTTTAAACTAAAACCAGAAACAAAACAAAATAGGAAATTCTTTCCTGAGTCGGGGGAGGATTCAGTAGTAGATGTTGGCAGGTCCTGTGGTATAAAAGATCCCTAACTGTCCCTTGCCTGGACATGTTGCTTAAGACATAGATTTTCTTATTTGGACAGAATGACTTGTGTGTGGGAATGATAACCTACCCAAATTTGAGGAGATTTGTAAATTTTATTTAGGGAGAGATTTGCAAATTTTATTTAGGGAGAGAAGACTTTTGGATCTTGCTCAGGGTAGACACAAAAGATGCTATAGCAATGGAAAGCATCTGAGGCCAAGGAACTGCAGATCCTGATGGAATGCCTAAAGGCACTTGGGTCCTCAAAGCATACAAGTGACTTTAGCTGAATCTTTGTGAGCTTAGAAGAGGCTTTCTTTCTTGCTGAAAATGAAAGTGAATACTAGATAAGCCTCTGGAAAGCTGGAGAAAAAGTCATCCACATTTACACAGATGCTAGAGATTCTGTTACAGAGAAGATTGGCCCAGGAAATTGATACTCAGATACCATTTAGCACAGATTATGGCGGGAGAAGAAGTCCTGACAGCCACTTTTAAGACTTTTGGGAAGCCAGGTGATAGCATGCTTGTGCTCTCTAAGCACAAGTTGCCAAGTCAAAGGGAACTTTATTCCTCACCAGATGGACACACTCTTGATTATGCCTCAAGATGATAGCCTAGGGCAGTGGTCGGAAAACTGCGGCTCCCGAGCAAAATGCAGCTCTCGAGCCCCGGTTTGCCGCTCTGTTGACTAATGAGTTTGCCGACCACTGACCTAGACTCTCTCGATTCCAATAATTACAGGCTGTTGTTGTTCCTTGTAATTAAGCCCCTATCCCTAGGGCACTGGCAGATAAACTGTAATTAAGGGCACTGCTGGGACATTAAGGGTTTAGAAAAATGAAAACATCCCTCTTTTTGCCTTGCTTTGTAGACAGCCACAGGTATTTCATGGTAGATTGTGCCAATTAAGAAGACAAAGCTTGGGGAATTTCAGAATATCTGGGAAATGTCCCCCCACCCCCATTCCATATTGGTATAGCTTGAGCCAGCCCATATTTCCTCCATTGGGTCAGATAACTGAGACCAAGTAGTGGGGGAGAAAGAGGCATGAACAGTTACCAGATGATGGATGTTGGGTGGGTGAATGAATGATTGATTCATAAATAAGCTATCCTCCTGCTCTATACCCAAATGTTAGACAAAATGGCATCAGGGAAAATAGATGCCAGAAAACACCCACAAAGAATAATAGAGAAAAATCAATAAATCCAAAGACTAGTTGTATAAAAAGACTAATAAAAAATTTAAAACTATTAAAATATATCAAGAAAAATAAAGAAGTAAAGAATGCAAAAATGAACAAGGGAAAAGTTGACATAATTATAGAAATTTCAAAAATCATAACAATAGTATTCATAACACTTTGGTTGAATTTTTAAACTTATTAATTAACATATATTTAAATAAATCTATAATTCCTTAAATTGAACTGGTAGTCAATTTCTAACTGTACCCCAATTTAAAATAAAACACCTCCTGGCTGGAGTGGCTCAGTTGGTTTAGTGTTGTCCTATGCACCAGTTCGATTCCCAGTCAAGAGGCATACCTGGGTTTTGGGTTTGACACCCAGTCAGAGAGTGTATGGAAGGCAACAGATCAATGTTTCTCTCTCACATTGATGTTTCTCTCTCTCCCTTTCCCTTCCTCTCTCTCTAAAAGCAATAAAAACATGTTATATATAGGTTCCTTTTTCTCCTCATACTCACCAGCACTTGTCCTTTGTTGATTTGTTGATGGTTGCCATTCTGACAGGTGTGAGATGGTACCGCATTGGCATTTTGATTTGCATCTCACAGATAATTAGTGACTTTGAGCATGTTTTCATATGTCTCTTGGCCTTACTTCTGTCTTCTTTCGAAAAGATTCTATTTAGGTCCGTTGCCCATTTTTTTATTGGATCATTTATCTTCTTTTTATTAAGTTGTATAAGTTCCCTGTAGATGTTGGAGATGAAACCTTTATCAGTGATAACACTTGCAAATATGTTCTCCCATACAGTGGGCTTTCTTGTTATTTTATTGATGGTTTCTTTTGCTGTGCAAAAGCTTTTTATTTTGATGTAGTCCCATTTGTTTATTTTCTCTTTAGCTTCCATTGCCATGGTGAAGAAATTGCTTCGGCATATGTCTGAGATTTCTCTGCCTGTGGTTTCCTCCAGTATTTTTATGGTTTCTTGTCTTATGCTTAAGTCCTTTATCCACTTTGAGTTTATTTTTGTGTATGGTGTAAGTTGGTGGTCTAGTTTCATTTTTTTGCATGTATCTGTCCAATTTTCCCAACACCATTTATTGAAGAGACTGTCTTGACTCCATTGTATGCTCATGCCTCCTTTGTCAAATATTAATTGAGCATAGTGATTTGGGTCAATATCTGGATTCTCTATTCTGTTCCATTGGTCTATATGTCTGTTCTTGTGCCAGTACCAGGCTGTTTTGAGAACAGCGGCTTTGTAGTACACCTTGAAATCTGGTATTGAGATCTCACCTACTTTGTTCTTCTTTCTTATGATTCCTGTGGCTATTCAGGGTCTTTTTTGTTCCACATGAATTTTTGGAGAGTTTTTCTAGGTCTGTGAAATATGCCATTGGTATTTTAATGGCGAGTGCATAGAATCTATAGATTGCTTTGGGTAGTATGGACATTTTGATGATGTTGATTCTACCAATCCAATCACCAATCCTGTTGATTCTTCCATCTGTTTATTTCTTCCTCTACCACTTTTTTCAGTGTCCTATAGTTTTCCTCATATAGGTCTTTTACCTCCTTAGTTGTTTATTCCTAGGTATCTTAATTTTTTTGGTACGATGGTAAATGGGATTGCTTTTTTAGTCTCTCTTTCTGTAAGTTCACTATTGGTGTATAGAAATGCCATAGATTTCTTGGCATTAATTTTGTATCCTGCTATATTGCCAAATTCATTTATTAAGTCTATTAGTTTTTAGATGGAATCTTTCGGGTTTTTTATGTACAATATCATGTCATCTGCAAATAAGGACAGCTTTACTTCTTCTTTTCCAATTTGGATGCCTTTTATTTCTTCTTCTTGTCTAATTGCAATGGCTAATACTTCCAGTACTATGTGGAACAGGAGTGGTGAGATTGGGCATCCCTGTCTTGTTCCTGTTCATAGGAAAATGGTTTTAGTTTTTGCCCATTGAGTATGATGTTAGCTGTGGGTTTATCATATATGGCTTTTATTATGTTGAGGTATGATCCTTCTATTCCCACCTTGTTGAGAGTTTTTATCAAGAAAGGGTGTTGGATTTTGTCAAATGCTTTTTCTGCATCAATTGATATGACTGTAATTTTTATCTCTCAATTTGTTTATGTGATGTATTATGTTTATTGATTTGCGGATATTGTACCATCCTTGCATTCCTGGGATAAATTCTCCTTGGTCATGGTGTATGATATTTCTGATATACTGCTGGATCCTATTTGCTAGAATTTTGTTGAGGATTTAGGCATCTATGTTCATGAGGGATATTGGCCTGTAATTCTCTTTCATTGTGTTGTCTTTATCTGGTTTTGGTATTAGGGTGATGCTGGCTTCATAGAAGGAGCTTGGAAGTGTTCCTTCCTCTTGAATTTTTTGGAATAGTCTGAGGAGGATAGGTTTTAGTTCTTCCTTGAATGTCTGGTAAAATTCTCCTGTGAAGCCGTCTGGCCCCGGGCTTTTATTTGCTGGAAGCTCTTTGATGACTGCTTCAATTTCTTCCATTGTTACTGGCATATTGAGGTGTTTAGATTCTTCCTGATTGAATTTTGGAAGGTTGTATTGTTCTAGGAATATGTCCATTTCCTCAAGGTTGTCTAGTTTGTTGGAATATAGTTGTTCATAATATTTTTTAATAATTCTTTGTATTTCTGTGTGGTCAGTTGTTATTTCGCCTCTCTCCTTTTTTGATTTTGTTTATTTGAGTCCTCTCCCTTTACTTCTTGGTGAACCTGCCTAGAGGTTCATAAATCTTGTTTATCCTTTCAAAGAACCAGCTCTTGGTTTTGTTGATCTTTTGTATTGTTTTTTTAGTCTCAATGTCGTTTATCTCTGCTCTGATCTTTATTATTTCCTTCCTTCTGCTTACACTGGGCTTTTCTTGTTGCTCTCTTTCTAACTCTTTGAGTTGTTGGGTTAGGTAATTTATTACCATTGTTTCTTGTTTTTTGCAGTAAGCTTGTAGAGCTATGAACTTCCCTCTCAAGACTGCTTTCGTTGTGTCCCATAGATTTTGGATTGTAGTGTTTTCATTGTCCTTTGTTGCCATGATGTTTTTTTTTTCTTCTTTGATCTCTCTGGTAACCCAGTCATTCTTTAATAGCATGCTGCTTAGTCTCCAGGTGTTTGATTTTTTTTTTAAATATATTTTATTTTATTAATTTTTTACAGAGAGGAAGAGAGAGGAGAGGTATAGAGAGCTAGAAACATCGATGAGAGAGAAACATCGATCAGCTGCCTCCTGCACACCTTCTACTGGGGATGTGCCCGCAACCAAGGTACATGCCCTTGACCAGAATCGAACCCGGGACCTTTCAGTCCGCAGGCCAACGCTCTATCCACTGAGCCAAACCGGTTTCGGCTATTTGATTTTTTTGGATTGTTTTTATTGTAGTTGATTTCCAGTTTTATCCCACTGTGGTCTGATAAGATGCTTGACATTATTTCTATCTTCTTGAATTTGAAGAGACTTTGCCTATGACCCAACATATGGTCTATCTTTGAAAATGACCCATGTGCACTTGAGAAGAATGTATATTCTGTGGCTTTGGGGTGAAATGTTCTGAAGATGTCAATTAATTCCATCTGGTCTAGTGAGTCATTTAGGATTGATGTTTCTTTGCTGATTTTTTGTTTACAGGATTTGTCCAATGGTAATAGTGGGGTATTAAAGTCCCCTACTATGATTGTATTGCTGTCAATCTCTCCCTTGATATCCTCCAGGAGTTTTTTTATGTATTTGGGTGCTCCTGTATTGGGTGCATATATGTTTACCAGAGTTATTTCTTCTTGTTGGATTGTTCCCTTTAGTATTATGAAGTGGCCTTCCTTATCTCTTGTTATGTCCTTCACTTTGAGATATAATTTGTCAGATATAAGTATTGCTACCCCAGCTTCTTTTGCATTTCCATTCTCCTGAAAAAACTTTTTCCATCCCTTCACCCTCAGTCAGTATGCATCTTTTTTTCTGAGGTGGGTTTCCTGTAGACAACACATATATGAGTCATGTTTTCTTATCTGATCCGTTTCCCTATGTCTTTTGATTGGGGCATTTAATTCATTTACATTTAAAGTTATTATTGACTAGAGGCCTTGTGCACGAAATTCGTGCACTGGAGAAGGGGGTGTCCCTCAGCCCAGCCTGCACCATCTCCAATCTGGGACCCCTCGAGGGATGTCCGACTGCCCCTTTAAGCCCGATCCCGGTGGGATAGGGCCTAAACAGGCAGTTGGACATCCCTCTCACAATCCAGGACTGCTGGCTCCCAACTGCTCACCTGCCTGCCTTCCTGAATGCCCCTAACCATTTCTGCCTGCCAGCATGATCACCCCCTAATAACCCCCTGTCAGCCTGTTTGCCCCTAACTGCCCTCCCCTGCAGGCCTGGTCACCCCCAACTGCCCACCCTGCAGGCCTGGTCACCCCTAACTGCCCTCCCCTGCAGGCCTGGTCCCCCCAACTGCTCTCCCCTGCAGGCCTGGGTCCCTCCCAACTGCCTTTCCCTGCAGGCCTGGTCGCCCCCAACTTCCCTCCTCTGCTGGCTTGGTCAAACTTAACTGCCCTCCCCTGCTGGCTTGATCAACCCCAACTGCCCTCCCTTGCAGGCCTGGTCCCTCCCTACTGCACTCCCCTGCTGGCCATCTTGTGGTGGCCATCTTGTGTCCACTTGGGGACAGTCATCTTGTGTGTTGGAGTGATGGTCAATCTACATATTACTCTTTTATTAGATTGGATAGAGGCCTGCTGCATGGGTGGGGGCCAGGTGGTTTGCCCTGAAGGGTGTCCCAGATCAGGGTGGGGGTTCCCTTGGTGCATGGGGCGGCCTAGCCGTGGGGCTTGTGGTCGTTTGAAGACCAGCCATGCACCCTAGTGACCCAAGCGAAGGCTCTGGTATCTGATGTGCATTTATCTTCTACAATTGAAACTTTGTAGCCTGGAGCAGAGCCAAGCCTTCTGCTTGGTACGTGGCGTCAGCCATTTTGGGGGGGATTTATGTAACTTCTATAATTGAAACTTTGTAGCCTTAAGCGTAGGCCTGGGCCGGTCAGGGTGTGTGGAAAGCTTGGCTTTCTCCATCACCGGGGGCAACCCTAGCCTCCTGCTCTTTCCAGCTCCGTGGTTGCTGCCATTTCTGTTTGGGTTTATGTATCTTCTATCATTGAAACTTTGTAGCCTTGAGTGAAGGCCTAGGCCGTCAAGAGCAGGCAGAAAGCTTGGCT
Source organism: Plecotus auritus (assembly GCF_963455305.1). Taxonomy (NCBI): domain Eukaryota; kingdom Metazoa; phylum Chordata; class Mammalia; order Chiroptera; family Vespertilionidae; genus Plecotus; species Plecotus auritus. Next base: position 123,875,064 of record NC_137784.1, read on the forward strand.
TCCTCCATTGCTGGCGAAATCCAAGCCTCCCTCCTGCTCTCTGTGGCCGTAGCCATCTTGGTTGGGTTTATTTGCATATTTGCTCCTGATTGGCTGGTGGTCGTGGCTTGGGGGTGTGGCTTGTTGGTGTAGCAGAGTGATGCGTAATTTGCATATTACTGTTTTATTATATAGGATTGTTGCTTATTTGTCGCCATTTGTATTCTTTACCCCTGTGTTCTTTCTTCGCTTCCTATTTCTTTTTTTTTTACAGCAGACCCTTTAGCATTTCTTTCATTGCTGGTTTAGTGGTAATAAATTCCCTTAGTCCTTTTTTGTCTGTGAAACTCCTGATTTCACCTTCACTTTTGATTGATAGCCTTTTTGGGTACAGAATTGTTGGATTCAGACCCTTTCTTTGCATGACTTTGTATATTTCATTCCATTCCCTTCTGGCCTGATGAGTTTCTGTTGAGAAATCAGTCACTAGCCTGATGGCGGTTCCTTTGTAGGTAACTTTCTTCCTGTCTCAGGCCGCTTTTAAGATTCTTACTTTGTCATTGGTATTTGCCAATCCTATCTAATAAAAGTGTATTATGCAAATTAACCATCACTCCTCTACACCCACAAGCCATGTCCACAAGCCATGACCACCAGTCAATCAGGAGCAAATATGCAAATAAAGCCATCCAAGATGGCTATGGCCACAGATAGCAGGAGGGAGACTTGGGTTTCCCCGGCAATGGAGGAAGCCAAGCTTTCTGCCTGCCCTTGCCAGCCTAGGCCTCCACTCAAGGCTACAAAGTTTCAATGATAGAAGATACATAAACCCAAACAGAAATGGCAGCAGCCACGGAGCTGGAAAGTGCAGGAATCTAGGGGTGTCCCTGGTGATGGTGGAAGCCAAGCTTTCTGCACACCCTGGCTGGCCTAGGCCCCTACTCAAGGCTACAAAGTTTCAAAGATAGAAGATACATAAATCCAAATAGAAATGGCTGCCACCACCGAACAAGCAGAAGGCTTGGCTCCACTCTAGGCTACAAAGTTTCAATTGTAGAAGATAAATAAACCCCAGATACCAGGGACTCTGCTTGGGTCGCCAGGGAGCATGGCCGGCATGCAAACCATCACAGGCCCCTTGCCCAGGCCGCCCCACACCCCAAGGTAACCCGCACCCTGATCCAGGACACCCTTCAGGGCAAACCAGCTGTCGCCCACCTGTGCACCAGGCCTCTATCCTATCTAATAAAAGAGTAATAGGCAAATTGACCATCACTCCAACACACAAGATGGCTGCCCCCATGTGGTCAAAGATCCTGCCCCCATGTGGACACAAGATGGCCACCACAAGATGGCCAGCAAGGGATGGCAGTTGGGAGGGACCAGGCCTGCCAGGGGGGGGCAGTTGGGGGTGATCAAGCCTGCAGGGGAGGGCAGTTAGGAGTGACCAAGGTGGCAGAGGAGGGAAGTTGGGGGCAACCAGGCCTTCAGGGAAAGGCAGTTGGGAGGGACCCAGGCCTGCAGGGGAGAGCAGTTTTGGGGGACCAGGCCAGCAGGGTAGGGCAGTTGGGGGGGACCCAGGCCTGCAGGGGAGAGCTGTTAGGGGGACAAGGCCTGCAGGGGAGGGCAGTTAGGGGTGACCAGGCCTGCAGGGGAGGGCAGTTAGGGGAAAAAAGGCTGTCAGGAGAGCAGTTAGGCATCAATCAGTCTGGCAGGAGAGTGGTTAGGGGGTGATCAGGCTGGCAGGCAGAAGTGCTTAGGGGCAATTGGGAAGGCAGGGAGGCAATGAGTTGGGAGCCAGCAGTCCTGGATTGTGATCTCCACCAGGACCGGGCCTAAACGGGCAGTTGGACATCCCTCGAGGGGTCCCAGATTGGATAGGGTGCAGGCTGGGCTGAGGGACCCACACCCCCATGCACGAATTTCGTGCACCGGGCCTCTAGTTTAATTATAATGTGCCTTGGTGTCGGTCTTTTGGGGTTCATTTTGCTTGGGACTCTGTGAGCTTCTTGGATTTGTGTGGGTTTTTTGTTCCCTATAGCAGGGAAGTTTTCTGTCATTATTTCTTCAAACAGGTTTTCTATCCCTTGCTCAGTTTCCTCTCTTTCTGGAACCCCTATTATGCAGATGCTGTTTTGTTTTGTGTTGTCCCAAAGTTCCCTTAGGCTCTCCTCCTTATTTTTATTTTTATTTTTCTAGAAGCTGCTCTACTTGGGTATTTTTTCCTACCTTGTCTTCTAGCTCACTGATGTGGTCCTCTGCTTCTTCTAGTCTACTGTTGATGATTTCTATTGAGTTCTTTACAGCAGCTATGTCATTTTTCATTTCTTCTTGGTTCTTCTTCATTTCCTCTTGTTTCTTACACATATTGTCAAATTTGTCTCCCATTCTTTGCCGCCACCTTATGACCATTTCTCTGAATTCTTTCTCTGGCAGGTTGATTGCCTCCATTTCATTTACTTCCTTTTCTGGTGATTCCTCTTTTTCTTTCATATGCGGGCTCTTTCTTGATCACCCCATGGTCTCTCTTTTCCAGGTGTCTGGTTATGTAGTTCTCTCTCTCGTGCATTGATTTAAAGGCACAAAATACAACACAACCAGTTACAATGCACAAGGCACTGAACAGAAATGTATTCATGACATTAATAACCCCAAATAAAGGTGACCACCAGAGAAAGGCAAATTAGAGGATAGGAGAGAAAGAAGAAGAGAAAAGAAAAGAAAGAAAGGAGTGCAAACATAAAATTGGGAAAAGGAAAAAATATTGAGAGAAAAGAAAGAGAATACGAAAGAAGAAGGTAACGAACTCTATATATGGGGAAAAATCTCCAATAGAACAGCCACTAATCCCAACAAATGCCAGCAACAAGTTCCTGGAGATTAATACAAACTACAAATAACAACTAATATCAAGCGAGGCGAGGGGAAACTGAAGCAAAAAACAAACAAAAACAAAACAAACAAAAAAAGAATAAGCAAAACAATCTCACAAACAAGCATAAAAAATCGATATAATGAACAATCAAGCAAACAACAACAAAAGGACAGAGATAAAAACAAATTTTTGGGTATTGAAGACATAGAAGAGAGAGGTGTGTATGGACTTGGAGCAGGGGATTAGAATTTAGATATATAAGTAGGGTGAAATTTTAACAGGGGGTAAAAAGAAAGAATAGGGAAAATCTAAAGCAGGAAAAGGGTAAGAGAAACAGGACAACAAAAGGGGAAAATTTAGGAAGAGAGTGATGGCATAAAGGTAAAGTTGAGATAGAGTAAAATGATGCTAAATGAAAGATGAAAATAGAATGTAGAACACTACTCCCAAAGTAAAATAAAGTGAAAATGATATTTTTTTAGAAAAAAGGTAACATAGTAGTAATAATACTGATTGAAAATAAAAATGTAATAATTAGAAAGGTAAAATCAAGTGAGGAAAAAAGAAAAAAAAATTAGTTTCTTAAGTAAAAGATGGAAAAAATAAAATGTGCAGTAGTAAAGGTCATTCACTTCCTCTACTCTTCTGTTTGGCACACCTGTTTCCTGGTCAGGACATTACTGCAGTTCCCTGCATTCCACTGCTCCTCAGTGTTGTAAGCCAGTACTGATTTTTAAGCAGGCTTAATTTCTTGTATTCCTTTATTTGTGTTTACACAAGAGTCAATTTGTGATTCAACTCCTGGGTGTTTCTGGATTGACCTCCAGGTCTATAGATCCTCTATACCCGGAGCTTATATCCTGTTTTCCCTGTGGCACTCAATACTGGTTTGTGGGAGTGGGTTGCCCCAGAGCTGGTTCTCTGATGGTTATTCCCAGCTCTGATCCCCATGTTCCAGAAAAACAACTTTCCCCTGCAGTCTCTTAGGGTGTCCCCAATTGGGTGATCATATGTATTGGACTTAGTAATCAGAAGCAAGGATTTGAAGGAAAAAGAAAAAACAAGCAAACAAACAAAAAAAAGAGCCAGCGTAAGTGTGCAAACTCTGGGGCTGTGCACAAGTCTGTGCAGTCTTTTTCCCCCCTTGGGTCTAAGCAGCCAGCGCACTTTTAAAATTTTTAGGCTATCCTTTTGCGTCAGATCAAAATGGGTTGCTTTTCAGAGTTCCTTTCTGTTAGCAGCTCTGAGGACCCCCTTCCACATTCACAGATCACGCCAGCCCCAACAGCCATGGATTTTTCTAGGCACAGACTTCCCCTGGTCCTCCAGTTCTCACAGTGCGTGCGTTTATCTCTCCTGCTGGGACCAGAGACCTCACCTTATCCCAGGCGAAATCTGACCTTTCCGTGGTGGAGTGTAGAGCTCCTCTGAATCCGCAAGTTTGTGCCAATTGGGGACCGGCACTCTGGGGTTCGCAGCTGTTTGTTGGGTGCCGCAGTTGTGAATTCTCAGGCTTCCGATAACATCCACTTTTGCCTTCAAGATGGCATGGTCTCTGTGTCCGAGCTGGTCTTTCTGGGAGGGGACCCAGCAGCAGTGGGGGCTTCCTGGTCAGAGGAGCCCCATCCAGCAGTCCCCTACCATCTCCTGGAGTATAGCTGTCCCTCAACTCACCAACAAACACTCCCCGTGCGACCCTCAACTGTTCTTTCTATCTGCTCTGGGACAAGGCTCAGGACACGTCTGTCTATTCCGCCCCCATTTATTCCTCCTCAAGATGCCTTTCCTTTTTGCTTGACATAGACCAAGTCCACAGGGAGGACTGAGAGATGAGTAGAAGTTGTAGAAAGGGACAGGGGAGAAGATTATCAGCTTGTTGTTGTAAGAGTGCCTTCATATGGGCAAAAACAGGGAAGTAGTCTCCAGGGGAAGGGGAATTGTCCTCTGGGGTTTGGAGGACAAAAGGCTGCCCATACATGATCTTGAAGGGGCTTGAAGTAGTGGTTGTTGTGGCATGGCCCTCAACCTCATTAGTGCTAGGGGGAGAAGATCAGTCCAAGGCATATGGAGTTCTAGGGATAGCTTGGTTAGATGTGTTTTTAAGAAATGATTGGCCTTTTTTACTTTACCTGAAGACTGAGGGTGGTAGGGGATGTGGAGGTTCCATTTGATGTTTAAAGTTTGAGAGACCATTTGCTTTATTTGAGAGACGAAAGCAGGGCCATTATCAGATTGAAGAGATATCAGAAAGCCAAAGTGGGGGATGATGTCGTGGGTGAGGGCTACCACTACTGTTTGAGTATTCTCCCTGCTGATAGGATAGGCTTCTATCCATCCTGAAATTGTGTCAACTGAAGTGAGGAGATAACGGTGTTTTTTATGTGGGGGCATGTGTGTGAAGTCTATCTGCCAGTCCTGCTCTGGGAGGTTTCCTCTTATCTGGTATGTTGGGAAAGAGCGAGAGCAAGCTCCACCCTGAGGAGAGAAGGGATTGCAGATATCACAGGTGCTAGTTATCTTCTGTATTAAGGAGGATAAAGATGGAAAAGACAGAAAGCTAGTGATGTACAGCAGAACAGGATTTTGTCCCACATGGAAAGTATTATGGATTCCCTGGAGTATCTCTATTGCTTGGGCCTGTGGAAGGATGAATTTTCCTGCCTGAATGTACCACCCTTGCTTCTGGGCATACCCTAGATACCTGAGATGTTCTTCTTTTGAGTATTGTGGGGAGGTTGTAGGTAAGGCCAGTAGTATTAAGTTAGTTTGGGTGGTGCCAGACTTGGCAACTCTTTTTGCTATCCTTTCTGCCAGGTTATTGCCAATAGCAATAGGGTCCGTAGAATGCTGGTGTCCTTTGCAATGTATGATGGCAGCTGATTTGGGCAGCAAGGCTGCATTGAGTAAGGCCTTGATATAGGTATGGTTGTCTAGGGGATTGCCTTTGGTGGTTAGAAATCCCTGTTCACGCCATATGCTGGCACCAGAATGAATTATGTGGTATGCATATTTAGAGTCAGTGTAGATATTTATGGACTTTCCAGCTGAGATGGATAGGGCTCTGGTAAGGGCTATGAGTTCTGCTTGCTGAGATGTTGTGTTTGGGGGAACAGGACTAACCTCTATTATGGATGGATCGCTGGATACTATAGCATATCTTGCTTTATATTATTCCTCCTTTGTGTAGGTAGAGCTGCCGTTGATGTAAAGGGTTTGCTTGGGTGTGGAGAGAGGAGTGGGTGAAATATGAGGAAAGAGAGATAGGAACTGGGTAATTGTTTCAATACAGGAGTGAAGAGGAGGATCTGTCCCAAGGGGGAGGAGAGTAGCAGGATTCAAGGGAGAGCAAGGAATGAAAGAAAACTGGTGATTTTCAATGAAAACTAGATGGTATGCATGAAGTCGTGAAAGTGAGAGATGTTGTATGGCCTTATGGGTCACAAGGTCCTGAAGATAATGAGGGGATTTGATAGTTGTGTGCTGCCCAAAGGTAAGTTTAGAGCTTTCTAGGACCAGAGTAGCTGCCACTGCTAGGGCTCTGAGACAAGGGCCCAGCCCCTACAGGTGGGTCCAGTTGTTTTGATAGGTAGGCCACTGGGGTGAAAGAAGGGCTTTTGTCTTGTCCTAGAACCCACAGAGCCAGGCCATGATTTTTATGAGTGTATAGTATAAATGGCCGTGAGAGGTCCAGAAGGTGTAGTGCTAGGGCCTAGACAAGTGCCTGCTGTAAGGATTTGAAGGCCAATTCTATAGGTTTAGAGGGGTCTAGAGGCTCATTGGGGTCCCCCTTAGTCACCTCATACAGATGACTGGCTAGGTCACTGTAATTGGGGATCCAGGAGCTGAGAATGCCACACCCAGGAAAGAAAGGAGGTCAGACTTGGTGGTTGGCGTTGGTAAGGAAGAGATAAGGCTTTTATGGTCTGCAGTAATCTCTGTCCGGTCTTGTGAAATTCTAACCCCGAGGTATGTTACTGCTGACTGGGAGAGCTGAGCCTTGGTTGCTGAGACCTGATAACCATGCTGGGCAATAAAGTTAAGGAGTAGACACGTGTCCTCCTGGGAGGTTTGGAGATTAGAGCTGCACAGTAGAAGGTCATCTACATATTGTAGGAGAGAGCTTCTGGGCAGTGCCAGATCCCGCAAGTCCTTTGCCAATGCCTGCCCAAAGAAGTGGGGGCTATCCCTAAACCCCTGGGGCAGAACCGTCCATGTGAGCTGCTGTGAGTGTCTAGTTTCTGGGTCAGTCCAGGTGAAAGCAAAGAAGTCCTGACATTGTGAATCTAAAGGGATAGTGAAGAAGGCATATTTTAGATCAAGGACCATAAAAAAAGAGGACGAATGGGGTAATAGAAGACAGAATGGTATAGGGATTGGGCACAACAAGGGCTATGAGCAGTACTGCTGAGTTGATGGCTCTGAGGTCTTGAACCAGGTGATACGAGCCATTTGGTTTAATAACAGGAAGGATGGGAGTGTTGAAGGGAGAATTTGTGGGCCTTAGAAGACCTGAATTGAGAAGTTTGGAAATAGTAGGTTTAAGGCCGAGTAGATGTTTGGTTAGGACAGGGTATTGGGGGACGAAAAGGAAGGAGTCAGGATTCTTGTGGTGGATAAGGACTGGAGTATGGTGTTTGGCTATGGATGGATTAGAGATGTCCCAGAATATAGGGTGGACCTTAACTGGAGGTAATGGGGGAACGACTGAGGCCGAGTCTGAGTCAGCAGTGGAGACAAGAAAGATGAAGGCTGAGGGTGTGTAGGCAGAGGGAGTCAGTGAGACTGTTGCATGGAATTTAGATAAGATGTCTCTCCCCAGTAAAGGGGTGTGGCATTGGGGAATAATTAAGAAGCGGTGTGCGAACTATATTCCTTTGAAGGTACAGAGTAGGGGTTGAGTTAATAATGGGACTGTCTTTGTCCCAGAGACTCCCACAATGGTAGTGGTGGACGGTGTTAGTGGGCCTGAGAATTCAGGCAAGGTGGAGTAAGTGGCCCCAGTATCAATAAGGAAAGAGATCGACTTACCTGCTACGTGAAGATTTACCCTGGGCTCCTGATGCATCATTGCCACCGGGATCAGAGACCCAGGGCCCCGTCAGTCCTCTGTTGCCAATCCCAGCAGATCTGTCAGGGATCTGGAGGTGGGGGGTTTTGTTAGAGAGGTATATCCATCCCCTCTTCAGCTGCTGGGACACTCAACTCCCCAGTGCCCCTCTAATTGGCAGTGTGGACAGGGGCCAGGAGGTGGTCTCGGATTTGGGCACTGTCTTGCCCAATGTCCATGTTGTTTGCATTTAAAGCAGGAACCCGGTGGGGTTGATGTAGGCCTTCCTGTCTGAGTTGGCTTGGAGCTTTGGGATGTGGAGCCCTGTAGGGCAGTGGTTCTCAACCTTTCTAATGCCGTGGCCCTTTAATACAGTTCCTCATGTTGTGTTGACCCCCAACCATAAAATTATTTTCGTTGCTACTTCATAACTGTAATTTTGCTACTGTTATGAATCGTAATGTAAATATCTGTGTTTTCCGATGGTCTTAGGCTCTACAGCAGCAGTTCTCAACCTGTGGGTCGCGACCGCTAGCAGGGTCGCCTAAGACCATTGGAAAACACAGATATTTACATTACGATTCATAACAGTAATAAACTTACAGTTATGAAGTAGCAACAAAAAATAGTTTTATGTTTGGGGCTCACCCAACATGAGGAACTGTATTAAAGGGTCATGGCATTAGAAAGGTTGAAAACTAGTGCTAGGGCCTTCGCCAGCATAAGGTATTTTTCCTGGTCTCTTTTTTAAAGGTCCTCTTTTTTCCTGTTCTTCTCTATTATGGAAGACCTTGAAGGCCATGTTAAGGAGTTCCCTCTCGGGAGTCTCAGGTCCCTCTTCAAGTTTCTTTATTTTTTTTCCTTATGTCAGGTGCCGACTGGGATATAAAGTGTGAGAGTAGTAAAGCCATACCCGCTGGGGAAGTAGGATCAATATGGGTATATTTTTGAAGTGCCTGTGAAAGACGTTCAAGGAATTTCCCAGGGTTTTCCTGTGGGTACTGGGTAATCTCCTTCATTTTATCATAATTTACTGCCTTATTAGCCAGCCTGTAAAGAGCCTGGGTAAGATTGTCAAGCATACGATTCCGTGCCTCTCTATTCTGATGTCCAGGCTGGTAGTTCCAGTCGGGATCTTCCCAGGGAACTGCAAGGGTGCCAATAGGATTGGTGTTGTTGAGAGTGCGGGCCTCGTCTGCTATCTGCTGAGCTGTGTCCCAGACTTGGTCTTTGTCTGATGGTGTTAGAGAGGAAGTGAGAATAATAAAAATGTCATGCCAGGTGAGATCATAAGATTGAGTGATGTATTTGAATTCCTTGATGTAGTTATCTGGGTCAGAAGAGAAAGAGCCAAGGCGTTTTTCGATTTGAGAAAGATCAGAGAGTGAGAAGGGGATGGCTACCTGGATGATAACCTCCACCCCTGCAACCTCAAACAAAGGGAACTGGCCAGCCACCTGTGAATTCAGTTGATGGTGGTCATGGGGGCAGAGATTCGGCTGAGAGCTCACAGGGAAAGGCAGGCAGTTAGAATTCTCAGAGGGTAGAGCGTGGGGAACGGGTTCTGTGGCAGGGTTGTAAGGAGGTGGCGGGGGCAGGAGAGGTAGAGAGGAATGATGGGCTGGGTCGAAAGAGTCAGAAGACAGAGAAAGGGGCTGAGGACAGGTTTGAGGGGGTGAAGGGGACTTTGCAAGGAGGATCTGATGAGTGGAACATGAGGAGCAAAGTGAGGGATGGGAGTGGAGGAAAAAGAATGCCTGCATGTAGGGGATCTCTGAAGCTTTCCCTGTCCAGTAGCAAAAGTTATCTAGGTCTCGGAGGATGTTGAAATCAAAAGTGCCATTTTCAGGCCATTGGGAGCCATTGTCAAGTTTATATTGAGGCCAGGCTGTATTACACAGAAAGATGAGCTTCTTTGGCTTAATGGAATCGATGAGACCAAGGGTCGAGAGGTAAGCAAGAACGCACCCCAAAGGGATGTTTCCAGGGGGCTTGGATTGAGAGGTACCCATGACTGGAGAGAAGGGCTATTGGAGGTTGGAGGAGAGATCGAAGAGCATCCTCTTGTCTCCCCACCCAACCTGAGAGAGAGAGCCGAGAAAAGGTCCCAAGATCGTCACCTCAGAGACATTTTTCTCATGGAGTAGAAAAGAGTATTCCTGGCCGGGCATCTGGGCTTTTGAGTGCGAGAAGCCGAGTAGACAGGAAACTCTGAAGCCCTAATGCCCCTCCAGGTCAAGGGGAGGGGTGGTGGGGGAAGAAAGTGAGTCCCTGAAGCCTACCAGTGGGCAGGAAGTGGTGAGATCCCCACGTGTCCTGGTCCCAAAAGGTTTGAGAGGGTACCAGGACCAGCCAATCAACCCAAAACCGCACCACCAAGCAAAGTCAGGGAGTAAGCTCAGGTGGGGCTTCTGCTGCTCGCTGCTTCCCTGAAATGCTCGGGATAAGGTCCTGGGGTCATCCGCGTTCCCGTGTGCCCCTCCCGGGTTTCAGCACCAGAATGAAAGATCAGTCGGGAGCCGAAAACCAGGTATTACAGGCTTTATTAGGAGAAAGACCTGCTGGGCTGTCTTGCAATGGGAGAGCAGCAGCCCCAGCAGAGGTGAGCACTTCTTTTGAAGGGAGGAATGAGGGAAGAATGGGGGCTTAGGGTACTCGGCTGGCGCTGATAGGTGATTCAATGTATAGTTCATATAAGGTACAGAATTGAGCCTCCTGGTATTTCTGGTCTGTAGGCCATGTCATGATTACCGTTACTCCTGGTATTTCCAGGCTGCAGGCCGCATCGTGATTACCATTACTCTGCCCACCACTTCGGGGAAGGGGTGATCTATCATCCTAATAATAAAAGCCCAGAGTTGTAACTTGTAACAACTGATCACGACCAAAGACTGACCAATCAGAAGTCAGTGCTGGGTTGCCATGGCGACCTTCATAGCAGCTGCCACATGCTGTGGGCTTGACTGGTTGGCTCCCCCAGCCCATAGGAGATTGGTGAGCTGCAGCTGGTGGAAAGCAGTGAGCCCAGGCCGAGCTGCCCTGCAATCATAGGGAGAACAGGCCAGGCCCAGCCGCCCCTCTATCACCGGGCTAAGAGCCCAGGCCGAGCTGCCCCACGATCACAGGGCAAAGAGCCCAGACCAACCCGCCCCGCGACCATGGGGAGAACAGGCCAGGCCGAGCTGCCCCGAGATTCCAGGAGAAGAAGCAGCTCTGCTGACCAACCTGGGCTAGGGACCTGTTCCGGTGCGTGGCGCAGAGTCTGGGGCCTCTAGCCTGCAGCCATGGGAAGTCTCCCTCTCCCCAGAGTTAGGAGCACCAGCCCAGGTCGACCCACCGGCCTGGTCCTGACTGCGGGGGTGAGTTCCTGCAGGCTGGGGTTTGATCCCCATGCATTAGCGGTAGGAGACCAGTGCCTTTGTTATTGCTGTGTGTCCGGGTTTTAATTGGACAAATGCCGGCGTCCCGGACACCAGCTTAGCAAAATCTTTTAGGAGGAGAATTTTGTCTGGTTTCCTCAAATTTCCTCAGCCCCTACTCACCCCTCTGTAAAGGCACAGAACACGTGAGGACCCTTAAATAAAAATCAGAGGTCTCCAGCAACGGTGGGCCTCTCTCATCACAGTCATTTGGACTGGATGGCATTTGAGTATTTATCTAGGCACCGTGACAGAGAAACACAAGCTCAAGTCATGATCTCTGCCCTTAAATAATTCACAATCTTATTAGAGTGAGTAGATGATAAAAGCACAGTAATAACATCAGAATGTAAGGCAACAATACAGAGAGGAACAGAGGCAATTGCTAGGGTTATTTTCCAACAATTAGTACAAAGAGTATGTGCTGTGAATTAAATGAAAAAAAGTGTGTGGAAGTAGCTGCTTCATGAGTATGGCATCCCTTCCTATTTTAAAGGAAGCTGAGTTCCATGTGAACTGTGTATATGCTATGATATCTGAGGCACAGAACAAGGGAGGCCCTAAGTGTACTATGCTTTCATATTTGAGTCATTCTTTATTGTTCAATGTGATTTATTTCTGTATGCCTCAGCTTTGTAATAGTTAAATTACTAGAATAATATATCTTGCTCTAAGATATTACTAGAAGATCAAATGATCGGGTGACATTTATTGTTATTTTCTATAAATGAACACAATATCTGCAATGCTAAAGTGATAGGTATTATAGAAATATTCAGATAGGGAGACCTACAGGCTTGATTACAAGTGAGGCTTACTATCACAACCCAAATTTATTGCTTAAAAAAAAGCAGGGAGCCAACTAGAAACTGAACCAAATATAAGCCCTTGAAGGGCAAATGTAAATTGGATAAACTTTGCTATTACAAAAGCAAGAAGAAAAAATTCAGATGCAAGAATGAAAACCACATTGCATCCACTCTAAGTAGCTGTTAAAGAAAAAGAATGATATACTATGAAAATACTTAATACAGATTGTAAAGACATTTGTGCAAAGAGGATTTCCTAGGTGATATTTCAGTTAATTTTTTTTAAATGTGAAGAGGTTAGCTAGATAAGAAAAAGGTGTAGGGGTCCTGAATTGCAGAGGGTGCATGCAGGGCTGAGGGACGCCCCCCTCCATGCACGAATTGCACCAGGCCTCTAGTTGAGTAATAAGGAGAGTCATACAATCATGAATGAATATGTCTTTTATCATAGGCTATTGGGGGTAAAACATAATTTCTGAAGTAGTAAGTGACAATTGTCATCTCTTAGGAAAATCACTCTGATGGGAGTTAAGAGCTGGTATGACTCAAGTAAGCCCCCTCCTACTTGTTCAGAAACAAAGGCAGAGCACAACAGGCACTTTCACTCTTGAATTTCTCAATCTCCTTCAATAGGGAAGGATCGAAGACAGGTTCTTCTACATCAGGGGTCCTCAAACTTTTTAAACAGGGGGCCAATTCACTGTCCCTCAGACCTTTGGAGGGCCGGACTATAGTTTAAAACAAACAAACAAACAAACAAAAAACTATGAACAAATTCCTATGTGCTCTGCGGGCCCGGGACGAGTCGGCTGCTAAGCAGGACAGGCAGCAGCACCCGGCGGGCTGGATAAATGTCCTTGGCAGGCCGCATGTGGCCCGTGGGCCATAGTTTGAGGATGCCTGTCTACATCCTGTCTGCCAATTTTCTATTCAAAGCAGCATGGAGTTTAGCAATTTGGAGATATTTTTCACATACACTAGTCATTGTATCAGATTGTTCATATATAGGGTGGCATTTTCAATAAGGGCGCATCTCTTCCTGCCTAAAAAGTATTTTGAAGAATAATTTTTCTATGTGCTGGGATAAATTCATTGCTGTCTATCATATTTCTTTTGCAAAAATAAATGAAAGAAAAGAAGCAAATTATTCTGCATCCTCAGCACAGACAAATACCACATCATTTCTACTGAATGCTTTCAACAGTTCTGACTGATTTTTCTAATAAGAGTGTAAAAAGAAAATCTGGATGGAAAAAACTCTTTAAAATGTGTGATTCAAAGGGACTGATATTTCATATTGTAAGTATTATTTCCTATTGCTGCTCTGTGGATAGTTGAAAAATAATCAGATTAATTAAAAAATCTATAGCTTCATGCAGAGGAGAAAATAACATTTTTTCCACCTGAAATTTGGAATAGTTAACACAGGTTTTCAACAAAGCACTGGATTAGGATTTAGGGAACTTGGAGTGGGGATTTAACTCAGAATGTAGATCCAGCTCCAACAAGATTTTGCTCGTGGTCCAAAATGGAGAAATGTCATTCCTGTTCCTCATCTTAACTGTGAAGCTAGGATGATAATTAGTTACTGCTGGATTCATTATAAGCTTTCAAGTACTGTTTGAGCCCCTTTGTTAGTTTATGATCTTGAGAAAGTTTACCCAAAAAAACAAAAGAATTGAACAGAGGGAATATCACTGTGATAAGGGAAAAAGTTCTTGGGTTTCATTGCAACTTTTTTTTTAATATATTTTATTGATATTTTACAGAGAGGAAGGGAAAGGGATAGAGAGCTAGAAACATCGATGAGAGAGAAACATCGATCAGCTGCCTCCTGCACACCTCCCACTGGGGATGTGCTTGCAACCAAGGTACATGCCCTTGACCGGAATCGAACCCAGGACCCTTCAGTCCACAGGCCGACGCTCTATCTACTAAGCCAAACCAGTTTCGGCTCATTGCAACTTTGTTGTTTTCCCTGATACCCTGAAATAGACTCAAACATCTCACCAATAGTAGTATATTTATGTACATCTACACTAATAAAAGAGAAAGATGCAAATTGACCGTACCTGTGCTATGCCCACAAGCCAATCAGGAGCAAGTATGCAAATTAACCCATCAAAATGGCAGCCGCCACAGAGCTGGAATGAGTAGGAGGCTTGGGTTGCCCCCAGTGATGGAGGAAGCCAAGTTTCCCGCCTGCCCTGGCCTGCCCTGGACTCTGCTCAAAGCTACAAAATTTCAATTATAGAAGATAAATAAATCCCAGATACCTGCTTTCAGCCGGCCCTGGCCACTGTTCAAGGGGGCGCTGAAAAACAAAAAGAAAAAAAGGAGGGGTTGAGAGCCTGGGTCACTGAGGGGCATGGTCAGCCTGAAAATGGCCCTCAGCTCCTTACCCAGGCTGGCCACACCCCCATGGGGTAAGGGTCCCTGCTGCGGGGCTTGGCCAGCCCACAAACAGCCATCAGCCCCTCACCCAGGCTGGCCAGGCATCCCAGTGGAAACCCTCCCTGAAGGGGCTGTGGCCAGCCTGAAAATGACCCTCAGCCCCTTATCCACGCTGGCCACGCCCCCATGGAGTAAGAGTCCCCAATGGGGAGTGAGGCAAGCCTGCAAACAGCCATCAGCCCCTCACCCAGGCTGGCCAGGCACCCCAGTGGGGACCCCCAACCTGAAGGGGCTGTAGCTACCCTGAAAACAGCCCTCAGCCCCTTACCCAGGCTGGCCACCCGCCCATGGAGTAAGAGTCCCCGCTGGGGGGCGTAGCCAACCTGCAAACAGCCATCAGCCCCTCACCCAGGCTGGCCAAGCCCCCCAGTGGGGACCCTCACCCCATGGGGGAGTGGCTGTCCTGCAAACTACCACAGACCCCTCGCCCAGGCCACCCCATGCCCCAAGGGAACCCCCACCCTGATCCAGGACACCCTTCAGGGAAAACCAGCCAGCCCCCACCCATGCACCAGGCCTCTATCTATACTAATAAAAGTGTAATATGCTAATTAGACTGGGAGACCTTCCAGGAGACCTTCCGGACATTCTTCTGGACAAAGCCATGGTGGTGGGGCCGAGGTAGAGGCGATTAGAGGCCAAGAGGGGAGGGCAGTTGTGGGTGATCAGGCTGGTGGGGTTGGGGCCTTTGGGGGTAAGCAGACCAACAGGGGGGCCAGTTGGGGGTGAGCAGGCTGTCAGTGGGGGTAAGTTGGAGGTCATCAGGACAGCAGGGGGGCAATTTGGAGTGAGCAGGCCAGCAGGGGGTCAGTTGGGGGTGAGCATACTGGCATGGGGGGCAGTTGGGGGTGATCAGGCTGGCAGGGGGGCATTTGGGGGCAAGCAGGCTGGTGGTGGGGGGCACTTTGGGGTGAGCAGGCTGGCTTGCAGAGTGGTTAGGGGCAATTAGGCAGGCAGGCAGGCAGGTAAGCGGTTAGGAGCCAGCAGTCCTGGATTGCGAGAGGGATATCCGACTGCCGGTTTAGGCCCGATCCCTGTAAACTGGCAATAGGACATCCTTCGAGGGGTCCCAGATTGGAGAGGGTGCAGGCCAGGCTGAGGGAAACCCCCCTCCCCCATGCACAAATTTCGTGCACTGGGCCACTAGTTACTGCTATAAAATATACCGCACTAGATGCCCTTTCTATGCAGTGTCAGCATGTAATGTACAGAATTATATCCATTGTATGCATTAATTATAATATAGGTTAAGTGGATGGTAATGGCACACAAAAATAAAAACTACCTGCACAAATAAAAGAATGAGGAAAAGCATTTCATTTTTCCTTCATAAAACATTTTTCATTAAAGGAGAATTCCAAGATGAGCTAACCAAATACGATCCATTGTGGTGGTGAAATAAAATAATAAAAATTCCATTAATATTTATTTTTTATCACATGGCTTTTAATTCCCATGTTTTGTTTGTTTTATAATTCACATAAAATTAATATAGTGATATATGTTTATGTTGAATAAACAAATATATGTTAAGTAAATAGATGCATAAATAAAGCAAGAACACCATTTCATATTGTAGGGAAGAAAAACATTTTTGCTTTAACCTTCTAGGTCTCCACTAAGAACCCCACCCTGCCCCTAATAAAAGGCTGATTAACTGGAGAAAAACACAGATGTTTAATAACAAGTATACCTCCTCTTTACATGGGAGGGACCCAGGAAAACTGAATAACCCTAAAATGGCCCAAACCACCACCTTAAATACCATTTCCAGCTAATTATATATATTTATTTAGGGGTAGAGTCAGTTATGGAAGGTTACCAAAAATAGCACAGTAAACAAGAGTTTAGTTGTTATGTAGATTGAAGTCTTTGCCTTCTCCATTAATAAGAATTTCTAGAGATACATCAGCCTGCTCTTCCTGCTACACACACAGAGAGAAACTCTCTCAGAAGTGAAGATTTTCCTTAAAAATGTAAATGTCACTTACAAAATAGTAACTCCTACTAGATTTTCAGAGCTTCTCTCGTTACTGCTATTTTGTAAAAATAGCCATTTCAAGATAAATCTTATGCCAATGTGGCATATTTTGGGGTGGCAAATTCTGCTTCCCTTCAATGTCTTTATCAAGTCTTGTCTAAATTAGTCTTCTAATTGGTTCCTCTGCCTCTAGCCTTATTTAGATCCCCCCAACCCTTTATCTACATGGTCACCAGAGACATTTTTCCAAAGTGTACATCTGATTTTGTGATTCTCCTGCTTAACATCTATTCAAAGGCTCCTTGTTGCCTAAAGGAAAAAAAAAAAAAAAAAAAAAAAAAAAAACAACACCCAGAAAGAATGTCATGATCCAGTCTGTGCTTACTTTCCAGGTTTATTTCTTGTCATAGTCCCTTGATATGCTTCACTCAGAATGTACTGAACTATTTCATGTTAAATTTGTTCAGATCACAGTTCACTTGTTACAGTATTTTAAATTGGAGGTTTGAATTGAGTCACCACAGTACAATTGACATGGAATTCCAAAGTGAGTTTATAGAACACAAAGCAGATTTTCACAATGGAAAATCTTTAGAACCAGTTAGAGATTTTAGGTCAGAATTTTTTGGAAACAGACTGTGAGATGAGTGGTTATGTGCAGGATGTTTGTTGAAAGTGTTCTAGGAAGATGTACCTGTAGGGAAGTAAGAAAGGTAGGGTTTAACAGAGAAAGAATATGTTCTCCACTGCTTTGCAAATGAGGCCTTACAGAATATTCCAGAAGTCTCTAGAGCTTGGATAGCCAGCTTTTCAGAGTTGTACCAAATTGAAGAAAAGGGTTTAGGCCTTTGAACCCTCACATCAGCCAATCATTCCATAGATCACCTGGTGGAAAGATAGTTGCACTTTAGGATGAGGCAATGCCCTTTGAGAGGCCCAGTTATGAGATAACAGCAGAAGATATTCCCAGCACTGGCACTGAAGAGGGATTTCAGTGGATCAACCCTACTATAAAGTTCTAAAGCCCAAACAAAGATATTAAAAGTTCAAGTGAAGAGAAGTAAGGAAAAGACTTGTCAATGTTTTTTGTGCTCTGGATATAAATGTTGCAGGGGCACTCTTTCATTTCAAGCCTACAAAAGGAAACTTCAAGACCACTTAAAAGTCTGAAGTAGGTCTATTGAAGTTTTAGAAACAGTGATTAATATTATAGCCTTTAACAAGTTATGTAAGTTCATTGGACTTCTGTTTCTTTAACTATACAACAGGTACAAAAATATCTACCTTACTGGTGGTAGTGAAGACTAAATAAGAGACTGGATATAATTAATTTAGCACAGAACCTGACAGAGTAATTTATTGATCAATATTAGTTTCCTTTACATTATCTACTTCTAATCTTTGCTCAAATCGCACATTCTTTAATGAGGTTGTAAATGAGCATTTTTTTAAAAAATCCCTACTCCGCATGCCAACATTTTTTCATACTTCACCAATTGTTTACTATTCCCCATTGTACCCATCATCTAACATATAATATATGTTTATTTTTTGTTTGTTATCTGACTACGCCCACTAGAATGTCACCTTAGTGAGAGCAGAAACTTGATCTTTCTTATTCTCTGCTGTATTCTCAGTGCATAGAACAGGGCCTAGTACATAATAGGTAGTTAGGAAATATTTGTTGAATGACTGAATGAATGAATATGGGATACTATTTAGGGAAACATAATTAATTGACAATATAATCAAGTCTATTTTATATTAAACCACATTATTACTTAATTTGAGAGCATTCAACCCAGGAATTAGAACTATAATTGACATACACTGAAAGGCTTAAACAGTTATGGTTGACAGGACATTAGTATTGTGAATAAACTTTACATTTCAGATTTGACAGGCCCAGCAGCTCTCTAGGACTAACAACAAAGTTGATTGAAGAGTTTAGAAATTTTACCATTTTCATTGGCATGAAGCAGGCTTATCTTAACAGAGAAATTACAAGATGACAACTTGTTATCCAATGAAGTAAACTAAAGAGACAACACAAAGAAATATAAAATCTACATTGCACTAGACTTGCTTTGACTCTGACAAGCTATAGACATTATTAAAAACCAAATATGACAAAGTGTCTTCTGATGTTAGAGACAGATAGTATTTATATTGCAACTATTTGCATACTAGACACTTTTGTATATGTTAACCCAATCAATCCTCACAGCAACCCTATAATGAAGGTACTGTTATAACTTTCCTTTTATAGATGAAAACACCTGAGGTTCAGAGAGGTGAAGTAACACAATAAAGCCACCCAACCTGGAAATATCATTCATAATATGAACCTGTGTCTTTGACACACAGGACATTGTTTTCTCCACTCTGCCACATTTTCTTTTTTTTTTTTTTTAATATATTTTATTGATTTTTTTTTTTTTTTTTTTTTTTTTTACAGAGAGGAAGGGAGGGGAATAGAAAGTTAGAAACATCGATGACAGAGAAACATCGATCAGCTGCCTCCTGTACATCTCATACTGGGGATGTGCCCGCAACCAAGGTACATGCCCATGTCCGGGATTGAACCTGGGACCTTTCAGTCCACAGACCGACACTCTATCCACTGAGCCAAACCGGTTAGGGCGACTCTGCCACATTTTCATTTTATCATTAATACTAGAGGCCCGGTGCACGAAATTCGTGCACGGGGGTGGGGGTGTCCCTCAGCCCAGCCTGCACCCTATGCAATCTGGGACCTCTCGAGGGATGTCCGACTGCCCGTTTAGGCCCGATCCCACTGGGGAGGGACATCCCTCTCACAATCCAGGACTGCTGGCTCCCAGCTGCTCACCTGCCTGCCTTCCAGATTGCCCCTAACCGCTTCTGCCTGACAGCCTGATCACCCCCCAGCTACTCCCCTGCCAGCCTGATTGATGTCTAACTGCTCCCCTGCCAGCCTGTTTGCCCTCAACTTCCCTCCTCTGCCAGCCTGGTCACCCATAACTGCCCTCCCCTGCAGGCTTGATTGCCCCCAACTACCCTTGCTTGCAGGCCTGGTCCCTCCCAAATACCCTACCCTGCTGGCCTGATCCCTCCCAACTGCCCTCCCCTGCTGGCCATCTTGTGGTGGCCATCTTGTGTCCACATGGGGGCAGGATCTTTGACCACATGGGGGCAGCCATCTTGTGTATTGGAGTGATGGTCAATCTGCATATTACTCTTTTATTAGATAGGATAGAGGCCTGGTGCATGGGTGGGGGCCAGCTGGTTTGCCCTGAAGGGTGTCCCGGATCAGGGTGGGGTTTTCTTGGGGCACGGGGTGGCCTGGGCGAGGGGCCTGTGGTGGTTTGCAAGCCAGCCACATCCCCGGGCAACCCAAGCAGAGGCCCTGGGATTTATTTATCTTCTACAATTGAAACTTTGTAGACTTAAGCGGAGCCCTGGGTCAGCCAGAGTGTGTGGAAAGCTTGGTTTCCTCCTTCGCTGGGGAAACCCAAGCCTCCCTCCTGCTCTCTCTGTGGCCACAGCCATCATGGTAAGGTTAATTTGCATACTCACTCCTGATTGGGTGGTGGGTGTGGCTTGTGTGTAGCGGAATGATGGTTAATTTGCACATTACTCTTTTATTAGATAGGATTAGTGCCCTGGTGCATGGATTTGTGCACATTGAAAGGAAATTAGAAGGTGGCCAGCAGGGCAGGACTGGGCGAGATGGGCTGGATATGCCCTAGAGCCAACCTCCACCTTCCCTCCCCAGCCGGCGGCACCTGGGGTGGCACCATGGCTCGAAGGTCATCTGCAGAGTGAGTAGGGTCCCTCCTGCCAGTGGGGTTCCTCAGCCTGGCCTGTGGGAATCGGGCAGAAACTGGCTCTCTGACATCCCCCAAGGGGTCCTGGATTGTGAGAGGGTGGTTCTCAAGTGATGCACCCCGGAATCGGACTCCCTCCTTTATGGTTCCAGATGTATCACCCAAGAACCACTGCTGCAAAGTCACCGCAGCTCAGCAGCTCCTGTGTTGAGTGTCTGCCCCCTGTTGGTCAGTGTGTGTTATACCTACCGGCCGGTAGGCCGGTTGTTTAACCTTTTATATATATAGATTCCTTCTTAAGGATATTGATAGCACCATAGAATTATGAATTAGAATAATTTCAGATCATTTTCTATTCAGTTATATATTCCTTATAGCCCAGTAACAAATCTTATGTCCAAATCCTGAGTGAAGTATCCTTTCAATAAATTATCTTAAAAAGAATAACAGGTGGTGGTATTAAGTACACTTTTCTTTTATGAATGCTTAGGGTACATGAAGTAAGGAAACTTACCTTAAATAGATATTCTTGGTGAAATTTGAGATTTACAAAGGCCATGGAGAGTTCTCTACCACATGGGAATATGCTTTCAAGCCCAGAGATAGAGGAAATGTTCCCTTCTTTGCTGACTTGGATAGAAGAGTTGAGGATAATTCCAGAGCCAATCAGCTTTTTATCACTGTGCCAAATATTTTTCAAAATAAATCCTAGGAATTCGGGAGATAATGCAAGGGTTCCCAAGTAATTAAAAGCAAATTCAAAAGGTTAAATTGTGTATTCATTCAGAATACCTAATTGTGTATACAGACATACCTTATTTTATTGCACTTTGCTTTATTGTGTTTCACAAATAATAAGTTTTTTTTATAAATTGAAGGTAAAGCCCTCCACCAGCAAAAAGATTATGGCTATTTTATTGAGATACTTGCTTTATTGCAGTGTTTTGGAACCAAACCTGCAATATTTTTTAGATATACCTGTATTGCTATTGGAATCTGCATGGAAAACTAAATGAGGAGAGAGAATAATTTAGACATATTGAAGACAACTACTGAATTAACTACTGAATTTTACATTTGCAATAAGTTCTCTTTTGTTGTGTACATTTAATATTTAATAGTGGATACACACACACACACACACACACACACACACACACACACATATGGATATACATTTGCAGCATACTAGTTTAAAAAAAATGTAGCCAGGCTACTTTGGTTTAAAATCCGTTTGTTTGATTTTTCAACACTTGTACTAGCTTGGTGACTTTGGACAAGTTATTTAAAATGTCCATGCCTCTGTTTACTTATGTGTAAGAAAAATAATAGTACTTACATAATTGAGTTGTAAAACTAAAATTAATTTATATTCGTAAAAGTGCTTAAAATGCTCAAAACATAAAAACGTTCTCTCTATATACTGGGTATTATAATAATTACTACTGATGGTATTAAATTATACAATTTATTGAGCATATCCTATATAATAAAAGGCTAATATGCAAATCGACCAAACAGCAGAATGACCGGCTATGATGTGCACTGATCACCAGGGGGAAGACATGCAATGCAGGAGCTGCCCACTGGTGGTCAGTGCACTCCAACAGGGGGAGCACTTCTCAGCCAGAATCTGGGTTCATGGCTGGCGAGCTCAGTGGAGATGGTGGGAGCCTCTCCTGCATCAATGGCAGTGCTAAGGACCCCTCAGGGGATGTCCAACTGCTGGGGAGTGGGCGTAAGCTGGCAAGCAGACATCCCCCAAGGGGTCCCAGACTGCTAGAGGTCTCAGGCCAAGATGAGGAACCCTCCTCCCCCAGTGCATAAATGCCATGCCCTGGGCCTCTAGTATAATGTATAAATGCTCTTCATAACATCACCTTGCTTAATCTTCACAACTACCATGATGAGGTAATTATTATAGTAAAACCTCAACATAATGGACTAATTGGGTTGAGAAAGTATCTGTTAAAGCAGAAAGTCTGTTATATAATAGAGTAGGTTTTCTGAATGTGGATTGAGCATGTGCTGATTATTCACTAAACATTGTTTACAAACAGTAACTCTTGGATTTCAATATGTAGACTAAGATTTAGACATGTAATATTTATTTATATTGGTGAAATTACCATAGCATTTTTTTCAATATATGGCCTATTCACTAAAATTTGTTAAAAATAACAGTGAATTAATAACAAAAAATATCATGCTAAGCTCTATATATAAAGAGCCAGAGGCCATAATGTCCAAAACGACTGAAGAGAGGACTGAATGCCAGGCTGTGCGTGCAGCAGACTCGGGTGGGTGGGGACTGGTGAGCGGGCTGAACTGCTGACCTGAGAGGTGGGGCTGATCAGCAACCGCCCCAGGCTGCTGGCAAGGCCCAGAGAGAGAGGTGCGGCTGCTGGTGAGGTCTGGAGAGAGAAGCTGGGTTTGATCTACAGCCTCCAGCTGCTGATCAGCCCTTGCCTCTCTCTCTCTCCAGGCCTTGCCAGCAGCTGCACCTTTCTCTATCTCTCTGAGAGGTCAGCAGTTCAGCCCGCTCATCAGCCCCACCTCTCTGATCAGGCCCAGAGATGCTGACTGGCATAGAAACTGACCAATCAGAACCTATTCTGGGTGAACTGTGAAGGCAGAACCTAAGGTGGGGGCTGAGGAAGGGTTTTAAGGGTAACAGCGTTTGGTGTAAGGTGTAAGAAAGTGGTTCAATTTTTTAATACATATGGCAGTATAGTGCATATGGCTGGCTGTCAGTCCAGATATAGGGATTATCTATTTTTGTCTACCAAGAGCATCTCCTCCTGCTGAAAAAGCCCCCCCATTTAAGCAATCTTATCCTATATAATCTATCTGTACTAATTAAAGAGTAATATGCTAATTATACTGGATTGACTGGCCATCTTCTGAATGTCTGACTTCCTTCCGGACAAAGCCATGGTGGTGGGGGCCAAGGCAGAGGAAGCAGAGGCAGTTAGGGGCGATCCAGCTGGCAGAGGAGGGCAGTTGGGGTGAAATCAGGAAGGCAGAGGGTTTAGGTGCAATCAGGCAGGCAGGCAGAGGCAGTTAGGGGATCAGGCAGGCAGGCAGGTGAGCAGTTAGGAACCAGTGGTCCCAGATTGTGAGGGGGATGTCCGACAGGGATCAGGCCTAAACTGGCAGCCAGACATCCCCCAAGATGTCTCTGATTAGAGAGGGTGCAGGCTGGGCTGAGGTATGCCCCCCCCCCCCCATGCACCAATTCTGTGCACTAGACCACTAGTTTAATAATAAGCAAATTTTGGTTAAAAGCATTTTAAAATTAACAGGCTATTGATTTTCACATATGATATATGAAACATAATTTTTGTCTATTAAATCACAAGTCTATGAAATCAAGGTTCTCAAAATAGAGGGTTTACTGTATTAATAAGTTGTCCGTGACTCCATGGCTAGTAAGCTGGGAAATCAATTAAGGATTTATATAAATGTCTCCCTAACATAAAAAAACAATGCTTTTCATATTGAGTATTTTTCAAAATATAAATGTACATTTGCAGTCTCTATGAAATGCCTACTTATTCAGAATATCTGAGTATGGTGGCCCAATAAAATCTTTTTTTCTTTTTTTGACTAGTTGTTCTTCAGGTGATGCCTATGCACATTAATGGTTGGCTAACCACTCACTGTGCCATGTCAGTTATATTTATAAACTTTTCCACTGGAACATTTTACTATCAACACCAAATGCAAAAGTCTACAAGATAAAGCTCCTGCAATATCAACTAAAAGACTATTATTTCTTCTTCAGTTTTCAAGGAAGTCATACTTAGGATCATTTAGATAAAAATATTGTAATTATGAGGTCATAAGTAAAAATCTATTTGCACAATATAAATTGAAAGTAGTTTTTTTCCATTTTTAAAAAGGTAGATTGATATTCTGATCCATATAATAATATGATTCGCTTTCTGTTTTGTGAAATAGTGAAAATCAGTTGTGTATTACACTATAGAAAAATAGGTTTCATTAAAATTTGTGCTACTTCTATATTAGTGTAGTGAATTATCAGTCTAGGTAATAATGGTTGAAAATCTCCTCCCCCACCCGCCAACCCCTGCAAGTTAATGGTAGCAAACTACAGATCCAGGAACCTGAGAACATCAAGGATAATATTCCAAAAAATTCTACAGCTAGATATATCATATCCAAACTAAAGAAAACTAAAGACAAATAGAACATTTTGAATAAAGCCAGAAGGGAAAAACCCAAATTACTTATAGAGGAAGAAAGATAAAAATTATATCACACTTATTTTCAAACATCATGCAAGCAAGAAGAGAGGAAAGTGAAATATACAAAGTGCTGAAAGGAAAAAAAAATCCACCGACTTAGAATGATGCATCCAGTTAAAATATCCTTCAAGAGTAAAGGAGAAATGAAGACTTTCTCCAACAAAAAATAAATACATTGATATAATTTGACACTGGTGGACATGCCTTAAGAAAGATGTTCAAGAAGTTATTCCAAGAGAAAGAAAATATAGGTCAGAAACTGGTATATACATGAAGAAAGGAAAAGCATTAGAGAAGGAATAAATAAAAGTAAAATAAACTATTTGATTTTTCTTATTCCTAATTGATCAAAAAGATAATAATAGAAACAATGTTTTAGATGAGTACAATTCATGGATAAATGAAATGAATGACATCAAGGTTATGAGGGACAGAAGAGAGGAGTTGAGAATATTCTATTATAAGGTACCTGGACTATATGTGAAGTGGTATAGAGTTGATAGTGGACTTGGATTAATTGTAAATGTATATTGTAATCTATGGTAGCACTAAAAATATAAAATAAGTATAATTATCATGCTAAGAGATACAATGGAATCATCTAAAAGATTCAATTACATCTAGGAGGGGTAGAAAAATATAAGAAAAAAAGAGAAGCAAAACAGAGGAATGGATAAAAAATACAAATATTATATATATATAAATCAAACTATATCAATAATCACTATACATATCAATGGTCTGAGTCAAGCATGTCTAACTCAAAGGCTAACACGGACCAAATAAACAA
The DNA here is from genome assembly GCF_963455305.1 of Plecotus auritus. Lineage (NCBI taxonomy): Eukaryota > Metazoa > Chordata > Mammalia > Chiroptera > Vespertilionidae > Plecotus > Plecotus auritus. Next base: position 123,900,498 of record NC_137784.1, read on the forward strand.
GGTTTAAGTTTATGTGGGCTGCAAAAAACAAAAGCTTCAATTTTCATAGAAACTTAGGTTTATTTTGATAGAGATATACTGAATATAAAGGGCTGAAATAAATGAGTAATCATTAACATAAAATAATAGAACATTTTAATAAAAATTAATATTTTTTTCTTGAGCATTAACTTACCAGACATTGAATAACTGCACAAATTAATAAGCATAACACAAATAAATCTATTTTTTCTTGTTCTCTGAAAGCAAAATATTTCCTGTTGCGCACACCAAACAAGTCAGTACAAGACTAATAGCATGGCAATCGGCTGCTAAAATATGTGTTGCTAGTATTAGTGGAGAGAAAATGGTGCGCCTGCATCTAAGGCACTTAAGGAAAATGACTGTGACACGATTATAGTAATCAGTCATTAGCGAACATTGTAGTTCGTTATTAATAATTATGTATAACAAGATACTGTAAAAATTAAGTTATGGAATTTTTATTAAAATGTTTCTTACATACCGTTATATTGGCTGGGCTGCAAAAATATTCGTTGTGGGCCACATGCTGCCCGTGGGCTGCGAGTATGACATGCTTGGTCTAAGTGCACCAATTTAAAAGACAGACTTTTAGATGGATCAAGCACACAAACCAACTATATGTTGCCCTCAAGAAACCCACTTTAAATATAAAGATACATTTAAATAAAGGGATAAAGATATATCATACTATTTCACTAACCAAAATAAATTGGCATAGCTATATTAATTTCAGACAAAGGAGACTTCAAATCAAGGAAAATTATTACCAAGGACAAATATGGGAGTTACATAATAATGTTGGTTATCTAAGAAAACATAAGAATCCTTAATGTATATGCACCAACAATTGAGTGTCAAGATACCAATATATGTGAGGCAAAAACTGATAGACCTGCAGGAAGAAATAGACGAATCCACTTTTAAAGTTGCAGAGTGTAACACTCCTCTGTCACTAATTCATAGATCTAGTAGGCAGAAAATAAGTAGGGATGTAGTTGAACTGAATGGCACCATCAATCATCAGGACATAATTGACATTTGTAGACTACTTTATTCAACAACAGCAGAATACACATTCTTCTCAAACTCTCACACAGAATATTCTGGGTCATAAAACCTTAACAAATTTTTAAAAATAGAAATCATACATGCATGCATACAAGTCCTTTGGTTGATCTCTCCCCCTTACCCCCACCCTCCCCTATCTTCCCTCTGAGGTTTGACAGTCTCATCGATGCTTCCCTGTCTCCGGGTCTGTTTTTGTTCATCAGTTTATGTTGTTCATTATTTCCCCTAGATGAGTGAGATCATGTGATACTAGAAATACACTTATAAGAACCGAAAATGAGACAAGCAATAATGGTTATGCTGGGAGGCAAATGAATCAGTCTGTAGTGAGTTTCTTTCTGGGCCAACAGTTCTTTTGAGTCCCAATTTCAATGTCAAACAGTTCCTTATGTGTACATGTCAGCAATGATATTTCAGTTCTGGATGGTGGACAAATGGTGGTAATGCAGGTCCGACCCTCTCTGGTTTGGTCCTGGGCAACCTGCCTCGATGCACAGCTGCTGACTGCTAGTATGTCAAGGTGTCGTCAGCGTCTTCCATCTCTGGACTGTTTCTCTTCTCTCTTCATGGCTGGAGCAGTCCTGTCAATTCCTCTCTGTTGCAGGAATCCACATGGTCTTGGAGGTGTTTTCTGAAAATATACAAACATATTCTCGACCAAAAGTTAATAGAGTAATCTTTTCTATAAATTTGACTTGGGTGGGGGCATGCGTGGGGAGGGGTTTGGGATGGGAATGGGGGGATGAGGACAAATATGTGATACCTTAATCAATAAAGAAATTAATTTAAAAAAATAAAATAATAAAAGTAAATAAAAATAATTAGTAGGTCATCACATTTGTAAGGTATAAAAATGTTGAGCCACTATATTGTACACTTGAAATTAATATCAATATGATTGTATAACAACTAATGTAAATAAAAATAAATTTTAAAAGGAGAGCCCTGATAAGCAGGGCTTTGGGAATCCCCTTCAAGCTCCACCCCCTCATTTGGCCACACCCACTGAGCCCAGAGCTGAACAGCCTAACTCTGCAGCTTGGACCCCTTATATCACAGTTCAGCCTGTCCCGCCCTCCCACCGCAGTGGTGCACTTGCTTTTGCTTCAGCTTTGATTTGAAATTTTCCAAATTTTTTTCCCACCAGGCCATACACCTTTGCCCTGTCCATCATTGAAGTTAACACCAGGCCAGTTTGCCATGTGTTCATTTTCATTCTGTTGCCCTTGATCAGGGTTTTCCTTCCTAGCCTGAGATCCATATTTCCAATGCTCTTCAACGGTGGGCATAATCATATTTGCACTGTGGATTTTATTTTTTTAATCAGTCCAAAGCACTTTGGATTGAATATTGGTGGATAATAATGTAGAAATATTACTTTGAACCTAAAATAAAGTATGCTAAAAGGTCACAAGAAAAAAAAAAAAATCATACAAAGCATGCTCTCAGACAACAATGAAATTTAACTAGAAATCAATAGCAAAGATTTCCCAAAATATTTGGAATTTAAACAACATACTTCTATGTGGCACATGGATCAAAGAAGTCTCAGGAGAAAAATAAAAAATGTTTGAACGAAGTTAAAATGCAAATACAACTTATCAAATTTTGTACGATGCAATGAAAGCAGTGCTTAAACAGAATTTTTTTTGCATTAAGTGCGTATGTTAGAAAAGATGAAAGCTCTAAAATCAGTAACCTAAACTTCTACCTTAGTAAACTAGAAAAAGAGGGGTAAATTAAACCTAAAGTAATCAAAAGAAATTAAATAATAAATATTAAGCAACAATCAAGGACATTTAAAACAGAAAAACAATAGATACATTTAAGGAAACCAAAAGCTGGTTCTTTAAAAGATAAGTAAAATTAATAAATCTCCATCAAACCTAATTATGAAAAAAAGAGAGGAGACAAAATAATATCAGGAATGAAAGGGGCCTATATCACTGATGCCTTGGACATTAAAAGATTAATAAAGGAACAACAGGAACAAAGCTATGCCCACGTATTTGACAACTAGATGAAATGGACCTATTCTTTGAAAGATACAAACTATCAAATACCATACAAGGAGAAAGAGATAATCGACAAGGCCTATATCTACTAAAGAAATTGAATCAGTAGTTAAGCATTCTAAAAAGAAAGCAGCAAGCTCAGATGGGTTCACTGGTGAATTCTAACAAACATTTAAGGAAGAAATGATAGCAACTCTCTATAATCTGTTCCCAAAAAATAAAAGCATAGGGAACACTTCCCAACTCATTCTATGTAGCCAGCATTACTATAATACCAAAAGAGGACAAACACATTGCAAGAAAGAAAAACAACAGGCCAATGTCTCTTATGAACATAAATGCAAAATCCTCAACAGAATATTAACAAATCAAATCCAGTGATGTACAAAAAAATATTACAAACTATGAACAAGTGGGATTTATCCTGGGTATACACGGCTAGTTCAACATTCCAAATACAATTAATGTAATCCATTAAATCAGGCTAAATAAGAAAAGTCATATGATCATATCAATAAATACATAAAATGCATTTGAAAATCCAAAACCCATTCAGGATGAAAATTCTCAGTAAGCTTAAAGGAGACATTCCTTGTTTTATACACAGCACCTACAAAAACAAAAAACAAACAAACAAACAAAAAAAAAAAACAAACAAAAAACCCTAAAGTGAACATCATACTTAACAGTAAGAAACTAGACATTCTTCCCCTAAGATTTCGAACAAGATAAGCAATGTTGTACTGGAAGTTTCAACTCAGGCAATAATACAAGACAGGGACATAAACGGTACACCAATTGCAAAAGAGGAAAAGTTGTTTGTGTTCACAGATTACATGATTGCATCTATAAAAACAAATCCCAAATAATCCACAATAACATCAACAACAACAACAAAAAAAACACCTCCTGGGACTCAGAAGCAATTATAGCAAGGTTTCAGGATACTAGGTGAATATATATAAATCAATTGCTCTTCTATATGCCAGAATAACTATTGGAATTTGAAATTAGAAACATAAAACCATTTTCATTAGTATGAATAAAACAAAATACTTATGTATAAATCCAACAATGAATGTATGTGATATTTATGAGAAAAAGTATAAAACTCTGATGAAAGAAATTAAAGACTTAAATAAATGGAGAGATATCCCATGTCCATACAGAGAGATTCAATATTGTTAAGACGTTGGCTCTTCCCAAATGATCCTGGGCAACCTGCCTGTAGATTCAATGCAAGCCCCAAAAAATGTCCCAGCAACTTACTAGTGGATGTTGACTGATTTGAAAATTTGTGTGGAACGGCAAAAAGCTCAGAATAGCCCACATGATATTGAAGATCAAGTTGTTAGACTAATGCAATATGACTTCAAGCTATAGTAATCAAGGCAGTATGGTATTCATGAAATAACAGAGACATAGATCAGTAGAAACAGACTAGGGTGTCTAGAAATAGAGCCAAATAAATATAGTCAACTGATCTTAAAGAAGCAGTCAGTTCAGTGAAGAGAAAAATGTCTTTTCAACAAATGGTTCTGGAACATGGGAGAAGGGGGAATGAGTCTAGACACAACCTTAAACATCTTACACCTTTCATAAGAATTAACACAAAATGAATCATATGCTTAAATATAAAACACAAAACTATAAAAATTCTAGAAGGCAATATAAGAGAAAATCCCAGGTGAGATTGGGTTTGGAAATGAATTTTTAAATATAATGCCAAAAACAAGATACATAAAAGGAAAAAATAATAAGTTGGACTGCATTAAAACTAAAATATTTTGCTTTGGGAAAGCCACTGTTAAGAGAATGAAAAGAAAATCCACAGATTGTGATAATACACTTTCAAAACACATAACTATTAGACTCAAATGTAAAATATTTAAAGTACTCTTAAACTTACCAGTAAGAAAACAAAAAACTCAATTAAAATATGGGCAAAAGATCTGAATAGACACATTAACAAAGAGATATACAACTGGAAAACATGCCTTGTAAAGATGCTCAACGCCATATTTTTGAGATTTGCAAGTTAAACAATAATGAGATTACACTACCCACATATTAGATTGGCTAAACTCCAAAATATTAATAACACAAATGCTGGCAAGGGTGTAGAGTAAAAGGAATTTCATTCATTCCTGGTGGGAATGCAAAATGGAGCAGTTGCTTTGAAAGACAATTTGATAGTGCTTATAAAACTAAACATAGTCTTACCATACAATATAACAATTGGCAGTTACCTCAATTGACTTAAAAAGTTATGTGCAAACAGAAACCCACATACAAATATTTATAGCAGCCCTATTTGTAATTAGTAAAAGTTGACATCAGCTAAGGTGTCTTTCAACAGGCGAAGAGCTAAACAAACTGTGGTACATCAATACAATGGAATATTATTAAGCAATAAAGTAGAACAAACTATTAAGTCACAAAAAGAAATGCAGGAACATTAAAAATATATTGCTAAGTTAAAACAACAACAATAATAACAATCTAATCTGGAAAAGGTACTGTGTTATTCCCACTATTTAACATTCTGTAATGGCAAAACTATATAGACAGTACAAATATCAGTGGTTGCCAAAAGTTTAGGGGAGAGAGGGGAAGGGATAAATCGGTGGTGCATAGGGTACTTTTACAACAGTAAGACTATTTTGTAAAATACTATGATTGTGGATACATAACATAATGAATTTTTCAAAACCCATCTACACTAATAAAAGAGAAACATGCAAATTAACCATCACTCTGCTACACCCACCAGCCAATCAGGAGCAAGTATGCAAATTAACCCAGCAAAGATGGCGGTGACCATGGAGCTGGAGTGAGCAGGAGGCTTGGGTTGCCCCTGGCGATGGAGGAAGCCAAGCTTCCCATCCTCCCTGGCCAGCCCTGGCCTCTGCTCAAGGCTACAAAGTTTCAATTATAGAAGATAAATAAATCCCAGATACCTGCTTCCAGCTGGCCCTGGCCTCTGCTCAAGGAGGCACTGAAAAAAAAAAGAAAAGAAAAAAAGCCCCTTACCCAGGCTGGACACACCCCCATGGGTTGAGGGTCCCCACTGTGGGGCTTGACCAGCCTGCAAACAGCCATCAGCCCCTCACCCAGGCTGGCCACACTCCAATGTGGTGAGGGTCCCTGCTGTGGGGACCCTTGCTCCTGATTGGCTGGTAGGTATAGCAGAGTGATGGTTAATTTGCATGTTTCTCTTTAATTAGTGTAGATTGGTTTTGACAAATTCATTATGTCATGTATCCACAATTATAGTATTTTACAAAATAGTTTTACTGTTGTAAAAGTACCCTATTTTTATTGAGAAAGCTGGGGGGCTTGACCAGCCTGCAAACAGCCATCAGCCCCTCACCCAGGCTGGCCACACCCCCCCAGTGGGGACCCTCACCCCATGGGGGCATGGCTGGCCTGCAAATCACCACAGGACCCTCGACTAAGCCACCCCACACTCCAAGGGAACCCCCACCATGATCCGGGACACCCGTCAGGGCAAACTAGCCGGCCCCCACCCATGCACCAGGCCTCTATCTATACTAATAATAGAGTAATATACTAATTAGACTGGGAGACCTTCCAGGAGACCTTCCAGACATTCTTCTGGACCAAGCCATGGTGGTGGGGCCGAGGTAGATGTGGTTAGAGGCCAAGAGGGGAGGCAAGTTGTGGGTGATCAGGCCAGTGGGGGAGCCGTTGGGGGTGATCAGGCTGGCAGGGGGGGCAGTTGGGGGTGAGCAGACCAGCAGGGGGGCCAGTTGGAGGCGAGCAGGCTGTCAAGGGGGTCAGTTAGATGTGATCAGGACAGCTGGTAGAGGGGCAGTTTGGATTAAGCAGGCCAGCAGGGGGGCAGTTGTGGGCGAGCAGGCCAGTGGGGAGGGAAGGTGGGGGTGAGCAGGCCAGCAGGGGAGGCAGTTGGGGGTGAGCACATGGGCACAGGGGGCAGTTGGGGTGATCAGGCTGGCAGGGGGCATTTGGGGGTGTGCAGGCCGGCAGGCAGAGTGGTTAAAGGCAATCAGGCAGTCAGGCAGACAGGCAGGTGAGCAGTTAGGAGCCAGCGGTCCCAGATTGTGAGAGGGATGTCCGACTGCCGGTTTAGGCCCAATCCCTGTAGGCAGTAGGACATCCTTCAAGGTGCTCCAGAATGGAGAAGGTGCAGGCCGGGCTGAGGGACACCCCCCCATGCATGAATTTCGTGCACTGGGCCTTAATAGAATATATAATACCAAGTATCAACTCTAATGTATACTATGAATTTTAATTAATAATGATATGTCAATATTGGCTCATCAGTTGTAACTAATATAGTATACAAATACATGATGTTAATAACAGGCAACTGTGGGGGAGTGGAAAGGCCATATATGGGAACTCTGCTTTTTTGCTCAATTTTTCTGTAAATCTAAAAATTTTCTAAAAAATAAAGTTAAAATAAAATAAAATGAATAAAAGTGCATTGAACATCATCTTACCTAATAATGGACAAACATGTAAATTGACCATACCTCCACTACGCCACCAGCCAATCAGGAGTGATATGCAAATTAACCCAACAAAGATGGCAGTTAATTTGCATACACAGGCGCCGAGTTACGGGACACTTGCGTCATCACCATGGCGATGACGCAGGTGTTCTGCCCCACCCCCGGTCTCTCAGGGCTCCTGGGCAGCGTGGGAAGGCAGGGCTGGAACAGAAAGAGGTGGCTTCCAGAGCGGAAAGAGGCGGCTCCAGGGCCTGAGTGGAAGGGGGCTGGGCGAGAGAGGAAAGGTAGTGCCGGTGCTAGTGCCAGGGAAAGGAAAGCCCATTCTAGCACGAATCTTCGTGCATTGGGCTTCTAGTTGTATAATAAACTTGGATTGCATTTCTATTTTCATAGGATATAATTCCATAAGTGAATCCAGTGAATATGTATGGGTTTATTTAAGATGCTTCTTATAGCTGAATCAATTTCCCAAAGTGTTTTTCCAATCCCATGCCAGGGACTACCGTTGTATCTCAGACTCTATTGGGGAATTTTACATTTACCAGGCTGGCTCTTCCTGAATCCTGGAAAGTCAATGCACAAAAGAGTATATCTATCTGTATAAAAGGCTAATATACTAAGTGTCCAACCATCTGGGTAATGACTTCACGTAGCAATGCCTGGCTTCCTCTTCCTAACTACTAGCCTCCTTGGAGTTTCTTCAGCCCAGGAACATGACTTGCTTTATAGCCAGGTGGAAACATTTTGCACTGTAACCAAATGTCTGTGAAGCATTTTCCCATGCCTCATCTCATTTGATCCTCACAGAAGTCCTGGAGTAGGTAGATAGGAGACTTGGTGGAATCCTATTTTCTTTTCATTAGCCAGAAAATGAAGATTTAGAAACTTGGACCCAATTGAAAAGAAATAAAAAATAGTGGACCTTGTCACTGCGCAGAATATAGTCAAACACTGCTGGAGTTAAATATTTTACCCTTTGTTCTCCCTGCATGATCTACAATAATAATCTGGTTCGTATTGATATTTACTGCTATGTTGCTGATAATTACCTGAAAGAGAAGTTGGGGTGCTTCACTGGGCTGGAAAAAGATTAGCTACATCAGAAAGCAGGTCTAATTAAGCAAGATTATTCTATATCTATAAAAGGCTAAGTTGACCCACACATGCACGATTCATATAAAACTCTTGCTGGCACCAATTGCATGCATGTTTTTTGATCTGTCATTGTCAATCATGAATTTGGTTGACACTTCTATTATAGAGAAAGGGCGAATAGCAATATTAAAATATTTCTTCTAATTAATTTCCTTTCAATGTGCACAAATTTGTGCACCAGGCCACTAGTGTTGGTTATAAGAAAGAGAAATTGTGAAGATATAAAATAGATTAGTAAAAGGCATCACTTTCATAAGACACAGGAGTAGTGGCAATTTATCATTTCCTGCTGTCAAGCATCCAAGTTCCTATTTTAACACATAGCTGTATCAAGACACTGACTGATTTTATTTTCTTATGTTTGTAAATTGAATTTATCAGTAAAAAACCCATAACTTAGTATACACATAAAATAGTAGACTCTTATTGTGTTTATCAGTTGTTTGTCGATTTCATTGCTGGGTAGTATTCCATTGTATGAGTATAACACACATTTCCTTTATCCTTCTACCAGTTGATGGACATTTGTGTTATTTTCAGCTTGGAGCTATTATGAATAAAACTATAAATATTTGCATACAATTTTTGTTAATGAATCTCAAAGGGGTTATGCTAAGTTAAAAAATTCAGATACAAAAGACTACATGTTGTATAATTTTATTTATATGTTATTATAGAAAAGGCAAACTCACAGTTGCAGAAATTCAATCAGTAAGGAGGACATAGACTAGAAAGAAGCACAAGGAAATTTTGGGGGTGATGAAAATGTTCTATATCTTGACTTTGGTGATGGTTACATGTCAATATTTATAAAATTGTGCACCTGAAATTGAAGAAATTTATTCAATGTAAATTACACCTTAATAAAACCAAGCAAAAAAAGACAATCAACTGCCTTATAGTTTGCAAGACAGCCTCTCTCACATTCATGCTAGTTCATTATATTATACAGGCAAGTGTTCGTTGCTCCTCTTCATCTCCTTAATACCTTCTTCCTTTTTGGATTTTTTTTAGCTGATTGCGAATGGGAAATAATCTGGTTGCTGAGCCAGACACGTCTTCATGGCCTTTTGCTCAACTACAGAAAAATGCAGCTGGAGCTTTCAAAACAATGTTTATAATGACTAAATTCTAAGTCAAGGATGATTCTAATTCTCAGTCTCCAATTGGCAGGACTAAAGGGGATGGTTTTATTCTCTCAATTACATAATATTTATGGTTGTATCCACAGTGCCTATCATAGTGCTTGGCATAGTAAGCATTCCATAAATATTTATTGACCAAAAAATATAGTTAAATGGCTCATTCTGTTTTAAAGTATTCTATTGAAAAAATATTTAAGCTTGAAGAGAAAACTGCCTTAACTACAATATAATCTATAATAACAGACTACTAGCCTCTTTACAAATTATAGTATGTGGTGCAGTTCTTCAGTCAGATATCCCCATCAGGATGACCAAGCTACTCTTTTCCCTATTTGCTGGTAGTGGGGCTATTAAGTCTCACAGCTGAGTCCCTCTCTGGGAATTGCCCTTGCCCTAAAAAACCAACAGTGCCCAAAGTTACATCCCCTCCCTGGACGAAGCCTGCATCTAATTATTGGTTAGTGTTAGGGGACAAAGACCTGGCTCCCTTGCCTCAATTCAAGAAAATTATGAAAGAAAATTCCAGTTCCAGAGATTCCTATGGGACAGCCTGAAGCCTGACTTCAACCATACATATCAAGGTTTAAATCACCCCTCTGCTCATCTGGTTTCCCTAACTCCTTTAAATGTGCTTCTACTGATATCATTCTCTAATAAACGTCCTGTATGTAACTATTTGTTTTCTTGGGAAACGTGACCCAAGACAATTCATATTGGCAAAAGTCCTAAGAAGCAGTCTCAAATATGGGATTTTAGAGCTAGATTACTCCCTGGTCATATAAATAGGAGGACTTCATCTGCAGTAGTAGAAGGCATACTAATAGTCACTAACATGATATGGCAGTGCAATCCGCTGGTGGTAAACTGGAATGGGATAAAGGGTAGAAAGGAATGCAGCAGTGTGCACAATAGCTCAGGTGTTTGGAAGGGATAAGTTTAGTAGTAATTACAAGGAATATGGAATTGGATAACTTTTGTGGATATTATTGATGCACTGGAGAAAAACTATGAAAGGATAAGGGTTAATAACCAATTTAAGCAAAACATGAAAATCAGAGGGCTTCCTTGGCAACACATAAAGAAACTCATCTACTCCAGCTGGAGTGCAGAAAAACCTGAGGACATGGTCCAGACTTAATTATAAGACTAGAGGAGCTTGAGAAGGTGGAATTCTCAACCCTGTGTCGAAGACGGGTCAACCATAGGAAGGGAAAGGGACTCTGGATGTTGGGATGAGGACATTTCAAGAATACTTGAAATCCACCCAGCTGGCGTATCACAGTGGTTGACACTGACCTATGAACCAGGTCATGGTTCAATTCCCAGTCAGGGCACATGCCCAGGTTGCAGGCTCAATCCCCAGTGTGGGGTGTGCAGAAAGAAGCCAATCAATGATTCTCTCTCATCACTGATGTTTTTATCTCTCTCTCCCTCTCCCTTCCTTTCTGAAATCAACAAAAATATACTTTTTTTAAAAAAAGAATACTTGATATCTTGAATTCCCAGATTCCCCTGAACCCACTGGGACTGCAAAAGTGGTCTACTGCCCTCTGTTAAAGTAGCACAGGTTTCTTTTGCCTTGCAAGACAATTCCAGATCCTCTTACAATCAATTCCCACCTCCCTTTCTGGCCAACAGACAAATAAGGTAAAGTCACACTGGGGAAAGTATTGGGTGGGAAAAGGAAGGGAAATGTGACTATACATTGAATTAACTAGAAGACTTAACAGGAGAAAATATATGGGGCTAGACCCTGATGATGCTGAATCAAGAGGGGCACAATGTAGTTGGAAGTGGTAAGTTTATGAATATGGCAGAAATCCCCCATTATTGAGGATTTAGTAATCTAACAAAGACAGGATATGACATGCTACTAGGATGGCTGAAAATGTATCTCTCTTCAGACTCAGGGAACTTAAAAGTTTAAACAGAGTCAAATATGTGTGTGTGTTTTTTAACTATAGAGAGTGTACAGTACTATTATACCTACCACAGTGTTCTCCAAAATTGCCTGAAAATAAGAATCACCTAATATACTTGTTACAGAGATCTGGGCTCTAACCCAGAAGTACTGAAGTTGAATTTCTTGGGGGAAAGATATGGTAATTTATGTACTAGTAGTTAACAAGTTGTCCCAGCTGACTTTTAGCAAGCACATTTTGAAAACACTACATTACTGCATATTTTCCCAATTTTATCTGTTCCAGATGACATAATTCAGGTTATCTGGGGTACAATCAAACCCCAGAAGGTAGCACTGAATTCTGAGAATAGAAAGAGGCCCTGAAAGCAATCAAAACTTAATCCCCCTGAATCTAAGCTATAATTTATGCAATATTTTTCCTGAAAACTCTCTGAGAAAATATCCTGCAGCCTTATTTAGAAAATCTTGTCCATTAAAGCACATGCAGACTCTGGAGATATTGTGGTTCCATTTCAGATCACTGCAATAAAGCGAGTATCGCAATAAAGGGAGGAGGTTCTTGCTTTCAATTTGTAAAAAAAAAAAAAAAAGCAAAAAAAAAAAGCAACATCCGTGAAGTGTAATAAAGCAAAGCACAATAAAACAAGATATGCCTGTATGTGTATCTAAACTACCTTTATGGCCTCTGTCAGACCCAATAGAGTTTGAACACCTGCTGCCTGAGCTTTTTCTTAGTCTATACACTACACATCCTGCCCTCCCCAGCTACACACATAAGCTTAACTGGAAATGTCCTGGCTAGTCAGGGTCACAGAGCTGGCTGGCCCAGCTGGAACACTGAAAATCAGTATGCTCCCCCCCATACTTCCCAGAACTCTTGCAGTAGAGGAGGGTCAAGTGACTACTTCTGGTCAATGGACTATGGGCCAGTAGTGTACCATGACCATGGAGGTGGAAGCAGTCTGCCAGGGTGCACATATGGCTCGGTCTGTAGAGAATTTAAAACCAACCTATTGCCCAACCAGCGTGGCTCAGTGGTTGAGCGCCCATCTATGAACCAGGAGGTTGCGGTTGGATTCCTGGTCAGGGCATATCCCTGGGTTGCGGGGTCCTTCCTCTCTGAAATCAATAAAAATATATTAAAAAAAACCCCAACCTATTAACATCTCATTCTGGCAATTATAAACAATATCACTAATACATTATTCTCCCCTGAAAAACATATTTTGGTGCTCTTAAAGTTGGAAAAAACTTCTGTGGTTATTTTTTAGTTTTAATAGTATATCTTAGTCTCAAAGTAGCACCTTTAAGAAGCATTATATTCTACAGGGAAGTTAATTTGGAGAACTGCCAGGTATATAGTCATCCCTGACGCTCTTTTAAATTGGGTTTTACTTCAAGATTCTGAAATTATGTTTATATTTATAAAATAAGAAAAACCCTTGTTAATATAGAATGGTTAATCCTTAGAGATGATTTGGTATCAAACTAATCTTTTTTATATTATGAGATAGACCTACACAAAGTAAGCAACTGCTCAACGTTCTCCAGTTAATAAATGAAAGTACTGTCATGTGATCAGAATTTCTTCTTATTTACATTGCACACTTAAAACTATTTCCAATTCACTCTTTTTTTTTACTACAGAAACATAACTCTCAATTGTTTTAAGAAGAACATCAAACAGGTGAAAATGAACCTCTAGTTAAGTTCCTCTTACAAAATTCGTGGCAAAAAATGTCTCCTTACTGAAGAATATATGGATACAACATAAAATATGAATTTTCACACAATTAGACATATACTTGGAAGTAGCCTGTATAGCACTCTTTTCTGCTGATTCATAGCCTACAATTCTAATGGGAATAGTGCAAATGTAGTATGTCTGTTTTGCTTGCCTTTTAAAATTTAAATGCAGCTTTCTCCACAAACTGCTGAGATTATCAAGGTGTATGACCCTTGTCTGCTTGACAGTCAAATGAATTTCAAACTTTTGCACTCATAAAAGAATGCATTGCTTCAGTGTACAAATCATTTGAGTGGGTTGGGATTGCTTTCATTTATTAATTTTAATATTTAATGCAATGCACTGTGATGTAATTGGTAAGTAAACTAATGAAGTCCCTATATCCAGATAGGTGAAACTTTTTCAAGTAGCTTATTTCTATTTTCTTCTGAATAAATGCAACATTGATATTTTTAAGTATTCTAAGAATAAAGAAAATTCAAATAATAATATAGAACTCAAGTATCTAGCATCTAAATATAAAAGGTGAATATTTACCTCAGATTAAAAATGTATTATGGAAAATACACATAACATAAAATTTGTCATTTTAACTTTTTATTTTCTCATAGTGTTTTCAGTTTATTGTACAAAGGTTTCAAATTTTTATGTAGGCAAATTACCAATCTTTTCCTTGGCAGTTTGAGTTTATTCTACTTAAGAAGTCCTTTCATACCTGGTGGTTATAGATATATTCTCCTATAATTTTATCTAATGAGTTTAATGTTTGATTATTTATTTTTACATTTCTATCTTTAATTTATCTGAAATTATCTTTGAGTGTGCTATGAAATAGGGATACATATTTCCCCCCATATAGGAAACCAATTGCCCCAACATCATTTATTTATAATCTTATCCTTTCTCCTTTGAGTTTTACTGCCTCCTCTGTCATGGACCAAGTTCTCTTGTGTGTTTCCATCAGTTGCTGACCTCTCTAATTCTATTTCATTGGTCTGCCTATTCCTGCTTTGATAATACATTACTTGTGTCTGAGTGTGTGTGTGTGTGTGTGTGTGTGTGTGTGTGTGTGTGTGTGTGTCCTCACCAGAGGATATGATTTTTATAGAAAAGGGAGAGAGAGATAGAGAAATATGGATTGGTTGCCTCTTGCACATGCTAACTGGGGATCGAACCTGCAACCTAGGTATGTACCCTGACTGGGAATTGAACCCGCAAACTTTTGTACACATCCTTTCTGTGTATGGGATGATGCTCCAACCAACTGAGCCTCCCGGCCAGGTAAATGCATTATTTTAATACATTTTGTAATAATTTGTGATATGTAATAGGACTCCTTAGACATATTCAAAATTACATTGGATTTTGTTGGATCTTTTTCTAATTTCATGTTAATATATGTTTAACAAATACAATGCACTTACTATGTAACAGGTTCTGTGTGATATGCTTTAAAAAAAGTAACTATTTTTTTCCTTATAGGAAACAACTCTATGAGGTACAACTATTATCATCTTCATTTTAGCAATGAAGAGATTGAAGCACAGAGAGGTTAATTAATTGTCCAAGGTCACATGCTTGTAAGTGGCAAAGCCTGAATTTAAAGCCAGTCAGTCGGGCTCCAGAGTTTATGATTTTAATCACTATGCTGTGTGCTCTCTCATGTGAATTTTTCAATATCAATGAAAAAATACAATTACAAATTTAATTAAAATTGTATTGAATTCATATACTAATTAGGGCAGAATTAATATCATTTTGATAGTGAATCTTCACATGTATAAACTAGGAATAGTTTTCCAGTTACTGAATGTGTCATGGACTGCTGGTTTCCTATACAATACCCATACTGCCTTCTTCCTAAGTAACAAAACTCCAATTTTGTTCAGGGTAGCAATAACCTCAGGAGGAAAATTACATTTCACAGCCTCCTTGCAGGTAGGAAAGCCAATGTGACATATTTCTGGTCAATAAAATGTAAGTGCAAGTTGCTGGACAGGGTACAAAAGAAAGCTCTTTAAAAAGAGCAAGACTTTATTGGCACCAAAATTGCCCCCACCCCCTTCATCCTTCCCTTTCTTCAAGCTTGTAATGCTTATGTCATGCTGGACACTGAGCAGCCATCCTTTTATTATGAAGATAATAAAAGCCATATGCTGAGGATGGTAGAGTGGAAAGCTCAAGGAAGCCTAGGTCCCTGAAACCATTATGTAGTCATTGTACCAGCCCAAATCAACCTCCCCCAGGGTTCATTTTATATTAAAGTAAGATAAATTTTTAAAATTACTCCACTCTTAATGTTTCCTGTCATGAACAACTGAACACAATCCATAACTGATACAATAAAGTATTCTTTCATGACCCGTGATGATTAATTTAATGTGTCAACTTGACTGGGCTAAGGGATGCCCAGATAGCTTTTTTAAAAAATATATTTCATTGATATTTTACAGAGAGGAAGGGAGAGGGATAGAGTCAGAAACATCATCGATGAGAGAGAAACATCGATCAGCTGCCTCCGGCACACCCCTTACTGGGGATGTGCCCACAACCAAGGTACATGTCCTTCACCAGAATCGAACCTGGGACCTTTCAGTCCCCAGGCTGACGCTCTATCCACCGAGCCAAACCAGTTAGGACCCAGATAACTTTTTTTAACTCTATCTGTAAAGGGTGTTTCTAGAAGAGATTAGCATTTGAATTAGTAGACTGAGTAAAGAAGTTGGTGCTCACCAATGTGAATGGGCCTCATCGAATTATTTGAGAGTCTGAAAGAGCAAAAAGATGAAGGAAAGGCAAATTCACTTTCTACTTGGGTTGTAACATCCATCTTTTCCTGCTCTCAGGTGTTGGTGCCCCTGATTCTCAAGATTTTAGACTCTTACTAAAACTTCACACTATTGCTTACCCTGCTTCTCAGGCCTGTAGATTTTGATTAGAACTTATGGGGACACTGTTTAGAGTGCACCAGCTGGTCAAGGCTGCTCTGAACCTGGGAATCCTAATCAGGCCAAGATACCATGAGCAGGTGCAAGGACATAAGGTACATGGTGCCCTTCTGTAGCAAATATGATTGATGTCACTTGGCATGAAGCCCTCTTTGTCTGAATAGTGTAAAAGTAGGTTACTTACCAGCTAGTTAGCTGAAGTAGGCTGAGGCGGGAGTGAGAAGAAGTCTGCTGAAGTAAGGTGAGAGAGCAGTTAGGATGGAGTGTATGAAGAAGTCTACTAAAGAGAGAAGCTGGGAAGGAGAGACAGGAGAAGCTATTGAGATGGAGAGCTCAGATACCACTAGGATGTGAGGAAGTGAGTCTAGGAGGCAGTGTGTGGCTGCTCAGATAATAGCAGTGGGTACAGAGACTGATGCTGCTTTATGGGAAAGATATATGTTCACTAGCCAGTGTCCGGCTGCCTGCCTGTATGGGCATTGCTGAGAGGACTGTTCTAGTCTGATGTGGCCACTGGCTTTAGCAGTACTCATTCTTATACACCCACAACCTCTCATGGCTTCTCCATCTAAGACCTGGCATCCTAGGAGGTCTAGCCCCAGGCAGAGGGGCTCGGACCGAATACCTGTAACTAGTGAGCAGAGGATAAAGGGGGAACTTGGACTAAGTTCCCAACAGTTAGTACAGTGGGCAGGGTTTAAGCAGGAACCAGCCATAGCGTAGTTGAATGGGAGAATTTTAAAGAATACATGAACTCAGAGCCAGTCAGACCAGAAGAGCTGCGCGGCGCTCTTGCTGCTGGCTCTGACAGAACTGTACGACCAGCTTTCCTGACCCTCCAGCTTTCACACTGCTGATAGTGAAACTTACCCTCCATAAATGCATGAGCCAATCCCTCATAATAAACCTCTTTCTATATGTATCCCGTTACTTCTGTTTCTTTGGAGAACCCTAATACATTGCCTTCAATAATATTTGTAATTTTCTCCACAAAGCCTTTCACAACTTTTGTTAGATTTACTACTAGGTGGTCTTAGATTTTTGTTATTAAAAATAAAAACATTTTTTTGTTATGATAGTTTCAAATTGGCTGTTGCTACTTAAGTTATAATTTATTTCCCATTAATTGTTTACCCTAAAACACTATTACTTTCCTGATTCTAATAATTGGTAGAGGTTATTGAAATTCTGTGTTGATAACCTTATTATGTGTGAATAAAGACAATTGGATTACTTTCTTTTTATTCTTTCCTTTCTCTTACCTTTTAAAAACATTTTCTTCTCTTATTACAATAGTTAGGCCTTCCATTACAATGCTAAGTAGAATGTTTTTGGTGAATCCCTTTATTGGTTAAGGGAGTCTATTTGTAATGTATTAAGAGCTTTTTAAAGTTATGAATGGACATTATGTTTGATCAGATATGTATTCTATATATCTTGAGATTATAACATTTGTTTTTCTCTTAGTCTTTTAATATGTTTGTATGGTGAATTAAAATGATAGATTTTGAAGGCTGAGCCATTCCAAAGGATTTGGACAGATGGCAAGTTTCCTCACAATATCTTAGGTATTATAATCTATTTTGTCAGATGAGCCATCCTTTGAAGGCATTTAACTTTATGTAAGTTTTAGTTTCTCTTCCTACAGGAGATTCTGGGTCACATGGCAGCTCCATTTGTTTTGGAAACCTATTTTCCTACTAAATCATATATACAGTATTGAAAACTTTATGGGCCACTGAAATATCAGCTCATATATAATGCCAAATTTTAAAATGATCTTTTACTTTCAAGTACCTGAAGATTTTTTTAAAATTACCTATATAATAAAGTTTATATTTTGATATAATTAATCTCATATTTCTATGTGTTTCTAATGAGACTCTGACATGTTGCTGGAAACTGATTTACTAGATATTTAATTAGGTACAAAATCAGTAAGTGCCTTATTTAAAAAATTGCTTAGATATAAGGGAAGTAGTAATTTTGTCTAACATCTCTTTACTAGAGGCCCGGTGCATGAAATTTGCACATGGGGTGTGTGTCCCTCAGCCCAGCCTGCACCCTCTCCAATCTGGGACCCCTCCAGGAATGTCCGACTGCCCGTTTAGGCCCCATACCGGTAGGATCGGGCCTAAACGGGCAGTCGGATTTCCTTCTCACAATCCAGGAATTCTGGCTCCCAACCATTTGCCTGCCTGATTTCCTGATTGCCCTTAATCACTTCTGCCTGCCAGCCTGATCACCCCCTAACCACTCCCCTGCCAGCCTGATCTACGCCTAAGTGCTCCCCTGCCAGTCTGATTGCCCCTAACTGCCCTCCCCTGCAGGCCTGGTCACCCCTAACTGCCCTCCCCTGCTGGCCTGGTCACCCCCAATGGCCCTGCCCTGCCAGTTTGGTCACCCCCAACTGCCCTCCCCTGCTGGCCCAGTCACCCCTAACTGCCCTCCCCTGCTGGTCTGATCGCCCACAACTGTCCTGCCCTGCTGGCCATCTTGTGGCAGCCATCTTATGTCCACATGGGGGCGGCCATCTTTGACCACATGGGGGTGGCCATCTTGTTTGTTGGAGTGATGGTCTATTTGTATATTACTCTTTTATTAGGTAGGATATCATGGGTATTGAACTGGTGGTCAATGGGATCCAAGCAAAGCACACAGGCTTTGTTTAATTAGTGCAGTGCTTCTCTTAAAATGAAATCAGAGCATTTACTTGATTTGCTCAGCCACTAGGACATTTCAGTTCATGAGTCCTGTCAATATATTTAAAACAGCAATTTTCAACCCTAACCCATCATTGTAATATTATTTTCTAGAAATTAAAAAGTACTTATTATACACTAATAAGTGCATGTCAAATATTTTTTAAAAAGTACATCTTTTGGTTCTAATAAAAACCCTGTAAGGTACATAGTGTTATCCTATGTGAAAGATAAGGAAGCTGAGTTTCAAGATTGCATCACGGGCTCACCAAAACCAGATATTTTGTCAAATCATGTATTCTTTTTAATTAAATCCACCAGCAATGTGATTTTCTTTTTCTTTTCTTACATTTCATGTTATACTTAAACTACTTAAGAGATGTTATCAATAAGTAGCTTTAAGTGGAGTCAGAAGCCATTATTTCTCCATTATGTATTTCAACAATTTTGATAAATTACTTTCATGATTGCAATTGATTAAATTCAGAAGCTATGCTCCTGGTGGTATTTAATGTCTAGAATTTTATCTCTTCTCCAATAAGGTAAGGAAATGAATGTAATACAAGTCATATTCCTGGATATGAATGATGTGTACAGTCAACAGTTGACATTTTGAAAGAGGATTCACAGGTTAATTCACAGCCTAATCCCCCTCCAAATAACTATTGGGTTAATCTGTATTTAAGATCTTCCAGAATGACTCTCTGGTACTAAGGTATTAAAGCATCAGAGAGTGGTCCTCAGAAGGCATATTTGCCTTTTCATCACTCAAAGCTAGAGTTTTTCTGCAAAATAAAACATAAAGTCTATCAGGGGTCCTCAAACTGTTTAAACAGGGGGCCAGTTCACTGTCCCTCAGACCGTTGGAGGGCCAGACTATAGTTAAAAAAAAACAAAAAAAACTATGAACAAATTCCTATGCACACTGCGGGCCCGGGACGAGTTGGCTGCGAAGCAGGACAGGCAGCGGCACCCGGCGGGCTGGATAAATGTCCTTGGCGGGCCACATGTGACCCGCGGGCCGTAGTTTGAGGACCCCTGGAGATGCAAAGAATACATAACAGAAAGATGGAGAAAAAGTACCTTTCAGCTAATGATTTTGTTTGTGTGTGTTTTCAGAAACTTCAAATAAAATAAATTTCCAAAATTTTTAAAAAGACATGTAAGATGTATTTTTAATTAAGGAACAAAGCTATACAATGCAAGGAATGGGGAAATGAATTTAAACTTTAGGTAGAGAATAAGAACGTTTAAATATAAAAAATAATGAAATATGCTAATTTAAAATAAGTAAACATTATAGAAAATAA
Organism: Plecotus auritus; assembly: GCF_963455305.1. Classification (NCBI taxonomy): domain Eukaryota; kingdom Metazoa; phylum Chordata; class Mammalia; order Chiroptera; family Vespertilionidae; genus Plecotus; species Plecotus auritus. The sequence goes on from NC_137784.1 coordinate 123,921,035, forward strand.
CATAAATTGAATAAAGAATATGGCACAATGATTTGATGGCAGAGTAAATAGGTTCACAATGATTCAAGTATAAATCTAAATGTTGCTTCTTGTACATGCCATCTATGACTTTGAGCTAGCTTTAAGAATCTCAGCTAAGCCAAAACCGGTTTGGCTCAGTGGATAGAGCGTCAGCCTGCGGACTGAAGGGTCCCGGGTTCGATTCCGGTCAAGGGCATGTACCTTGGTTGCGGGCACATCCCCAGTAGGAGGTGTGCAGGAGACAGCTGATCGATGTTTCTCTCTCATCGATGTTTGTAGCTCTCTATCACTCTCCCTTCCTCTCTGTAAAAAATCAATAAAATATATTTAAAAAAAGAAAAAAAATAATCTCAGCTAACATAATTGTTCAATGGTTTATTAACACATCACCAATTCCAAAGTATTCTTGTAAGGATTAAATTGGATAATATGTGCACTGTGCTTTTGTTTACTCCATTGTAAACAATTGATAAATGCTTTTTAAAAAAATTCCCTTTTACTCTTTTTAGTGTAAACAAATACCTGTACAAACAGGACAGCATGATATAATTGACAGAACACCTGATTTAAATTTAGAAGAATTGGTAAATGACCTTGGAAAAGTCAGTTCACATCTTTGGTCTTCAGATTACTCATCTGTAAAAATGAGTATTGATTCACTTGGCACTTATTCAAAGTCACAGCTATCAAGTGTTAGATCCTTACATAGGTCTGACTCACAAGCTGGGCTCTCTTTTGCTCTAAATTTGCCATCTTATTATATCCTTTGGGTTTGTAACATAAAAGAAAGTGCACTCTCTAAATGCCAACCCTATTGCCAACTCATTCCTGATCATCAAAAACAAACAAACAAACAAACAAACAAACAAACAAACAAAAAGATGATGAAACACTATAGCAGAGGATTGAAGGTGGTATTAGACTAGGTGGATGTTGCACTCACCTCCTCCCAGGACCAAACTGGAATTACAACAAAAATATAGAGCCAGCAACCTGAATCAGGGGTGGGCAAACTTTTTGACTCGAGGGCCACAATGGGTTCTTAAACTGGACCGGAGGGCCAGAACAAAAGCATGGATGGAGTGTTTGTGTGAACTAATATAAATTCAAAGTAAAGGAGCGGAGGGGAGAGCAAAAGAACCCTCCGCTCTTTCGGCTCCGCGGGCCGGATAGAACAGCCAAATGGGCCGGATCCGGCCCGCGGGCCGTAGTTTGCCCACGGCTGAACCTGAATAACCAACTGAAGACTAGCTGAAGAAAAGGCTTATAACCAAGATTTAATAGAAGAGGGCACAGCAAAACTGGTAGGAGGGCAGAGATGTGAAAAGGGCTGGCCCTGCTCCAACAGGCAGTGGCTGAGATTACAAAGGAATATCTCAACTGTGGTGATTTCCCTCTGATAAGCATTGGGTCTAAAACCAGAGAATGAGAGCAAAAAAGAGGGGCCCACATAACATATGGCTATGAAAATCAGTGGAAATTCTGTCTACCAGGGAGAGATAGGAGTTGGCTAGAGACACAGGAGCCCTTTTAAAGGCCTAAGGCACAAAATCTCTTTTGGAGCAACTCACCCTGGGATCCAGCAGAGAAAGGGTGGAATGTACCAGTGTGGCATGAGGAGAGACTGGGGTTTGTGGTTCTGGGAAGAGAGCTGATAGGACAGCTACTAGGATCCCTGTGCAAACTTCAGACACCATATTTCTTGGGTGGAGCACTCCCCTCCAAATGGCATCAGTCTAGGGGAAAGTAAAGCCCTACCTACTAAATTCCCTCTTGCCCTACCCAGGAAGTTTGCATCCTGTTGAGAAGTCAGCTATCTTGGTCAGGGTATATAACTCTGGGAAGGCTCAGGGGTTGTCAAGGACCAAGTTGTATGGCTTTGAAGAGGGGGCCATTCCCCCGCCTTTCCCATGAAGTTGACTGGAACCCCTCCCCCAGGAGATCTGCAATCCCACTCTCCAGGCTCTTGGTGGCCCCACCCTTCCGAACCCTAGTGGCTCTGTCCTTATGAGATCTGGACAGAATCCAAGACAGTCTTGAGTTGTATGGCACTGGGGCAATGACCACTCCCCCCACCTTCCCTCAAACCTTACTACCATATACCCCTCAAAGGAGATTCACTAGCCCCATCATCCTGACTCCTAGAACACCTAACCTGCTGAGATCAGGTTCTTGTCAGAATCTGAAAGAAACTGAGTTATGTGGCTCTAGGACAAGGCCCATTTTCTTCTTGCATGCCTGACCAGTGCAGAACCCTCTCTTCACAGAGCCAAATCTTGGTCAGTGTGGGACTGGTAAACTCTGCTGGCCTCACGCTGATGACTACTGGAGAACACACCCAATCACAAAGGTCTACGGGCACCTGGCAGGTGGCAGCTAGTCTTGGTGTACCCTGGGTCATTTGCTGAGTACCCTCAGACCTAGCACTGGCACTGCGTTTGAACCTGTATCAATCTGGTGAACACCACTCACCATTTCCTGTTAACTCACTAACAACCTACCTCATATAAATCGAGTACAGCCAGAGGATCATCCAGTGACTGAGCCTAACAGGCATCCAGTAGGCAGAGGCAAATTCAGAGTGCCTTGGGACTTTTGCTGACCTGGCCCCAGGCCCAATGCTAGTAAAAGCCTGACTTGGTACACAGCTTGGTCCTTCCTGCACACACTCAGGCCCAGCAGAGGTACCCACAAACTGTGGATTGCTTTGTAGCTGAAAACAGGTAGCTCAGAGCCAGTCACAGTCAGGATCTGATATTGACCTGCATCAGAGTTTCCCCCAAAGAGACCCCAGAACCAACACAATCAGTGGCCAGCCCCAGATAACATCAGAGAAGGATCCAATAAGCTTCACAAGCAGTGTATCAAAAGGGAGATCTTGGCAGGCAATGCACCCTGCTGAGGTAAATTCTGCTTGTGTGGTCAGCATCTGCACAACAGCTCATACACTGTGGTCCGGCTTGATCCACATAGTCAGTTAGCCTGAGGGTTGACCCCATGCACGAATGGGCCAATAACAATCAAGACTCAATTACAACAAGAGGGCCCACATAACCCACACAGGGACATTCCTCAAGCATCCAGCTCAGGTGATAAAGGAGACTGTGCTACTGGGTCCCACAAGACACCTACTACATAAGGCTACCCTACAAAGAATGCGAGGCATAGCAGATCAACCTAATACACAGAAACTAATTCAAAGAGGCAGCCAAAATGGGGAGACAAAGAGACATGACCCAAATGAAAGAACAGGATAAATCTCAAGAAAAAAAGCTAAATGAAATGGAGGCAAGCAATTTATCAGATATAGAATTTTAAAAAAATGGTTATAAGGATGCCTAAGGAACTTAGTAAGAATTACAAAAACATAAAAAAGCACATAGGAACCATTAAAAAGAACCAATAAGAAATAAAGAATACTTCATCTAAAATGAAGAATACTCTAGAAGGAATAAACAGTAGGTTGGATGAAGCAGAGAATGAATTCAGCAACTTGGTGGACAAGGTAGCAGAAAAGACAGATTCAGAGAAATACAAGTACCATATGATTTCACTTATATGTGGAGAGTAATGAACAAAATAAACTAACAAACAACATAGAAACAGACTCATAGATACTGAGAACAGACTGACAGCTGTCAGAGGGGAGGGATGGTGGGGGTTGGGTGAAAAAGGTGAAGGGATTAAGGAAAATAAACCCTCATAGGCACAGAGAATAGAATGAGGATGTGTGTGGGGGAGGTAGCAAAGGGTAAAGGGGAAATAAAGAGGATGGGAAGAGCCTTGACTTGGGATAGTGAACACACAATACAATATGCAGGTGATATATTATAGAATTGTACACCTGAAACCTATATAATTTTATTAACCAATGTGACCCTAATAAATTCAATTAAACATTAAAAAAAGAAATATTATAGCATATACTATAGCAGGAGCTTAACAGCATTTTCTCAAACATTATTATTTATTATTAGTTCATAAGGGCCATGGATTTCCATAAATATTTTCCTATGAGCATACATGCATGCATACATACATACATACGTATATTGTTCCTTTTCTCTGATGAATTGGTTATTGGCACAAAAATTTAAAGGTCAATATTTACAAGGTGACAAGCAAACCTTGGCATTTTGCAACCCAACTGCTTGTGACCATAAGCAAGTCACTTTACCACTTGGGTCCAAGGGTGAACAGAAAGAGAGAGAATGAACATAAGTGAGCCTCAGGTGGAAATTTTATCGCCTTTGATTACAATCTCAGAAGTTACACACTATCACTTCTGACAAGGTTCTCTGAAGTACACTACACCTAAAAGTAAATATCACCCTTCTTATCCCTCACATAATTGTACCTATGTACCACCATGAGAGGACACGTTTAAACAGTATTCAATTTACTCTAACTGACTTGTTATAAACAAACACATCTTACACACCTATATACATAGTATCTTTGCAGTGTCAATTAGATAATGGCAAATTTTCAATACCTTTTGGCACATTATTTAAAAGGCTAGGCTTCATTTTCCTTCACTGAAGATACTGCTCAAAAAAGTGTTTATGCAGACCTCTCAGATAAAACAAAAGAGAACATGTTCATTTGTAACTGTCAAATTAATTCCAAATTATATTTTCATTCAACTGAGAACAAAATAATTTCATGACAGCAAAATTTTGCTACATAGCAAAGTCATGGAGAAAAAAAGACAAGAGTTAATTAACTGAACCAGGTGCCACATTCTGACAAATTTAGCAAGGAAATGGACAAGCTAGTTGGCTTAATATTTTTTGTTAAGATGGAATACATTAAAAATAAGTCATCTACAAATAAATCAGTGTCAGTTAAAATATCAGAAATGATTAATGATACTTTAGAAGAACCAATATTTTTTGCATTGATTTGTCTTCCCTTTTGTATATGGCAAGAGCAAGGCTTTTAGATAAGTAAGAAGCAATATATAAAGTATTCTTCATCTAGACTTGAGTTCACATTTTCTTGTTACACCATATAAGACAATGAATACGATGACTTGTTTGGGTGGCCGAAGCGGATGTTTTCAAGTTTTCAGTAAATATAAACGCATTAGCCATATTGACTGATACTCCAGTGTAACAATCCTAAGATCAATATGAACATTTTCACCAATCATTCAATTGTTGGCAATTATATCACTCCGGATATATTAGGGTATGCTTCAGCAAAATAAACAATACTCCAAGTCTCACTGGTTTAAGATAAGAAATATTTAAATGCATATGACATGTTCAGTGTGGGCAGGCTGGGCTCTATGTATATTTTAGTTACTCAGGGATTTAGGCAAATGGAGCATCCACCATCCCAAAATTTGCTGGTTATTGTGGCAGATGGAAAAAGCAGTGTTAGAGAGTCTTGCATTTCTAAAGAAGGGTCAGATATATTGGCCAGTTCAAGTCAGTCCCATCCAGTCTAAAGAAAGCCAGAAATGGCTTTGTGTACTCAGAATGGGGAAGAATCAGATATATTTGGTGAACAGCATTCATGGGGAACAGAACTTAATGATTAAGATCAAATAAATTAGATCAAAGAACCAGGGAAAAGTGAGCAGAGATGAATGAAACAGAGTGGAAGAGAAGTCCTAGGTAAATTAATCAGATGGAAGCTACTTCCTCATCCAAAACTCTGTGCAGTATAGGTAGGTATATACTCTATATAGAATAAGTAGAGTAGATACATTTAGAGTGCCAGAAATGGAACAGCATAAGCACTTAAAGAACAGCTAACCACATAAGTGAATCACTCTTCTATAGGTCCACACAGTTCCCCCCATTTGTAAAACAAATATCAGAATGATGCTATAGTTAATAAATGATAAGCCATCATATTATTATTGTGGAAATAATTTTTCATATTTTATATTTATTTTAGAGAGAGGAAGAGAGCAAGAGTGAGAGAAAGATTGATATGAGAGAGAAACATCAATCAGTTGCCTTCTACATGTGCCCCAACTAGGGAGCAAATTGTAACCTGGGTACACTCCCTGACTGGGAATTGACTGCCACCTTTTGGTGTATGGGACAATGTTCCAACCAGCTGAGCCACACTGGCCAGAGCTCGATGTTTCACATTTTTATGTTAAATTAGATTGGAACCCAGTATTAGATAATGTTTTGTTTTGCTTTTGACTTTGGACATAAGTACAGAGAGTTGAGGTATTTGCCTTATCATATGGAACACAGAAAGGCCCCTCTTCTCTTTTATTTTCCAATTTCATTTGCATTTTTGTTTCCCTTTCCCTTCCCTCCATAGGGAACCATTCCAATCTGTTTGATACACACCCATTTTGTTTGTGTGATTTTGCAAAATGTGTATTATTTTGTGTGCATGCATTTTGAATTTATGAAAATGGTATTTTACTATTCTTCATTTTGTTCATTAAAGATCATGTTATGTAAAGGGTTCACAAAGTGCAAAAATGGGAGATATATGGGGAAAACTTTGATGTTCACATTAAATAAAATTTAAAATCACCAAAAGCAAAAAGAAAATTCTGAAAACTTCCAAGGAGATCAAATACAAAAACAATTTATAATTTTTAAGTAAAAAGAAAATACATTTAGAAGGGCCATGGATGTGAGAGAGAACATTAATTGGTGGAACATTAATAATAAGTATATATTTTATTATTTACTAGAGGCCCGGTGCACAAAATTCATGCATGGGAGGTGTGTGTCCCTCAGCCCAGCCTGCACCCTCTCCAAACTGGGACCCCTCGAGGGATGTCCAACTGCCCGTTTAGGTCACTGGGATTGGGCCTAAACAGGCAGTCGGACATCCCTCTCACAATCCAGGACTGCTGGGTCCTAACTGCTCACCTGCTTGCCTTCCTGATTGCCCTTAACCGCTTCTGCCTGCCAGCCTGATCACCCCCTAACCACTCCCCTGCCAGCCTGATTGATGTCTAACTGCTTCCCTGCCATCCTGTTTACCCGTAACTGCCCTCTCCTGCAGGCCCGGTCACCCCCAGCTTCCCTCCTCTGCCAGCCTGGTCACCCCTAACTGCCCTCCCCTGCAGGCTTGATTGCCTGTGGAGGCCATCTTGTGTCCACATGGGGGCAGGATCTTTGATCACACGGGGGCAGCCATCTTGTGTGTTGGAGTGATGGTCAATCTGCATATTACCCTTTTATTAGATAGGATAGAGGTCTGATGCATGGGTCGGGGCCAGCTGGTTTGCCCTGAAGGGTGTCCCGGATCAGGGTGGAGGTTCCCTTGGCATGTGGGGCGGCCTGGGAGAGGGGACTGTGGTGGTTTGCAAGCCAGCAACACCCCCTGGCAACCCAAGCAGAGGCCCTGGGATCTGGGATTTATTTATCTTCTACAATGAAACTTTGTAGCCTGGAGTGGAGCCAAGCCTTCTGCTCACTACTTGGCAGCAGCCATTTCTGTTGGGCTTTATTTATCTTCTATAATTGAAACTTTGTAGCCTTAAGCGAGGCCTGGGCCACCAAGGGCAGGCAGAAAGCTTGGTTTCCTCCATTGCCAGGAAAACCCAAGCCTCCATCCTGGTCTCTGTAGCTGCAGCCAACTTGGTTGGGTTTATTTGCATATTCGCTCCTGATTGGCTTGTGGGCGTGGCTTGTGGGCGTAGCAGAGGTATGGTCAATTTGCATGTTACTATTTTATTAGATGGGATTTATTTATTTATTATTACAAGATGTTATAAATTTATTCTGAATCAGAGTAGATTGTGTTCAAATTGCTCAGTTCTTTACAAATCATAATTCTTTTTTTGTATATTTTATTGATTTCTTACAGAGAGGAAGGGACGGGTTTAGTAGGCATTAATTCTGTACCTTTCTTGGAATCTTTGTCTAGGAAAGGGGTTTTTGTTCCTCTTTCTTTTTCAAGGTTTACCCACTGCCTTTCTAACCTGGCCTCAAATTTATTGGCAATAACCATGGGAGTAATATACTTTTTGAATTCTTCTGCATGAGACTCCTCGAAATTTTCTGTATATCTGTTGATTCTTCATTCTGGGTGATCAATTTACATTCTTGATTCTGTCTTAGTTCTGGAGTAAAATCCTGCTCTTCACCAGTCTTTTGGATGTACAGGGGTCCGCAAGGTTCATATTTGGGACTTGTCACCACAGACTGTGGCTGGGTGCTGCTCAGGGATTGCTTTGCTGTTCCTGAAGTAGACATCTTCTCCCATGCCTGTTTCTGTTCATTTGGAGGAGATGAAACCAGCTGTCCTGGTTCATCCAGTTATAATTTCAGGTCTTCCAGGAGAGTGACAGCCTCTTCAGCATTCTCTGGGCAGTGCTCCTGTACCCAGGCCTGCAGCTCCTGAGGCAGGATGGTCAGGAACTGCTCCAGCACCAGCAGCTCCAGGATCTTCTCCATGGTGTAGATCTTGGGCCTCAGCCACTCACAGAAGAGCACATGGAGCTGGCTCAGGGCCTCACGGGGGCCAAGTATGTCATGATACTCAAACTGCCTGAAGCACTGGCTGAACATCTCCAGGCTAGGAAAGCACTTCTCTTTCTCCTCCTCCTCTTCAACTTTCACAATCACAGGCTCCACCTGCTTCTGTAGAGGCCTAGGGTCCAGACCTGTGGCCACACATAGTACCTTGGTCATCGTATGGACACCGGAAACAGCCTCACTAAAGATGGGGCCCTTTAGAAGGAATATCGGTTCCTTTGTGTTTCTGGTTCTTCAGGGCTACAGGCTCAACCATGATTCAGAGTCACAGTTCAAAATGTATACATTTTAAAGCAGCAGAACAAAAAGTGAAAAGTGATTCATGCAGTGGAATTTATGAAGGAAGAAAAAAAAGAAAGTATAATAGATGGAAAATATACACTGAGTGGCCAGATTATTATGATCTCTGAATGCATAATAATCTGGCCACGCATAATATATTATATAATATATATATATAATATATATATATTAGAGGCCTGGTGCAGGAATTCGTGCATGGGTGGGGTCCGGCCAGCCTGGCCAGGGAGAAGGGACATGGGCAGTTGGCCGGCCTGCCTGCTGGTCAAACTCCTGGTCGAGGGGACAATTTGCATATTAGCCTTTTATTATATAGGATATACACTGAGTGGCCAGATTATTATGTGTTCAGAGATCATAATATTCTGGCCATTTAGTATATAATAAGATGTCAACTATGAGCCTTAATAAAACTGTAAATAAATATAAATTGGTTAATTATAGCAACCTAACTACAGAAGTTCTCTGAAAAAATTTTTAAAAGTTATTCTGAAAATACAAAAATATTGTTAAAATTAAGACAAAGATTTTTTTAAATGGGTAAATAATACTGGTAGGCAATTATGAATAAAAATAAAGCTAAGATAGATATCTTAATATACAACAAAATATAAATTAAGCTAAAACATCATAAGAAATAAGTAAAGATATGATACATTTATCAAAGGAAAAATTGGACAAGAAGATCATCAATAACATGTACGGACCTAACAATACATTGACAGCACTTGACAGAAATGTAGGAAGATTTTGAATATCCTTCTCTGAGAGAACAAGCTAGTGGGTGTGCAGGAGGCAGCTGATCAATGTTTCCCTCTCACATCGAGGTTTTTCTCTCTCTCTCTCCCTCTCCCTTCTTCTCTGTTTAAAAATAAATTTAAGAATCTTAAAAAAAAAGCTGTGGTACATTTTCACAATGAAATACTACTTGGCCATAAAAAAGAAAGAAATCTTATCTTTTACATTGTAAAACCTGTCACGACCCACAGGTTGAGAACTGCTGCTGTAGAGCCTAAGACAATCGGAAAACACAGATATTTACATTATGATTCATTAACAGTAGCAAAATTACAGTTATGAGGTAGCAACAAAAATAATTTTATGGTTGGGGGTCACCACAACATGAGGAACTGTATTAAAGGGTCGCGGCATTAGAAAGGTTGAGAACCACTGTTTTACAACAACATGGATGGACCTAGAGAGTATTATGCTAAGTGAAATAAGCCAGTCATAGAAAGAAAAATACCATATGGTCTCACATATATGTGGAATCTATGAATAAAATAATTTAACAAACAAAATAGAAACAGAAGCATAGGTACATAGAACAATAGATTAGACTGACAGCTGTCAGAGGGGAGGGGGGTTGGGAGGCTGGGTAAAAAAAAAGGTGAAGGAATTAAGTAAAAAATTATATATTATATCACCACAACAATGTGATAGCCAGGAAGAAAAGTGTCGGGGGAGTCAGCAAAACGGGGATAAATTAGGACTGAGGGAGACTTTACTTTGGGCAATGAGTGCACAATACACTGTGCAGATGATGTTTTTTTTCAGTTGTACCCTTGAAACCTGTATGGTTTTATTAACCAATGTCACCTTAATAAATTCAATAAAGAAACACAATAAAATTGCAAAAACAGTTATGAAAAATATAATTGCATTTGTTCCGAAAGGCCGCATCCACAGCAATTTTTCAGCATCATTAATAGCAGTGCAGGCTCCTGATTTCCTGCTACATAGCAGTGGCATGGTAGTGACAACTTTCATCAGGTTAGTAGTATGTGTTGTAGGCTCCAGTCCAAAGGCAGTAGCATCTTTCTGAAATGTGGTAAACCCTCTTATTTCCTTTGCTTTTCCAGTCCTTCCAATACTTTTGTAACTAATTTCTTGCTTACAATCTCTATTTGATATATCTAGAGTGGTTTTTCTGAATATGCACACAGACTAATACATACCACTTATGCCTATACACCATAGGCTAAACTCAGCCCCCAACATATCTGAAGGAAAGCCTAAGAAATACAGCCTTTTCCCTGTGTTCCCATTAAGTAGAAATGGTGGGATGAACACAGCATTTACTCTGTCACAGTCTGCCCATCAGGTCAGGAAACTTCAATTTTTCTTCCTACACACTCATTCTTTTTCCAATGGAGACAATCTGCAGCCCAATATGTCATTGTATCTGGCCCAACATGTAGGATGTGGCTCCTCTTGTTCCAGGGACCTGTGCACTAAAAAGACAAATCATCTGCTATGCCCATCTACAATGATGAAGCAGGAGCAGGATAACTATGATAAATATCCCCATTCAAAAAGGGGAATGTGGGAGGCACAGAGAAGTTAACAGCTGTCAATAGAACTTCTGAATGACTGCTGAAAAATATGGTAAAGTCTGCCTCCACACTTAGGGACTAATGTGATGTTGCTTAGACCCTGATTCTATTCTCTGGAAGAATTTCCTTTCCACTGTTCCCAATGGTATCTGAATTTACCTTCTGCCAGTTTCTTTTTCATATTCCTCCTTTTTTGCCTGGCCACACCTGAAGTAGTGTTGGGAAAATATGCTAAAACTAAGAATTGTATAACCTTCTCAGAAAATTTGTCAATTCTACAAGGCTGGAGGATGAAAACTTCTTTTAAGTTTGAAACTATCAAACAATTTTATCAAGAATTGTGCTTTTCTGGGCAATAAAACTGTCTCACAGACTTAGTAGAGTTCTGAACTATTTGCTTCTAGCCAGTTCTGTGTAGCCATAACCACACCAAATATTTCATTTCTAGACATATTTCATGGATATGCTTTATTTATCTGCTTTTCATCCTCATGCCCACCAACTTCACCTTAGCAAATAAAATGCAGGTCACCCTGTTAAATTTTATTTCAAATAATGATTTTTTTTGTATAAGTATGTACCCTGCAACATGTTGCCCATGCCCATACTTATACTAAAAATATTTTATATTTATCTGAAATGCAAACTTAACTGAGTATTCTGTATTTTATCTGGCAATACTATATAATGGAACTCATGACCTAAAGGTGGACATGCCAGTGAAGAGAGTAAGCAGAAAATATGGCACAGAGAGTTTTATTGTCAGGCTTGAAAATGTTGTATATTGCTTATTCTTATAAATCATTGTCCTGAAGTCATTCACATGTACCCTAGCCAACTTCACATAGAGTTGATGAAATGCATTTTTCTGTGTTCCAAAAGTAGAAATAGTATTGTGAACACATAACATTTCTTTTTTTAATCCTCACCTAAGGATATTTTTCTACTAATTTTTAGAGAGAGTGGAAGGGAGGGAGGAGGGAGAGAGATAGATAGATAGATAGAGAGAGAGAGAGAGAGAGAGAGAGAGAGAGAGAGGAGATAATGTAAGAGAAACACATTGATTGGTTACCTCCCCCACAAGATAGAACCTGCAACCAAGGGACATGCCCTTGACCAGAAAGTGAACTCGCGGCCCTTAGGTCTTGAGAACCAATACTCTAACCACTAACCTAACCAGCCAGGGCTATAACATCATTTCTTATATACTAGAGGCCCAGTGCACGAATTCATGCATGGGTGGGGTCCCTTGGGGTAGCCTGCAAAGATTGGTCCCCAGCTCGCACCTCCAGCCTTGCAGCCCCAGCTCGTGCCCCCAGCCTCGCAGCCCCGCAGCCCCGCCTGACACCCCGCCTTGGCATGGGGCCACCCGCTCACCTGCTCCATCATCCCACCAAGGTCCAGCTTTCTTCGGGGCCCATAGGGGCTGGCAGCACCTACACTGCCGCCCTCTGCCAGCACTGTATCCCTGATGCCTGCCATGCTCTGTGCTGGCCCCTAGTGGTCAGCGCATGTCATAGCGAGCAGTCGAACTCCGAGTCTCCAGGTGGAAAGACAAATCAAATGACCGACTAAGGGGACAATTTGCACATTAGGCTTTTATTATATAGGATTATTGAGTCTCAGCTATTAGATATGTAGATAATCCTATACTCCACAAATAATGGACATGCATTATTTTTAAACACACATACATTATTAATAGAATACACCATACATTAAGCCATAATTGCAACCTTCACACATTTCAAAGAGTAAATACCTCACAAACCATATTCTCCAACCTTAGTACAAATAGTTAAATATTTAATAAAAAATATGTCTTAAAAAGAATCCTACAATGAAAAGAAGAAGAACTCAAAGCAGAATATTGAGTGAAAAGGCAAACCATAAATTGGAAAAAGATAATTTGCAAAATACATAAATAAGAAAGAGCTTATATAAACACTTCTATAAATCAATAACAAAAAAAACACAACTAATAGAAAGATGGGCAAAGACACTAATTTAAAAAAATGGCCAATAAGCATTTTTAAATGTGTTCAACCTTACTGGTGATCAGGAAAATGCAAAATAAATCCTCAATAAGACACCATTTCATGCACATATGAATGCTTATTATTTGAAAGACTTAACGTGCCAAATGTTTGTAAGAAAATTGGAATTTATACATTCCTGGTACACATGTAAATTATAAATTCTTTAGAAAGTGACTTTGGTAGTATCTATTAATGCTGAACATAAACACACCCTATGAAATAGCAATTCTACACTAGGTATAGATCCAACAGACTTGCATACCTATGTTCACCAAGATTGTTTACAGCAGCGATACTAATAATAACCAAAATCTGGAAACAACACAAATGTTCAACAACTGTAGGATGGCTGAATAAATTGTAGTATATTCATATAATGGCATACTGCAAGACAATGAGAATGAATGAACTGAATGAACTGACAGTATATAAAATGGCATGGATAGTTCACACAAACAGTGCTGAAAGAAACCAGACACAAAAGAGTACATAGCATATGATTATTTACTACAAAGTTTTTTTTAAGGGCAAAACTAACTATAATGATACAAATGAGGATAGAAGTTTCCTTTTTGGGAGATAGGACTAGAAATGGGCATAAAGGGGGCCTTCAGGTGCTGATAGTGCATTTAAGCTGAATTTTGTTTGCATTGGTGCAAAGAAAAGAAAAAAGAAAAAGGAATACTAAAAGACATGAGATCAAAGACAGAGTGGATATAGAGAAAAAGGGAGAAAGAAGAAGAAAAAGTGGCAATATTCGAGCAAAAAGAAACCCAAAAACACTAGTATGGGAATAAAAAAGAAAAGGAAACAAAATAAATGAATTTGAAATGTAGTAACAATGGCTATATTAAGATATAGATAGGAAAAATCAAACAGAAAAAGAAAAGAGAAAGGAGAGAAAAATAAAATGAGATAAAGTAATAATAATAATAATAAAAGAGAATAGAATCAAAAGGAAAGAGAGAAATTAGAGATATGCAAGAAGAAAAGAAAGAAAAAAGGAGGAAAAACCGACAACAAAAACACTTTTCTTTCTCTCTCTCTCTCTCACACACACACACACACACACTCTCAAAAACCTTTGGGTCCGCTATTTGTGGTGCTCACTGGATTTTGCTCTGATGTTATTGAATCTGGTCCCTTGGTATGTTTCTCCTGGGCTTCCTGGGAGCTTCTCTGGTTCAGGTCACTGTGAGTCACTGTCCTTTTCTGGCCCAGAGAAACTGACTGAGTCCCAATAGGTTGAAGCCCCTGGTAGTCCAGCAGCCAGGACCTCAGCCCAGAGGCTGGGTCTGCTTTGGGTCTTGTCATGAGTCGCTGTTCTGAGCTGTTCTCCCTTCCCCCATGGAACTGGGCTCTGCAGGGGTATCCTGGTCTGGGCCTGAATGGTTTGATCGGACTAGTGTTGGGAGGGGAGCCAGTAGCATGTTGGACTGGGGGTAGGGGGGTGGAGTTAGGGGTGGCTCTTCCTCTCCTTCCAATACCTCAGCCCTGACTGGCTTGCTGGAACCTCCTCTTTGCCACCTGTAGGACTACAGATTTCCAGTCATGGGCTGTTCCCCCTTGCCTCAGGTCTCTGCAGGTAAGATCCGATGCAGCTGTTTTGCCAGTGGGAAAGAGGGTACCTCCTTTCGTTCAGCTGAGCAGGGCTGTTCTATATTAGAACAGACATACTTTATGTTATTATAGATTTCTTTATAGAATGACAATAATACTATAATCTACATTCTCATCAGCAATGCCTGAGAGTTCCTATATGTACGTATTTCTGTCAATTAATTTTAATTTGCTTTCTAATTTTTGTCTATATTAATTTTATCTTGTTTTCTAATTTTTGCCAGGCTAACAGGTATAAAATGATATATTTTTGCTGTTCTGGTGACTATAGACTTTTTTAAAAATTCAAAATAAATTTTGATTAAGATTGAAATTTATAGATTGAGGTTTGATTGGTTGACCTTATCCCCTGCCACAAAGTCTTTAAAAAGGTAAAAGTTGCCCAGCCTGCGTGGCTCAGTGGTTGAGTGTCGACCTATCAACCAGGAGGTCATGGTTCAATTCCCGGTCAGGGCATATGCCCAGGTTGTGGGCTCCATCCCCAGTGTGGGATGTGCAGGAGGCAGCCAATCAATGATTCTCTCTCATCATTGATGTTTCTACCTCTCTATCCCTCTCTCTTCCTCTCTGAAATCAATAAAAAAATATATTTAAACAAAGGTAAAAGTTGAGACAGGACTATTGGCTTTGGCTTTTATAAGGTAATTGTAATAAGCCATTTAGATAATATAGTGAGGAATTAATCCAGTTTTCAAAATTGAATGGAGGAAAAAACCCTGAGGAATCAACACTCTCAAAAGTTATAAAATAAAGGTATAGTAGCCTCAGCTAAATGACACAGACACAGAATTTACAGTGATGAGAATCACACTGTCCAGTTAAAATAAAGGAGAATAAAAAATGTAGAAGGATCTAAATTTATCAATGGTTTGTTAATAATAAAAGGGAAAATGGATGCTTTATTCTTCCTATGAAAGGTGGAGAGACATGAAGAGACTACTGAGGAAAAGTGGGAATGTTAATTCATGGAAATATATTTCCATTTACATAGGTCAGTCAAAGTCACAGCTTAACAACCAAGACCATTTGAAATGAAATATAATGTGCATTGCTTATCAGGATAAATAATATTAATTGGATGCACTGTGTTCATTTTAGAATAGATTTAAGGCTTTATAATAAGTTATATTTATATTCTAAAATAATATTTCCAAAAAATCATAGCATTATTGTGTCAAGTAGACCAATACATTATATCTAATATCCTTATCAGATTCATCACTGCAACTCTCCAAAAGGTACTCTGCCTCTTCTAATCAAGGTCATGTGCAAGGCAGGAAAATATCATTAGTGCAATTAAATCTGCTCTTGACATGTATGTGCCATTAAATTTTCTATATGATAAATTCTTATGAAGCTTTGAGAATCTTACAGGATATTGGCAGGAAAGGGTGTGGCACTGTCCACTGCAGTAAACCTACCCAATTTCAAGTATCCCTGTGGTCAGTTATATTTTTACTAAATATTTTGTAAAATATATAAGAATGTGACCTATTAACTTTTATAATTTTTATAACCAGTAAGTTATATTCTTTACTGTTCTAAACCTTATATTTCAGTATAAACATCCTGAGAGTGTACATGAATGATATTCTGGAGAAAAACTGGGCTCTTCCATTGTATTTCATTTCTAAACTACATTTATTTTCACTAATGGAAGGTAATGCTGATAGGCCAGCTAAGGTTATAAAGAAGTCTATTTCCTAGTTCTAAAACACATTGATTAATGATAGAAGACCTAAAATTATTAATAGGAACATGACTATTTTAGGTAGCAGAATCAATTTTCTAGGATTTTTCAAAAAATCATTATCAAAATTCTATGCTGAGGACTCTCATATGTGAAACCTAATGAACAAAATAAACTGATGAATAAAACAGAACCAGAGGCATGGATACATGGGACAGACAGACGAATCTCAGAGGGAAGCGGGGTGGAGGGGGTGTGAGGGTAGGGGAAGAGATTAACCAAAGAACTTATATGCATTGCCATGGACACAGACAATAGGGTGAAGGCTTAGGGTGGGGGTGGGTGTGGGTTGGAGGGGAGAAATGGGGGAAAGGGGAAACATTTGTAATACTCTCAACAATAAAGTTTTTTTTTTAAAGTCTATGATCAGGACCAAGAAGAGACACATGTTCACCAAACCAATCATAGGATGTCCAACTTCTAGTTCATCTGCTTGCAGTTTTCTTATGTGAACCAATTCCAATCACAACATACCTGAAGCCTTCCTTTTCCCCTACTATATATCATTTGGATGGTCTCCATTATTTCCACAAGGCAATGAGTCTTGATTTGTTCTCTTACATCAAGTGGGGCACTTTTTTATTTGATGCCTTTTACCCCAAGAGGAAAGAAATCTTATACACCCTAATCTACTTCAAGATCCAGATGCTTGGTTCACCTTCACTTGCAGAGAGATAATTATCTTGTTTCTGAGAACAGATATATTGTTTTAATTTCTCTTTTTCTGTTATCTCTGATCTATTCTATATATGTGTCAGGAATAGAGGACTTCAAAGCATGAACATGTGATATCATCTTACATAGAAGTTCTACATTTAGTATATAACATTTTTTTTACATCTGACAGTAATAGACAATAGTTATGGCTGCCCTGTTTATGAGCTGACACACAGATAATAATCATTATATTAATGAAGGTACAAGATGCTGACATTTTGTTAATAAATATCATATTGGTGATAATTGTCATAAAATAACGGCTAATTGTGTTCAATGACCATTTTTTAAAAATATACTTTTATTGATTTCAGAGAGGAAGAGAGAGGGATAGAGAGATAGAAATATCAATGATGAGAGAGAATAATTGATTGGCTGCCTCCTGCACACCCCACACTGGGGATCAAGCCTGCAACCTGGGCAAGTGCCCTGACCGGGAATCGAACCATGACCTCCTAGTTCATAGGTCAATGCTCAACCACTGAGCCATGCCGGCAGGGCAATGACCACTTTAATAAGGTGAAAGATTATTTAATTTTTTCCAATTGATCAACCAGAAAAATGTGAAATACAGAGCTGTGAATACATAATCTATGCAAGGCAGGAAAATATTAATGTGTAATTAATGTGTAAAAATTAATGTAGACAATTCAAGATGGCGGCATAGGTAAATGTGATACCTGCATCCTTCCACAACCACATAAAAACTGCAACTAAATTACAGAACAATCATCATTCAGGATGACCTGAAATCTGGCTTAATGGAAGCCCTACAACTAGAAAATTAAAGAAAAAGCCACATTGAGACTGATAGGAGGTGTGGAGGCGCAGAGGACTGGTCCAATACTCACGTGTGGCATGTTTTTTTTTTTTCCTTTTCTTTAAATTGGGAGGGATTTCTGGGTCATGGGGGCCCTTATGAGGAGCAAGGGGTCCATGTTCCACACCACACCCCGCAGCCCAGGGTTCCAGTGCTAGGAAGAGAAGTCCCTGTAACTTTGGGCTTTAAAAATCAGTGGCAATTGAGGCTGAGGAAAATGGAGGGCTGCTAAGATTCCAAGGCAGTTCCTCTTAAAGGTCCTGTGCACAGACTTACTCATACTCCCTCTTAGCTCCAGCACTGGGACAACATCTTGAAAGGATCCAGGGAAATATAGGGAGGCACTAAATTGTTTGGCATCAGGACAAGAACTGGGGGACAGCTTTCTCCCAGACAAAAGTGCTGGCAGAAGTCATTCATTGCTTCTTTGCTGAGACCTCCTGGCTACAGAGCCAATGGGAAGATGTCATATCTGAATCTCAATCAATCTGGCTCACACTTTTCGCCCCACCCTGGTGATTCATTGAAACCCCAGCCCTCATACTTGCAGGTTCATCCAAGCCTGGTGGCTTTTCCATACAACTAGCCTCTTTTGCCTCATGCTTTGGACTTTCCTAAAATCTCTCAAACAAGCAGCAGCTGGCCTCAGCATGTTCCATACATCTCAAGAAGTGGCTGCAGTTCCAGCACTAGTGACAACCTGCCTTGCTTCATAGCTTGCTTCTCCTAGGCACCTCCAAGCCCAACCCAAGTAGCAGCCATTTATCAATTGCTGTGTAAAACATGCCAAGTGGCCTTATGCAGGCACAGGCAGTGGCTGACTTTGCACCTCCCAGAAAGCTCCAGAGCCAGTGCACTTGGTGGACAGCTTCAACCACACCAGATTACAACCCTACCACCTCCACAAGTGACACACCAAAGGGGCAGACTCAATAAGCACCAAAGCCCCACTGAAGCAAGTCCTGCTCCATAGGGGTGTCTCCTGCACAGAAGCTCTTCCCCTGAAGTTGCAGATGATCCTCACAGCCAGTTAGCCCGGGGTTCAATCCCTCCCAGTGATGCTAACAGCAATTATGGCTCAACTACAACAGGAAAGTGCATACAGCCCAAAAGGGGTCACACTTGGAGTGCCCAGTTAGGGTGACTGGGGAGGCTGAGCCACTGGGCCCTAGAGGACACCTACCACACAAGGCCACTCTACCAACTCCAAGAGACATAGCAGCTCTATCTGATACATAGAAACAATCACAGGGAAACAGCCAAATGCAGAGACAAAGAAACTTCACAAATGAAAGAACAGAAGAAATATCCAGGAAAAAACTAAGTGAAATGGAAACAAACAAAAAAAAAATACCAGATACAGAATTCAAAACAATGGTTATAAGGATACTAAAGGAACTTAATGAGCACTTCAAGGAACTCAGTGAGTACTTCAAGAAACTTAGTGAGAACATCAATGACATGAAAAAGGACCACAGAAATAAAGAATACACTAACTAAAATGAAGAATACTTTACAAGGAATCAACACCCAATTGCTGAGAATCAAATCAGGAATTTAGAATTTAAGGAATCAAGAAACACCTAATCAGAATAGCAAAAAGAAAAAAAAATAATCCAAAAATATGAAGATAGTGTAAGGAGCCTCTGGGACAACTTCAAGGGTACCAACATTGGCATGGTGGTGCCAGAAAAAAAGAGGGAGCAAGAAATTGAAAACCTATTTGACAAAATAATGATAGGAAACTTCCCCTACCTGGTGAAAGAAATAGACTTACAAGGCCAGGAAATGCAGAGCATCCCAAACAAGATGAACCCAAAGAGGCCCACACCAAGACACATTATAATTAAAATGCCAGGAGTTAAAGTCATAGAGAAAACCTTAAAAGCAGCAAGAGAAAAGCAGTTAGTTACCTACAAGAAAGGGCCCATACAACTGTCAGCTGGTTTCTCAACAGAAACTGCAGGCCAGAAGGGAGTGGCAAGAAATATTTAAAGTGATGAATAGCAAGGACCTACAACCATGATTACTCTACCCAGCAAAGCTATCATTTAGAATTGAAGGTCAGATAAAGAACTTCACAAACAAGAAAAAGCTAAAGGAGTTCATCACCACCAAACCAGTATTATATGAAATGTTGAAGGGCATTCTTTAAGAAGAGGAAAAAGAAGGAGTAGGAGGAGGAGGAGGAGGAGGAGGAGGAGGAGAAGAAGAAGAAGAAATATGAACAATAAAATGGCAATAAATACATATCTGTCAATAATTGTATCTAAAAATCAAAATAAATGAATAAGGAATCTAATGAACAAAATAAATAGATGAAACTTTTAAAGTAGAGATTCAGTACACATGGATAATTTTTCTTGCAAATTTCTCACTGAGATTTCCCATTACAAAAGAGATCAGCTGTTTAATGTGACTGACAATCACTTTTTCCACCAATTCACCAAAGCCTGAAAATTACAATGAGAAGTGAATTCCTGTGTCTTAAGGTTTTGCTGATTGTTAAAATGCAAGCCTCAGGAAATATTTTCATTGTGAAGACAATTAGAAGACTTTAGGAAAGTTACTTAACATCTGAGCCTCAGTTTCCTAAACTATAAAATAAAAAGTATGCTATCTAACAAAGAAGTTCTGAAGATTAAATGAGAATGTGTGCATATGTGTGTATTATCTCTATACATATATATTTATACATGTATACATATATAAAAGTAAAACATCTGTGTTATAGATTGAATATGTGTCCCTTCCTCCCAAATTCACATGTTGAAACCTAATCTCCAATATGATGGTATTTGGAGGTGGGTCCTCGGGAGGGTAATCAGGTCATATAAGTCATTATTAGGTCATATAAGTGCCCTTATAGAATAGATCCAAGAGAGCTCCCTTGTCCCTTCTGTCATGTGAAGACAAAAGGAAAAGATAGTCATTTATGAACAAGGAAGTGGGTTGTCACCAGACACTGAATCTGCTGGTACCTTTATCTTGGACTCCCAACCTCCAAAACTGTGAGTAATAAATTTCTGTTATTTATAAGCCACACAGTTTATGGTATTCTGTTATAGCAACCTGAACGGGATAATACAGTATGTGTCAGATTATATGCATAGTGCATGTTTGGTAAATGGTAATTAAAATAGTAGGATTTTTGTTCAACTGTTTATCCTTCCCAGGAATGTTCAAATATGTAAATACTAGAGGCCCAGTGCACAAAATTCATGCATGGGGTGAGAGGGTGTGTCCCTCAGACCAGCCTGCACCCTCTCCAATTTCAGACCCCTCGAGGGATGTCCCGGTGAACCAGGATCTGGTCTAAACGGGCAGTCAGATATCCCTCTCATAATCCAGGAGTGGTGGCTCCCAACTGCTCGCCTGCCTGCTTGTCTGATTATCCCTAACCGCTTCTGCCTGCCAGCCTGATTACCCCCTAACCACTCCCCTGCCAACCTCATCAACACCTAACTGCTCCCCTGCCGGCCCAATTGCCCCTAACTGCCCTCCCCTGCCAGCCTGGTCACCCCTAACTGCCCTCCCCTGCCAGTCTGGTCCCCCTTAACTGCCCTCCCCTGCAGGCTCAGTCACCCCTAACTACCACCCCTTGCCAGTCTGGTTGCCCCCAACTGCCCTCCTCTGCAGGCCTGGGTCCTCCCCAAACTGTCCTCCCCTGCAGGCCTTATCACCCACAACTGCCCTCCCCTGCTTGCCATCTTGTGGTGGCCATCTTATGTCCACATGGGGGCAGTCATCTTTGACCACATGGAGGTGGACATCTTGTGGGTTGGAGTGACGGTCAATTTGCATATTACTCTTTTATTAGATATGATTCTTGGTGTTTAGCACACAAGCTTTTCACTTGTTCCCACCTTATCTACTCTGGTATTAACCTCAAATTGTGTATGAGTTCACAAAATCCTTTTCTAAGACCTGTTTTGATGAGGGAGGAAGATGATGAGAATACCAAAAGTCCTCAGGGCAGAGGGAGGGCCACCACTGAGTGGTAGAAGAGCTACTAAAGAAAAGGTTAGGAAAGATAAAGTTTACATGTACTTGACAAAATTGCCTTGTAATGTAGCAAAAAACCATATATTTTTATTTTTTTCATTTAACTGCTAATTACATGGCTTGCTTTTATATGTTCTGTAATAGAAATTGTGATGTATCTATCCGAGATAACTGTCATCTAAACTATAAAGGTGGTTAGTTAGCTTATGATGTATCCTAATCAGGAATTCACACTCCAAAGGAGGTTATTAAGCACCTCAAACATGCATATAAATATGTATACCCTGAAGGCATGTTAATCAGCATAAAGGATGTTAGAGATAATTTTTTCATTGGTGAGATATGAGATATGTAGGTGGTTAGGACATTCATTGCTATGTCCCATTGTCCTTACATAAACAAGGTTTAAAAATCTGGGAAGCCAGCAGCCTAACAGTTTGATAGAGGCCTTACCTTAAGGTCTAAAGTACCATTCATTCTATGTCACCTTATTTCTGTAAGACTCTTCCCTGAACTAACAAAACTTGCTGATCCAGCTATCAAGTAATAGCCAAAAGAAGTAAGGGCAGAGAGTGGGACTCTTGAACCACAGAAATGTTTCTGCCTGCTTTTGCTGACAAGTGTATGTTTGGCAAAATTGGATCTAATATTTGCTTTCATATCACTTGATAGAAAGATTGTGGGGAAGCAAACATATAAAGCACCAACTATTTCTAATTTCCCAAGGCCAGTGAAAAACACCAAAGGAACCTAACAATTGCTTAATGGCTAAATTTGGTCAGTTTGTAATACTTGTTGCAACCAACCAGGTAGTTTTTACCTATGTATAGAGCAAAAGGAGGAAACAGATCACTTCCCAAAAGAGAGAAATTTTGGAAGTTATTAAGGCAGTTATGAGCCATTTCTAAGTTTTCATGTTGTGTAAAAGGGTTAAAAATAATCCTGTAGGATATTTTTACAGAAGTACACAGTACCACATTGTAAAACAGTTGAAAGAATAATGGAGATCAGAAAGTCAGCTTAACATAGGGAACAATTATCACCATTCTGGTGAAGGTTTTTGGCTTGGTTTTAAGACTTTAAGAGGTAAGAAGTAAGGCCTTACACTCTACTCAAGTTACTAATCCTGGAAAAACATTTGTCAAAGAGGAAAAGGAGCTCTGGCTTGATTAATATACACTAAAAACTAGATACCATATGTTAACAAAAATAAAATTAGAAGTTTAGGAAATCTGCCTAGGAAGAAAGACTTGGAACATCCTTTATAAAGCCTAGAGTCCTCTTTAAGGTTGGAGAAACCCTCTCCCACTCCCCATGGAATAGAGAATTACAGCCTGGTGAGGAGCTACCTCACAGCTAATACAATAGACTTAGTGGCAAATGAAGTAAGTTATTCTTGAAGTCAAAGATTATGTTGGCCATAAACAGATGGTTTATCAACATGCATCGAACCCCACGGGAACTAGAATAGGGTCAGGATACCCTATCAACTGCTTTTAGTGAAGCAAATGGAAATCATAGCACTTCTCACCAAGAGTACTTCACTAATTACAGAGCTTAGAGACCAGGAAAGGGCAGTAGATGCCCTGCAATTAGTAGACAAATGCTTATGTAAGAGTAGGTTCACTTTAGTCATCCAAATACAAAAATGGGCAATAAATTAGCTAGACGAGAGCAGGGATAATTTTTGAGAAAAAGGTGGGTCTCAAAAGACACTTGTTAAGAAGGACATTATAAAAAAAAAACCAGAAAGATAACTGACAGTCAGATAAAGTAGTTAAGGAAGTGCAAAGAAAACAACCTTAGATTCCAGAGGCAATCCCTGATGAGATGATCATAGGAGGCAGTGAGGCTTGGAGATAAGGTCCCTCAATACCAAATTAATTAAGCTGAGGAGAGGGGTCGCAGGCAATTGGCCGGTGGGCCCTGCCCCCAAATGGGGTGGGGGGGCCAATAGGTGGTCAGCAGCCAGGGGAGGGGCTGTGGGACTTTGGCCCGCCAGCCCTGCCCCTGATTGGGGTAGGGGGGGGGCGATCTAGGATGGGGCAAAGTGGGGAGACTGGCCGGCTGGCCCCACCCCCCATTGGGGTGGGGGGACGATTAGGGGTGGGGCTGGCTGGGGGGAGAGGTTGTGGGCCATTTGGGATGGTGGGATCCCACGGGGGTGGGGGCATCCAGGGGGACGGGCTGCAGGAGGTTGCTCAGCCAGCCCAACCCTCTATTGGGGTGGGGGGGGGGGTGATCAGGGGCAAGGCCGGCCATGGGGAGGGCCATGGGGGGTTGGACAGCTAGCCCCACCCCCTGATCGGGCTGGTTCACTGGCCATAGTGGGCGTCATAGCTACCGGTCATTATGGTTGTTTCCAATGTCCGGTCACTGGCTTTTTATATATACTAGGTGTACTGGTTAATAATGTGCATTTTTTTCAATAGATGGAGTTACACATATGTTGATATATATGAGATT
This sequence comes from Plecotus auritus, assembly GCF_963455305.1. NCBI lineage: Eukaryota > Metazoa > Chordata > Mammalia > Chiroptera > Vespertilionidae > Plecotus > Plecotus auritus. The sequence continues at coordinate 123,945,580 of NC_137784.1, forward strand.
TGATATGTATGCTATTTTGTTGTAATGATAACAAGCTTCAAAACTTCATATGTCAAATTTGCTGAAGGTGTTAACATCATAGATATTTTTATGCTTAAAAATGTTGAATTTCATGCCAAAAAAAGAGCATTTGTGGGAAGTTATAATTCATTATTTTGAAGAAAAGTGCTGCTGAATACTTCAGGAAGCTTATGGTGAACATGCTCCATCTCAAGATACTTGTGAACTCTGGTTTAAATGCTTTAAAAGTGATGATATTGATGTGAAAGTAAAAGAACGTCCAGGTCAAACGAAAAAGTTTGAAGACCAACAATTACAAGCATTATTGGATGAAGTTGCATGTCAAACTCAAAAACAACTTACAGAAACACTAAATGTTGATTAGCAAACAATTTCTGATAATTTACAAGCAATCGGAAAGATTTTAAAGGAAGGAAAATGGGTGCCACATCAACTGAACAAAAGACAAATGGAAAACCGAAAAGTCATCAGTAAAATGTTGCTTCAGTGGCATGAAAGAAAGTCTTTTTTGCATCCATTTGTGACTGGCGATGAAAAATGGATTTATTTTGAGAATCCCCAATGCACAAAATCATGGGTTGATCCAGGTCAACTATCAACATCGACTGCAAGGCCAAATCGCTTTGGAAAGAAGACAATGCTCTGCGTTTTTTTTTTTTTTGTTTGTTTGTTTTTTAATATATTTTATTGATATTTTACAGAGAGGAAGGGAGAGGGATAGAGAGCCAGAAACATCGATGAGAGAGAAACATCGATCAGCTGCCTCCTGCACACCCCCCACTGGGGATGTGCCCGCAACCAAGGTACATGCCCTTGACCGGAATCGAACCCGGGACCCTTCAGTCCGCAGGCCGACGCTCTATCCACTGAGCCAAACCGGTTTCAGCAATGCTCTGCGTTTGGTGGTATCAGGAAGGTGTGGTGTATTATGAGTTTCTAAAACCAGGTGAAACTATTAATTCTAATAGCTACCAACAACAAATAATCAATTTGAACCACACTTTGATCGTGAAACAAACAGAATGGGCCAAAAGACATGGCAAAGTAATCTTGCTTCATGATGATGCACCATCACACACTTCAAAACCAGTTAAAGACACATTAAAAGATCTTGCCTGGGAAGTAATAACCCACCCGCCATATTCACCAGACCTTCCTCCTTCAGATTACCACTTGTTCCAATCAATGGCACATGCACTTTCTGAACAGCACTTCAAAACGTAAGAAGAAGTGGAAAATTGGGTCTCTGAATGGTCTGCCTCCAAACAAGAAAAGTTCTATTGGGAGGATATCCACAAATTACCTGAAAAATGGGGAAATGTGTAGCTAGCAATGGACATACTTTGAATAAAGAACTTTTTATGTTTCTCTTGAAATGATCAGATTTTCTTTGATTACAAAATCCGTCATTATTAACCAGTACACCTAGTATAGATAGATGACTAAGGAAGTAGTGTCTAAACTCCTACCACAGGACTTCCCTCTGCAGTAGCATCTGAATACTTAAAAATCTCCCTTTTCTCTGCCTCCACCTTGGAACTCCCAAATTATTCCTATCATTCTTGTTATACAGTAGTGGCTGGTTAGTGCTAAAGGAAGAATGCTGTCTTACAAATATTTAGGACTGTGTGTTTTAGTAGGTCTGGTGGTTCCCTAAGGTATTAGCTCCAATGCTTGACTTCCTTATTGATACTTGGGCTTCAATATCTTCCCATGGATATTTAGAATGTGAGTGTTCTAAATTCCATTAAAGTATGCACTAAAAGTATTTTAAATGGTAAATCTTATGTTTATTTTACCATAAAAAATGTGCTGTTTTCCATATTTTCTTATAGACATGCCATGATGTACTTAGATTTTTATTCAATAAAAGCTGTCTTACTTTTTAGTACACAATAATTTTTAAGAGGATATATGGCAAAGCAACATGGGAAGGTTACACAATTCATGAGAAAAATCTGCTTTGTTTCAATTTCCCAATAGATTCAATCATTACTTTCCCTCATCTTTACCATTCAAATTAAATCAAATTCAGCAAAAAAATTCCAAATGCCCACTTTACCTATTATTACTTAGCTCTGTTCTGTGGTACCACATAAAACAGAGAGCATATATGACACATATGTATACCTCATGAGTAGTGAGATAATGAGAAATCAGGATCATTCAGGGTCTGTTTGCACAAATAACTATTATAGGATGATCAATTTGACAATCCTTCAAAGAAAACAAATAACATATACAGATGAATTGTTAATGCTAAAATACTATACATAAAAACATTTAACACTTAGATCTATGAGAAAATTGTGGCAGAACTGAGACCTTTAAAAAATATATATGTGGGAATCAGACTCCCAGTCAGAATCAGTGCAACTACAGTACTTTTGAATAGAAAAAAAATTATGTTATTAAAATACTAGAGGCCCAGTGCATGAAAATTCGTGCCCTGGGGGGGTCCCTCAGCCTGGCCTGTGCTCTCTCACAGTTCTGGACCCCTTGGGGGATGACCCCCTGATGGCTTAGGCCCACTCCCCAGGAAATTGGGCCTAAGCTGAAAGTCAGACATCCCTCTGGCAGCCCAGGAGCCCTCTGTGGATGTCCGACTAACAGCTTAGAACCGCTTTCCAGGCACCTAACATCCATAGCGCTGCCATGGAGGTGGGAGAGGCTCTGGCTGAGCTGCAGCTCCTGCATTGAGTGTCTTCCCCCTGGTGGTCAGTGCACATCATAGCAACCAGTCGTTTTGCCATTAGGGTGAATTGCATATTACCATTTTATTATATAGGATTACATTGAACTTTCACATTGGTTTCTGTGGAGAAAAATATATCAATTACTTTTCAAGATATTCTGTCTACATACAGAAACATACACTGCAATAATGATTCAGAAGAAAAGAAAATAATTTCCACCATTATATATAAAACTTCAGATAATTCCTAAATGAAGTCCAGAATTTGTAAGAAGTGGGAGACACTGAAGGAAAAATGGGGACTGAAAATGAACCAATCCCTTAGTTCCCAACCTTCAAACCACCTTTTATAATGTTTGCTTCCTCCCTGGGCCCTGCATTGAAATTATTTTTCTTACTAAAATGCAGTCATAATTAATACATGCCATATGTATTATTACTATTTCCTAGGTTCACTGTTGATTCTGACTTTAACCAACAATCCATAAGTATGAAGGTTTTATAATAATATTATGGAATCACATAAATCACTGTCATGTTTGTGATAAGCTATAAAGTAAAGCAAGCCTGAAGAAACTTGTGTACTGCTCACTGATACCAATCACTTAAATGTGGCCATCAATCTGTGCCCAAGTCCAAGATTAGTCACACACTGGGAATGTTTAATTTGACTACTGTGACTATCGCACGTGAGGCTCTGCTCTCCATGACTGGTGCACCAACTACCCTCCCAGAAATTCCTATGATGTCATCAAAAGTCAATCAGGTGTTCTTTCTCTGATACTGATTTTATATAAAGCAGCCAAAAAGCAAAGGTATTCGACATTTTGGCTAGCTTGTTCAGCCTTATGATAGGAACATAGACAACAACTAGGGGCCCAATGCACAAAATTCATGCAAGGGGCTCGGCCCTCGCAGCCACTCACAGCCACTCGCACCCTCGGCCAGCCCTCACAGCCCCTATATTAGCTCTTTATTATATAGGATTGCTAGGATTTTGAAGTACTGAAATAGCTGCTTATTTTATTTCTATACACTTGTAAAATTAAGAATGTTGAATAAGTAACTTTTTAGTTAAATGTAAAGCATGAGAATTATATGGCAGTGCTGGTATTAAAAGGTAGAACACAAATTGTGTTACACTTAAATTTAAATAAAATGCATTCAAAGTAGTCACTTGGTTCACTGTGTTCTTATGTCACTTAGTGCATATCATTATTTTAGAAATGTCATTATATTTCAATTATTTTCCCATCTTTGTGATCTCAATACATATTGCAGCACCTGGTAGGCAGTAGGTGGTTAATGCCTATTTGTTGAACAGATGGCTTTATTTTGCCCAGCCTGAAGAATGTCAGTCTTTAAACTTGGTTTTGTTTCACACAAAAAAGGCAAGGAGGAATAATATTCTTTCCTAAGACAAACAAAATATATGCATGAAAGACATGAGAATGTCAAGGGAGGAAAAGTAAACCACATTTCTACAGCTAAAGGCTTCAACAAACAGTTACAGGATGAGCTTCTTCCTTCCCTTTGGGCTTCCTCAAGCCCTCATACAGTAATTACACACAATACTGCAGTTTAAGCTAGTGATTAGAAGAAAAACTTTGAAATCACACACACCGGGTTCAGAGTCTGGCGATGCTACCTAGTATGTGTTTGAGGACATGTTACTTATTATCACCAAATTCGATTTTTCTTGTCTATGAAATGGCATGATAATACTGACTTCAAAGGACACCTAAAGGCCAGACCTACTCCAGAATCTATGAGGTCTTAGTGAAGGGATTTATGGCCAAATAAAATGCAGGACAGTTTTTTTTAAACAAAAGGGGATGGATTCATATCCTTTGACCTATCTCTTTCTTATACTTCTCTAGAAATCACTTCCTAGCCTCCAGTATAAAACCTTCAAACAAATATCTTGATTTGCTCTACCTCATAGATAGCTCTTTCTTGCCCTTCTCATGTATCATTTTTCCCTTCAAGAGAATAACCTTTCCTCAAAAAGGCATAAATAACTTAACAAAGGTTCTGATGATATAATTGAAGCAAACATTACTGACTCTCTGAGTCAGTAATGACGACTTTTAAAGGCACTTTGCAATTTACACAACTTTTTCCACAACCATCACCTTATTTCATTCTCTCTCCCTCTCTCTCTCTCTCCCTCTCTCTCTCTCTCTCTGTCACACACACACACACACACATACTTATAAAATAGGCAGAGTAGGTATTATTGTTTACTTCTGGATGAAAAATGAGAAGGTAGAATGTTGTAGTAGAATAAAGGCAACCTTGAGCAATTTAAATTATCTGAGCCTCTGTTTTCTAATCTGTAAAATGGGTATAATAATACATATACCAAAAAAAGCTGTTTGGGGTATAAAATGAGATGACAGAAGGTTTTCAACACATGGTCACACTTATTATTATCAAGTCCAAGCAAAGTAAAGGGACTTGTCTCCGTTTATCTTTTTAGTAATAAGACCTAGACTAGAATCGAAGAGACCTCACTCCTAATCTACCAGATTTTCTGAAAATAGCTATTTTGGTAAAATTGGACAGATACATGCAAAAAAATGAAACTAGACCACCAACTTACACCATACACAAAAATAAACTCAAAATGGATAAAGGACTTAAACATAAGACTGGAAACCACAAAAATACTAGAGGAATCCACAGGCAAAGAAATCTCAGACATACGCCAAATCAATTTCTTCACTGATACTGCTCCTTGGGCAATGGAAACTAAAAAGAAAATAAACAAATGGGACTACATCAAAATAAAAAGCTTTTGCACAGCAAAGGAAACCATCAACAAAACAACAAGAAAGCCCACTGCATGGGAGAACATATTTGCCAATGATATCAATGATAATGATTTAATCTCCAACATTTACAGGGAACTCATACAACTTAATAAAAGGAAGTTAAACAACCCAATCAAAAATGGGCAACTGACCTAAATAGATACTTTTCAAAAGAAGACAGAAGGAAGACCAAGAGACATATGAAAAACTGCTCAAAGTCACTAATCATCTGAGAGATGCAAATCAAAACAACAATGCAGTACCATCTCACACCTGTCAGAATGGCTATCATCAACAAATCAACAAATGACAAGTGCTGGCGAGGATGTGGAGATAAAGGAACCCTCCTGCACTGCTGGTGGGAATGCAGACTGGTGCAGCCACTGTGGAGACCAGTATGGAGTTTCCTCAAAAAACTAAAAATGGAACTCCCATTTGACCCACTTCTAGGAATATACCCCAAGAAACTAGAAACACGAATCAGAAAGGATATATGCACCCCTATGTTCATAGCAGCACAATTCACCATAGCTAAGATTTGGAAACAGCCTAAGTGCCCATCAGCAGATGAGTGGATTAAAAAACTGTGGTACATCTACACAATGGAATACTACGCTGTGGTAAAAAAGAAGGAGTCCTTGCCATTTGCAACAACATGAATGGAGCTGGAGAGCATTATGCTAAGTTAAATAAGCCAGGCAGAGAAAGATAAATATCACATGATTTCACTTATTTATGGAATATAATGAACAACATAAACTGATGAAGAAAAACAGATCCAGAGACAGAGAAACATCGATCAGAACCTCAAACCTCAGGGAAGGTAGGGGAGGGTGGGGGTAAGGGGGAGAGATCAACCAAAGGACATATGCATGAATATAAGCATAATCAATAGACACAGAGAACAGGGGGGTAAGGGCATGAATGGGGGGTTGGGGGATAATGGGGGAATAAGGACACATATGTAATACCACAATCAAGAAAAGAAATTAAAAAAAGAAACACAAAAAAATAAATATTACATATTTAAAAGATCTGTTTCTGCTGGTTTTCTATGACAGCTACACATCTATTGGATATTCTTAATTTGTTCAAATCCTTAGAAATATGCAGTGTTTACACAATACCTAACCAGTCAGTATAACAGTGATATATTCAGTCAATCAGTGTGTGGCATTATTCTCATGGAATCAACTTTAATTTTTTGTCATGGAGTTGCTGTTACAATCATTGAATATGATGACAACAGAATAACACTACCCACATGAAAGATATGACTACAAAGATACTCCTTATCATTAAAGAAAATATACTAACAGTGTCTCAGGCAGCACAATATCACAAACTAAAAGCTGAATTGACAGTTTGTATATATTTATAAATTCTTAAGTATATTAACTTTGCAAATATGCTCTATAAAAGGGAACTAAAACATCAGAAAATCTAATGATACTGCTTTGCCACTCTTTGAAGAGTAAATAAGTATATTGCACACTTGAAAAAAGTAGGTATACATAGCAAGTACAGCATGCAATGCAGTCTGCTTAAAAATTAAATATTTCTTTCAGACCTACTGAGTAATTCTCATATCAAAGAGGCATCATTAGAATAATGTTACCTATCCTGAAAAAAAGAGTCATTCTTTTTGCCAATGAGTTTAGGATTACTCTTTTTTAAACTTGTTTTTTAAAAAATATATTTTATTGATTTTTTTACAGAGAGGAAGGGAGAGGGATAGAGAGTTAGAAACATCGATCAGCTGCCTCCTGCACACCCCCCACTGGGGACGTGCCCGCAACCAAGGTACATGCCCTTGACCGGAATTGAACCTGGGACCTTTCAGTCCGCAGGCTGACGCTCTATCCACTGAGCCAAACCGGTTTCGGCAGGATTACTCTTTTTTAGATATTTATCAAGATTTAGCAATTCTTTTAAAATATTAAGACTTAAAAACAGTGTAAGAAATTATTCAATGATCCATAAATTTCTTTAAATTAATTATAAATATTTTTTTAGTAATCAACAATAAGAATAATCACTTTTTCTCCTCCAAAAAATTCCCAGATTTATCCATGTGGATGACTAGCTAAAGGAAAACTCTTTAGAAGAAATTTGAAAATTTGCTGAGTTAACACAAGAGTTTTGGGAAATCCTATTCATAATCTAATGGTTTTCAATGTTTCTACTTTACTTACACTGATTTACACAAATGATCCTACCACATATCCTAACTCCATTTAACACCCTGTTCACTTACATGTCCTTCTGACCCCAGGCTGAAATTCAGTATCCCAGGGTAAAATCATTTTTCATTAGATAAATGTTCTGCTAGGTGCTGGTGACACATTGAACAAACACATATTTCCTGCTCACAAGGGGGCATAGAGTCTAAATGGGGAGCACCTACATAAAATTATGAATATATGATATATAGTGAGGCTATAAAAGGAAAGAGAGAATGGAAGAAGCATTTGACATGTGTTGGAGTCCTTGAGAAGCAGATTCACAGAGATTGTAATGCAACAGATGTGTTGGGCTGTTCTCAGAAGCTATACCTATAAGGGAGTAAATGAAACAGGATTAGGAAGAAGTTAGTCTGTGATACAGTAATAGCAAAATATCTCAGCTCATCTCCTGGGGATCACTGGAAATGGAATGGCCCTCAAGAATTTTCTCAAATTGAGGTAAGGAGTCTGCGTTTATGTATCCTTGCATTTGTCAATCATTGCAAGAAGCCAGGTTCCCTCTCCCCCAGCCACTCAAACAAGATAAAACCTTAGGAACAGCACCTCTCCTTGGCCAAGGGCAACCCATAAAGAGAAACTCAGCTAAGAACTGCCATCCCAGCCACCTATACTTTCAAGAGTTGGGATGATAAGCATTTCAGTTTTGTAGGTATTAGGGAGAAAGAGAATTGTGTAAAATATACTACAGCATCTATTATCATCCACCCTTTGTTGCACTCAGATCTATGTGTGTCATATAACTTCTAGAAGCAGATCCTTTAGGAATTTAGTGGGCTTTTCCTGAGGGAAAATATCTAAGAGGAACATTTCCAGGATGAACCACTGCCACCAAGCTGAATCTGGTATACAGGCCCCATCTGATTCTCATCTTCATCCTACACTATCCACTCTAGATAAATATGTCCTTCAACTATCACCTCTCATAGTCTCTGTGGATTATCTGGTGGGATGACCCAGACCACCATCCTTGAGCAGTTTGAGGCCCAAGTTATCAAGCTATTCTCAGGCCATGGCTGCTGCACCTGTTCATTTACTGTCAAAACTGGGGAAGAAAATAACAAGAGAAATGCAAGAGGATCCCCTGATTATGAAACATATTGTCTCAGCCTCATTGTGAAACAGCAGCCCTCTTTGGGAACCAAGGTTCCTAAAGCTTCAAGATCCAGAGTTGTGGGAACAAGAAGGACAAATCCTGAAAGTGGGTCACTGGAAGTGACGGTGAGTGAGGTCATTCCTACTTATATCCCTTGTTTTCTGGACTCTGGCCTAATGAATTCTAATACTGGAAAAAATGTTCAATGTAATGACTGCTATGGTCTGAATGTTTGTGTCTCCCTCCCCCCCGCCCCCCGCCAATTCATATATTGAAATCCTAATGATCAATGTGATGGTATTAGAAAGTAGGCCATTGGGAGGTGTTTCGGTCATAAGGGCAGAGCCCTCATGAATGAGATTAGTGCCCTTATAAAAGAGTCTCCAGAGGGATATCTAGCCCCTTCCACCATGACTCAGCTGGAAGGCACTGGCTATGAACCAGGAAGAGGGCTCTCACAAGAATGCAACAATTTTGGCACCTTGCTCTTGAGATTCATAGCCTTCAGAACTGTGAGAAATACCGTTCTGTTGTTTATAAGCTACCCAGTATTTTGTTACAAGAACCCAAATTGACTAAGACATTACTGCTTAATTTAGAGCACATTCAGTGTCTTTGAGGATCATGCCTCAGCTGTGTCTATTTAGTTCATCACTCTCAAGCTGGTAGCATCTTGGTGATGTGGTATGTGATAGGACTGGTAGCTCTCATGATTATGTGCCCACTGCTACACTTCCATTTGTGTAACATAAATCCCTTGGTCTGAAGTTCTTCCCTACAGGACAATGAACTAATGTGCGATTCTTCCAATTATCAGGTAAGTAACTTCCAAACACACATTCAAGAACTCAAGAAATAACCCATCCCGGGAGAACAAAAAGTATGAAAAACATATGATTTCCTAAGCATCTGGTGGCTTAAGTTAATTGCAAGGATGTCAGTAGGGCTGGAGCATAGGATGTGGGGGTAAGGGAAGAGTGAAGTGAGAGATAGGGTGAAGTCAGGTCATATAGACAATTGAATGACATGCTGAAAAATTTAGACATTTTAAACAAAACAATATTGTGCTGAAGTTACATTTTCTAAATATTTACTCTGTTACAGCATGGATGTTACATTGGATAAGATAAAATTGGTCAGGATGATTTATAAAAGATAGTATTTAGGGTGTGAGAAAAAGAAGATTCAAGAATCACTATAGGATTTTGGAAAGAGAAACTAGAAAGGTAGTCTTTCCATGAACTGAGTGAGATGGAGAAAACTGCAGAAGGAACTTGTTTGGGAAAGAATATTAGCAGTTTAGTTAGATATATTGGATATCTAAATGAATATGTCAAGGAGGCAGTTGGATATATTACTATGGAGTTTGGGGGAGAGCTCGAGGCAGGCAATATAAATCTGGAAAACACCAGTAAGTATATAGAATTTTAAATTAAGATACTGAAGAGAATTCTAGTGGAATGAGTATAAATAACAATAGCAGTCCAAGAATGAGCCTGGTACTTTCAAAATTTAGGAGAATGGAGGGTGAGGAGGAATCAGAAAGCTGAGAAGGAACAGCCAGTGAGGGAGCAGGAAAACATGACCCTGAAAGCCAAGTGAAGAAAGTGTTTCTCAGAGGAAGTAGGAATCAGCTGTGTCAAATGCTGCTAAGTCTAGTGAGTTGAGAAATAAGGACTGGCCCTTGGATTAAGCAATACAGAAGTCATTGGTGACCTTGACCAAGAACACATCTGGTGGAGAAGCAGAGGCAATAAACTGGATTCAAGGGCAAGTGTTGGAGAGTAATTCAAAACAAGCTATATAGACAACTATCTTCAAGAGCTTTGCTGTGAAGTGGGGCAGAAGAATGGTGATAGATGGCACAGAAGGAAAAGTGATCAAGAGGATCAGCTGATTTTTGACTTGGGTGATTTTTATATATTTTGATGTGGAAGTAGCAGCATAGTTGTCTTCTGAAGTGAAATATCTGGAAGGAAAAGGAAAGATGGTCCTGGCTGGGTGGCCCGGTTGTATGGAGCATCAATCCACACACCAAAAAGTTGTGGGTTCAATTCCCAGTTGCAACCAATTGATGTTTCTCTCTCTCTCTCTCTCTCTCTCTCTCTCTCTCTCTCTCTCTCTCTCTCTCTCTCTCTCTGAAAATCAATAAGAACATATCCTTGGATGAGTATTAAAAAGGAAGGCAGGAGGGAGTAGGTAGCATTGTTGGAACAATATCCTTATGTTAGTAAGTGACAGAGTCTGAGGTCTAATGCAAGAAGTGGACAGATTAGTCTTTAAGTAGGACCACAGTTCATCCCACTTATAGCAGAAAAGACAGTACATATGAGCAGAGATATAAGTAGGTGAGGAGATGTAGTACCTCAAGGCTGGGGAAGTCTCTTCTAATTGCTTCTGTTTCTCAGTGAAATGGGAAACATGATTGCTTGTTTCTTTAAGTATTTACTTGCTTATTTTCTGAACTTCCAAGCATACTGCTTTAATCCATTCACCCTGCCAGCCTCTAATTGCCTTTTTACTCTATCTGATAATTCCCTGGTGACCAGAGGTCTCTGCAGTCAGTAACATCTATGGAGATAGAAGACAAGAAGTAGCCAAATATTTCATTTGGTACTGTGGAATTGGACTCAGTCTGTAATACACAAAGAAAATTTTCAGGGAAAATTACCCTTCTCAAGTTGGAGCTTTACATGGAATATATTTGATCCAGTTCTATGACATTTCTCCTTCACCATGCTCTGCTAGCTTCACTGCAGTATTCAAGGCTTTGACCTTGGGTTGTAAGAGTCTTTTCAGTTCTCAGGGTCCACATTAAAGAAGATCCTACACTGCCCACTTTCATCTTCAAGTTAAGAGAAATAGTTGTTTAAAGACAGTGGATATAAAAACCTTAGCGTAGTGGCTCTTAAACTTGGCTGATCATTGGACTTATGTCAATCACTCTTTAAAAACTATACACTCCAGAGCCTCTCTCTCTCAAGCATGGATTAAAGCAGACCTGGAGTAGGGCTCAGATATGATATTATCTAAACTCATGCAACCTTGGTGAATTCATCAGTAGCAAAAGAGAGAAAAAACAACTTTTATTTCTGGTACAGTACCTAGAATGTTACAGACGAACAAAAATTGTTTGAAAACATCTCACTCCCCTTACTCTGCCTCTCTTCCATCATATCTACATAGTATTCTTCCTATTTTTTTGTTGTGGTAAAATACACATAATGTAAAATTCACCGTTTTAACTATTTTAAGTGTACAGTTAAGTGGTATTAATATCACATTGTTGTGAAACCTCTCTGTTTTTAAAATAAGTCTTTACTTGGAATGTTTTTAGATTCACAGAAAAGTTGCAAAGATAGTACAGACTTTCCATATATTCTTTATACAGTTTCCCTAATGTTGACATCTCACAATACAATGAAACATTATTGAATCTAAGACACCAACACTGAGTACAGACTTCACTCAAATTTCAAAAGTTTTTCCATTTAAAGTATTTTTTTTTATTCCTGGATCTAATGCAGGTGCTCCCCTCCCATTTAAAAAAAAAATAGGTGCAACTTTTTAGCAAAGGTTTTCTAAAACTTAAATACCAAATATCACTTATGTTGCTATTAACAAATTGATTTTTTTTCTTTTTTATGTGTTAGGGTTAAAACATACTTTGTAGGCACCAAGAAAATATATTCTTTCTTGTGGACTAGTGTATCCTCCAGAAGCCCCGCCAGCTGTGTTACTAGCTATTGATACAGCTTTAGAAGCAACTTCCATGCCTTGACTTTAGTTTACAGAGGAGCAAGGAATGGTATCTATGAAGCTATACTATGTAAAAGGCACTAAGCATTATGAGCAAGATGGTCATACTCCTCAGCATGGAAAATCAAGGTCAGGCTCATAAGTGACTATTGACACATTCAACATGTATGTGACCCTACTATATGCAGGTATGACGGTAGGTGCTTGAAATACAAAGACAAATAGGACAAAGTTTGTGCCCTCAGTTTGCTCAGTTTTTTAAAATATTTATTTATTTATTTATTTATTTTTACATCTTTATTTTTCAGATTATTACAGATGTTCCTCTTCCCCCGCCCCAGCTCCCCTCCACCTGGTTCCCACCCCACTCCAGGCCTTACCCGCTTCACTGACCTCGTCCATAGGTGAAAGCTCTTTGTCCAATCTCTTCCTGCACCCTCCACAATCCCTTCCCCCGAAGAATTGTCAGTCTGCCCCCTTTCCATGCCCCTGATTCTATTACATTCACCAGTCTGTTCTGTTCATCAGGTTTTTTATTCATTTGGTTTTTAGATTCACTTGTTGTTAGATATGTATTTTTTGTCACTTTGTTGTTCATATTTTTTTTTTATCTTTACCATTTTCTTCTTCTTCCTCTTCTTAGAGAATACCCTTCAGCATTTCATATAATACTGATTTGGTGGTGATGAATTCCTTTAGCTTTTTCTTTTCTGTGAAGCTCTTTATCTGACCTTCCGTTCTAAATGATAGCTTTGCTGGATAGAGTAATCTTGGTTGTATGTTCTTGCTATTCATCACTTTGAATATTTCTTCCCACTCCCTTCTGGCCTGCATTGTTTCTGTTGAGAAATCAGCTGACAGTTGTATGGGTATTCCCTTGTAGGTAACTAACTGTTTTTCTCTTGCTGCTTTTAATATTCTCTCTTTGTCTTTTGTCCTTGGTATTTTAATTATGATGTTTCTTGGTGTGGTCCTCTTTGGATTCCTTTTGTTTGGGGTTCTCGGTGCTTCCTGGACTTGTAAGTCTATTTCTTTCACCAGGTAGGGGAAGTTTTCTGTCATTATTTCTTTTAATAGGTTTTCAATATCTTGCTCTCTCTCTTCTTCTGGCACCCCCATAATTCGCATGTTGGTACGCTTGAAGTTGTCCGAGAGGCTCCTTACACTATCTTCATATTTTTGGGTTCTTTTTTCTTTTTGCTTTTCCAGTTAGGTGTTTTTTGCTTCTTTGTATTTCAAATCTTTGACTTGATTCTTGGGATCCTCTAGTCTGCTGTTGGATCTCTGTATATTATTCTTTATTTTAGTCAGTGTATGCTTAATTTCTGATTGGTCCTTTTTCATATCCTCGGAGTTATCTAGAAGATTCTTGAGTAACCTTATAACCGTGGTTTTGAACTCTATATCCAGTATTTTGCTTTCATCCATTTCTTTCATTTGTGACTTGTTTCTTTGTCTCTGCATTTTGGCTGCTTCCCTGTGTTTGTTTCTATGTACTGGGTAGCTGCTAAGTCTCCTTGGGTTGATAGAGTGGTCTTGTATGGTTGGTGTCCTATAGGGCTCAGTGGCTCAGCCTCCCCAGTTACATGAGGTGGACACGCTTGGTGCACCCCTTTGTGGGCTGTTTGCACAGTCTTGTTGTAGTTAACTTCTGATTGCTGTTGGTATCACTGGGAAGAATTGACCTCCAGGCCAATTGGCTGTGATGACCAGCTGTGTCTACACTGGAAGATATGTTGTGCAGGAGACACCCTTATGGGGCAGGACTTGCTTCAGTGGGGCTTTGGTGTTCACTGAGTCTGCCCCTTGAGTGTGCCTCTTATGGATGTGAAGAATTGTAGTCCGGTATGGTCTCACCCTGACCACTGGGTACACTGGCTCTTGGATCTCCAAGGAGGTGCAAAGTCAGCCACTGTCTGGGGCCACCCAGCAGGAGCTACAGAGACATCTGCAGATTCCTCCTCTTTGTATGGGGTTTGGAAATGCCCAGATGAGGCCCAGCTGTGAAGCAAGGCAGGATGCTGCTGCTGAGCCTTGGGCCTTCTTTTAGAAGCTTTGGGGCTCTCTGACCCAGCTGCAGTTTGACAGGTTTTAGGAGAAAGGACAGGCCATTCATATGCAAAAGCCGCTGTGCACAGCTTGAGTGGGGTTGTAAATTGGGTGGGGCGGGGTCTCTGGGAATTACCAGGCTAGAGCAAAGAACAATGGCTGCCAGTCAGCCCTGCACCAGAGAGGTCCCCGGGTCTCTGCGTCCTGCACCCCCATGCAGGAACAATGATCACTGTGAGTACATCTGAGAGAAAGCTGCCCTCACATTCCTGTCCCGATACCAGACAGTCCAGTTTCTCCCCATATGTGTTTGGGTCCCCCAGAGTCTTGCCCAGAACTGGAGTTCAGAGCATGCTGGAGCTTTTATCTCCCTCCCGATTAAAAGAACAGCACATCCAGGTGCCAGCATTTTCCACGCCTCCACACCTCTTGCCAGTTTCAATGTGCTTTCTTCACCTCTCTAGTTGTGGAACTTCCACTCAGCCAGCCTTCCCACAGTTCTGGGTGGTAGTTGTTCTGCCATTTAGTTGTGGTTTTGATGTGGTTGTGAGAGGCAGCAAGTATAGGTGTTTACCTATGCCCCCATCTTGGTTCTCTCCAGTTTGCTCAGTTTAATGGAGGATATAGACAAGCAAGAAATCCTATGTAATAAAAGCCTAATATGCTAAGTGTCTGGTCAACCGGTTGACTGTTCAACCAATCAACGTGTAATATACTAATGATATGCTAAGGCCACTCAACGACTTGCTATGATGTGCACTGACCACCAGGGGGCAGATAGTCAACTGGTCAACCAGTTGCTATGATGTGCACTGAACACCAGGGGGAGGACACATCGACCGGTAGATTAGCTTGCTGCTGGGGTCCTGCTGATCAGGACTGAGCAAGACGAGCCGGACATGCCCTGGAGCTCTCCCACAGTCCCTCCCCAGCTGGCCAACCTCCCATGTCCCTCACCAGCCCCAATCATGCACTAGCGGGGTCCCTGGACCTAGCCTGCAACCTCTCGCAATCTGGGACCCCTCACGGGATATTGGAGAGTTGGTTTCAGCCCGATCCCGCAGGCCAGGCCGAAGGACCCCACTGGTGCACAAATTCGTGCACTGGGCCTCTAGTCAATTATAATACACTGTAATAAAGGCTTGAATTAAGGTATATGGAGATTATAAAAAGTGTGATGAGGCCAAGTAAGATTTTTCCTAAAAGACATGATTGTTAAGTTGAAAGAAGAGATAGCTCATCAAGGATGGGGAGAGAGTGTA
The DNA here is from genome assembly GCF_963455305.1 of Plecotus auritus. Lineage (NCBI taxonomy): Eukaryota > Metazoa > Chordata > Mammalia > Chiroptera > Vespertilionidae > Plecotus > Plecotus auritus. The sequence goes on from NC_137784.1 coordinate 123,961,521, forward strand.
TTATAAGTAAAGTGAACATGAATAAAAGGAATAAGAGACATGAGAAAAGGTGGAAAACTGGTCTTTTGTGTAGTTTGATATGGCTGAAGTGTTAGTGTGTGTATATAGAGTAGACAGTGCATGGTTAAAAAAGATGAGACTGGTTATGTGGGAAAGACTGATCATGGTATGACATGTTCATGAATTTAGACTTAATTCTGAATGGGATATAGATTAAATGAAGAAGTGATTAACTTCTTATTTCTACTAAACTCTACAGGCATACCTCGGAAATATTGTGGGTTCAGTTTCAGACCATTGTAATAAAGTGATTATTGCATTAATGTGAGTCACAACCTTTTTGCTGGTGGAGGGTCTTGCTTTCCATTTTTAAAAAATGCAACACATGTGAAGCTCAATAAAACAAAGTGCAATAAAACAAGGTTTGCTTGTACTTGCACTAATGCAATACTAAACCAATGTTAAGAACTGCCTACCCCCAGGCTTCTTATTTGGTGAGAAAACTAACTACTATTTTCTTAAGCTACTGTAAATAGTTATAACTAATTATAGCCTTATGGATTCCTTACTTATAACCTATATCTTCCACTGTTACCTTATACTCCAGTCTTTCATTGAGGGTATGTTTTCATGACACCTAGGAAAACTATCCAGTCCCCAGGCTTATCTCCAGGAAAGCCAATGTTGGCAAATAAAGACAAAGTTGGCACACATGGAAAATACTTTACTACAAAAAGCATACGACCATTAATATTCTGGGAGAAGCAAGGTAAGTGAAAATAAGGGATGTTGAATTATCAATTGACATCAGTTCTACAACTGCCCTGTGTGAAGGCTATACTCAACAACTTGCTGAAAATTATGCCTCTGAAACAAATTGCTGCAAAAGTTATAATCAGAGCTATATGTTTTAGAATCAGGGTGTCAAAAGCTCTCTGCACTGGGCAATTTTAACAGACTCTATTTGGCCAATTAGAGTGTGAGTATTGACTGAGGTAGAAGGGTGTAAATGTACAAGGGGTGTGAGCTGAGGTCTAACCCTTTGTGTTATTTAGGTGGAATAGTAGGTTAGTGTGAACACTTTAACATACTTAACAAATCAGTTCTATTAGTTTTATAGCATAAAAGGAAAAGGAGTTCAATAAGAAAAAATAATCTCACTACAATGAAGTGCTCTTTTCAATTATCTGAACTGCTTGCTATATGTCACCAAAATCTTTAAAAGTAGAATAACAAGCATGTCTTGTGTTTTTTACTGTTCAACTAAAAGGAAAAAAAAAAAGATAATCAAGGTTATATTCAGTGCCACCATTCTAGATGAAATAGTATAAATAAATTTTGTATTATTGAGTGCATTTTCTTCATTCCATTAATTATATTCTTCAGTGAAATTCTGGTCTATTAGAAAGAAAGTATGCTCAGTAATAACAAAGAGGCAAAAATCTTTTGAAAGGATTGTCAGTGTGGGTGTTTAGACCATAAAAATCAATAAGGTGTACTGAATATTTGGCTCAAATCATGATAATAATTACCAAACTATTGAAAGAGCATACTTTCTAAAGGTGGATTATTTGCTTTTTTTGCATATAATAACACAGTAACTTACCTTGTTAACATGGTAATGATATTACCATCTCCGAGCCTTGCTTTTTCTAGTTGTTAAATGGTTAGAATTTTTGCTATGTCAGGTGTTATGAAGATTAATAAGAAATTTTTCATAAAGTAGCTAGAGCTTCTGGGAACAATGATCTTTTCTACATAGAATGTTCTGTCTTTAAGGAGGCACCATGGTGCCATAGAAAACCACAAGTTTTTGAAAAGGAGAGAACGATAGGTGTGTCCTTGACTGGAATCGAACCCGGGACTCTTTATTTCACAGACTGACACTCTATCTACTGAGTCAAACCAGCTAGGGCAAAAATAAAAAACAACAACTTTAAAACACTGCAATGCTGATCCCTGGCGCTATGTGACAAAGGAAAATCATTCCCTAAGTACTCCTAATAGTGATATTTGAAATTCTCCAAAAATATATTTTGAGGAGAATTAGATTTTAAATTATGAGAATTTAAAAGTTTCCACCCTTCACATATTTTTGAGCCCACCTTTCTCCTTTTCACAACTTAAAACTTGTTTATGAAAGATGTTCACTCATTTCCACATTTGAGCATGGTACTATTTCAAATGTTTGATTTTATAATATTATTAATGTAATTTATCAATATATAATTTATTAAATATTGAATACTGCAATCTAATGCAATAAAATAAAATACAACTAAATTTATTTAGAATCACATCATCTTTCATAAACACAAACTCTGATTTATAAAGACTAGAATTATGTTCCAGGTATTCTCTCTTTACTCTTTATTTCACTCAACCTCCCTACCCTAGAAAATTTGGTCATGACCACAGATCCTGGGATATCATTAAAAAATACTCATAGGGCCCAGCTGGTGTGGCTCAGTGTTTGAGTGTCAGCCCATGAACCAGGAGGTCAAGGTTTGATTCCCGATCAAGGCACATGCCGAGTTGCGAGCTCGATGCCCAGTAGAGGCTTGCAGGAGGTAGCTAATTGGCATTTCTCTCTCATCAATGTTTCTATCTCTCTATCCCTCTCACTTCCTCTCTCTAAAATCAATAAAACTACATTTTAAAAATACTCATAGGATATTTGAAGGCTAGGTCTTCCTTGTTTTTTTTTTCTGTAATAAGCATCATTTGTGTTAAACAAAATATTCTCTAAAATAATTTAATTTAGAAAATCACACACACACACACACACACACACACACACACACACACACACACCATCTTGGTAAAAACTTGCAGTGTTCAGCCTAAACAAATAATACAATAATATGTTAGGCTGGTTACTCAAATTTAAGATCCTCCTCATAGATGAAGAACTGTAATACTGAGAGTATGATACAGATATAATGTCACTTTTATAAGTATGTGATTTCAGAAAATGTGTGTGACTGTACAAATGAACCATGGCAAATAGAATTTTGTTCAGGTTTACATTGAGCCACCTTTCCAAGGGCCTTGTGGTAAGCCTTAGGGTTCTTCACAAGATTATGGCTATCCTTCTGGGTATAGGTTAGTTGCACTTCTCCATCCATTAGAAGTTAGAAATGGCCATGTGATTGGCTTTGGCCCATGCCAGGTGAGCAAGAGGGACACCCTTCACCACTGTGCACGGTGAAAGTTTTGAGAAACTTTACATTCAATTTCCAGCTTTGCCACATCTGGAAACATTCCAGATGGTGACTGCTTTAACAGCCTGGATTTTAAAGGGAGGACAATGTAGAAGCAGAGCCCTGAGCCAATCCATGGAGAGTTTATAGTGTAAGGCATGAATTTTGTTAGTTTAAGTCACTGAGATTTGGAGGCTGTTTCTTCAGCATACCCGAGCTCATCATGGCCAACATGGCTGTTTCTTGAGATTCTATGAGTCCATATTAGTTGGAGCTATGCATTCAGAGTCTGAATTACTGTAAAAATGAAACTACTACCCACAAAAGTTGTCACTACTTGCTAGCTAGTGAAGCTGTATCAATCAATGCCTGTTAAATGAGCAATCTCTCAATCCTATTGTCCAAGTCCTTGAAAACATCTAAGTCAGTTATCAAGATACTTGTGGACCTTTCCTACTCTGACAATATTCAGCAAAAGACAGAAAATACTTATAGTTCAACATTTTACCAATTCTGTCTTTTGACTGAGATGATAGAAAGCATGTATTTCTTTCATCCAACAGTGTCCAAGCTTTGAATTCAAAGGATTACACAGTGTTTGGATTAAACTGTCAGCTTGTACAAGTTCAAACTAAGAAAAAGAAAAGTGTTGTTCAGTGTCAGAAAAAGTAGTCCATTTAATATAGAGTCATGGTGATCCTTAAAAATTATAGCAGGTGGTGTTTTGGATAAACAGAAATACCAAAAATCTACTAGCACCAAGAATGTACAAAGAATATGTAACAGAAGTGTTATCATGATGGCAATACCTAGCATTCACCTAAACAATAGACTATACATGAGAAGAATGTGAAAGACCCACATAATCATTTCCAAATAATTTGGGGTGCTAAAGAATGGTAAGCAACATGACAAGACACTTTAATAATGTATTTATTAAAGACACAGAACCAAGAGTCATCACAATATATTTACCAGAGATAAATATCAATACATTCACATTAAACATGACTAAAGCAGCATTTCCCAAACTGTCCTACAAAATACTCTTTTAAAGTATGTCACAAAAATGTATTCTGTGTAATGTATCTTTCTCTTAAAGATTCATATTTTATATTTAATATATTAATGATTATACAAAGGCCTTCAGTAAAGAAATCTATTTAACTTAGTGCAATCTAGCATTTCCCAGACTTTCTTGAGAGTAGAATACTATTTTGAAGGAAGCAGAGCATACTACTAGTAAATGTCTTTATTTTAGTATGGGCATTTTTTATTTTCCTTTTTCTCTTGACTATAAAATTTCCCTTTCTTCTTCCCTTCCAATACCCACCACACCCAGGTAACCTGTGTTAACAACTTTATATATGTACTAGAGTCCTGGTACACGAAATTCGTGAATGGGGGTGTGTCCTTCAGCCCAGCCTGCACCCTCTCCAATATGGGACCCCTCGAGGGATTTTCGACTGCCCATTTAGGCCCGATCCCACTGGCCAGGACTGCTGGCTCCAAACCGCTCGCCTGACTGCCTGCCTGATTGTCCCTAACCACTTCTGCCTGCCAACCTGATCACCCCCCTAACCACTCCCCTGCTAGCCTCATTGGCGCCTAACTGCTCCCCTGCCAGCCCTATTGCTCCTAACTGCCCTCCCCTGCTGGCCTGGTCACCCCCAACTGCCCTCCCCTGCTGGCTTGGTCACCCCTAACTGTCCTCCACTGCTGGCCTGTTTGCCCCCAACTGCCCTCCCCTGCCAGCCCAATTACCCCCAACTGCCCTCCCCTGCTGGCCTGGTTGCCCCTAACTGCCCTCCCCTGCAGGCCTGGTCCCCCCCAACTGCCCTCCTCCACAGACCCAGTTGCCCCTAATTGCCCTCCCCTGCTGGCCTGGTCACCCCTAACTGTCCTCCCCTGCTAGCCTTTTTGCTCCCAACTGCCCTTCCCTGCTGGCCTGATCACCCACAAATGCCCTCCCCTGACGGCCATCTTGTGGTAGCCATCTTGTGTCCACATGAGTGCAGCCATCTTTGAGCACATAGGGGCGGCCATCGTGTGTGTTGGAGTGATGGTCAATTTGCATATTACTCTTTTATTAGATAGGATGTATCGCTCCATATTTTGGAAGGTCATATAATTCTATACATACAACATACATATATAGGACAGGTTTCATCCCTTGATTACTTATTTTACAACAGTGAGATCATTTTTATATATCATACTGCATTGTTCTTGTTCCATACAGCAATACTCATGGAAATCCCTTAAAAGTCTACTGGTATAAATCTAATTAATTATTTTTAATAACTGCATGATATTCCATCATGTAAATGTAATCATGGTTGTTTAAGCCACTCCTGTATTTCCCATATCAAGAATCACTGTGTCTTCTGCTATACTGCTCCATGTCTTCCCTGATTACCCTTTTTTAATAATCTGAGGCTTTTAGAATATTTTCATATTCTTCTCTTTTTCTAGATATTCCCACAGTAATACCATACCATAACTGCAAAAGACCTTTGGAAGACATTTATTTTGACCTTTTCCCATTTCCAGGTTCCAGGTTTTGTTAAGATAGTTTAGCAGTTATTCAAATTTCCCTTACATTATGTCTTATTTCTAGATCCTTTACTTTTCCCATAGGTACATATTCTAACTTTCTAAACCATGGTTTCTCTTTTGGTTCTTTAGTGTTGGGTTATTATTTTTTTCATTCAAGTATTTTCTTCATATGAGGTTCATATATAATGTAATATTTAAATTCTCACATATTTCCCAATATATCTTTATTTTATTATATCATTGACATATCTTTGATAGTGTGGTGAGAGTATGATTCTTTAGTTATGATCAGGCCTTCTTCTAACATTTGTTGGGCTCAGATAAAGATAAAAATATAGATCCACATAACATATATCTAAATATTTAAGAGATATAAACCAAAATCATGTCCTAGTATCCTGCTTTGATCAGCCCACTTTTATAATGGCCCAAAAGTACAGGTTCCAAAAAATTCATTGTCTCCAATTTCTGTACCTGAAAGTGGTGGCACAGGGAGAGCCAGTTGCTGACTCCTAGAACACTGGATGCAGGTGTGCCTGGTCCCTTAACTCATTGAACTCATTGCCCTGTAAGGAGGGTCATCACCAGAGGAAGTCCAGAATGTTCACTTTAAAGATCAAGGTTTATAGCAAAGGAACCTTTTGCTTTGGCCTAAAATTGTAACTTATTTTGGTCCTTTTTGATCAGCAGTCTGTAGATGCTTTGCAAGAGCTTTCCAATTTCAGTGTTACAAGTGAGAAATTCAATTCCAATCTGATTATTTTTTTCCTTACTAGCTAATTTGTTCTTTCTTCATTAATGTTTCTAAGAGTTTCTCTTTATCCTTTCAGAATTTGTCAAACTACAGCCCACACATCCTATTTTTTTCACAGTCTTTAACTATGAATGCTTTTTTTTTTACCATTTTAAAGGGTTGTCAAAAATAAATAATATGCAACTGACACCTTTTATGGAATCTAAAGTGTAAAATATTTACTCTCTGATCCTTTAAAAATGTTTACTGACCCCTGGAGTAGGAATATTACCAGAAAATGCTAAGGTGTGTATATTTCTCATCAACCTTAACTTCAATAATATGTCAACCAGCAGATTCAGCTCCTTTCCTAGTGCAAGTATATTTTATTGTATTATTTAATTCTCCAGAGCCCAACACTTTAACTACTATGCTATGGTATCCATAGATATATTCTCATAGAAGAGCCCAACACTTTAACTACTATGCTATGGTATCCATAGACATATTCTCATAGAAGACATCTATAAGGTTCAGAACAGGTCACCCCAAGAGGTGCCTCTGTGGTATGCAGATTGTTTTGAGCTAAAGGCAACTTTAGTTACAGGCTCAGGAGAAATTTCATCCACTCACCCTTAACTGTCTAGAAGAATTAGAATTAGAGGCTTTGCTCAACCTTTTCAACCCACCTAAATGGCAGGACAAACTTTTATTTACCAAACATCTGCTCTTGTTATCAACCTTCAATGACATTTTGAAGCCTATGAGGTGCATTACCTCATCCTTAGCTCAGAAAGTTTTACATACCTCAATCTTCTTTCTATCTCTGAACCTCTCCTACATGTGTGGTCTTTGAAATTGTCATGTGTATGAGTTCCCACACATACGTAAGTATAAATTTGAGTATTTTCTTGTAATAATCTGTCTCATGTCTATTTGATTATTAGACCAGCCAGAAGAAACTTGGGGGTGGAGGAAATTTTGTTCCCCCCCCCCCACATCTATATATACGCATACCCTGAGTGGCCAGATTATTATGATCTCTGAATGCATAATAATCTGGCCACTCAGTGTATATCCTATATAATAAAAGGCTAATATGCAAATTGTCCCCTCTACCAGGAGTTGAACCAGCAGGCAGGCCGGCCAACCGCCCACGTCCCCTTCCCGCTGGCCAGGCTGGCTAGACCCTACCCATGCACGAATTCATGCACCAGGCTCTTAATATATATATATATATATACACACACACACACACACACACACACACACACACACACACACACACACACTGAGTGGCCAGATTATTATGCTTTCAGAGATCATAATAATCTGGCCACTGAATGTATACTGAATTATCATTATTTGAGTGCTTCTCTTATCATTTATGAATGTGTAAATATCTACAGGGTGTCCCAAAACATGTATACACACTTTAACAGCTCAGTTTTGAACTGCCTTTATAATTATTCAAAAATGTGTTATTAACAGAGTTTTGTGATAACTATTCTCATATAAGGGTATGATGGAATGTGCACAGGTTTTAGAATCAGAAAGATGTAGAATACAGCCCTGTTTTGTCATTTATTAGACATGCCCAGCTTATGAAATACAGCCCAGATGTAATATCAGTCTCATCATTTTGTGAGGGTTAAATAAAATACTATGTGTAAAGTCCTTAGCATAATGTCAACCACACAGTAGGTACTTAGGCAATATTAGCTTCCTCTCATACCTTCCTTGTGCAATAAAACTATTTACCTGGCTAGTGTATTTGCTCTGGCATTCAGAGATGGGTTATAGTAAAGTTAATGAAGCTTAAGCTTCAGGGCCCTTCATTTATTTGGACCCTTAAAATATTCTTTCTCACCTTTAACTTTTTATTTTGAATCTCTAGTAGTATGAACTTAAGGATCATAAAACCTATATCTGCCTCCTATGGTATTTATAGGTGTTTCCCCGCCCCCGCCCCCTTTGGTCAAGCCTTTATAACACAGAAAAATTGAAAAAAGCTTCAACAGGGGAAAACTCACAAAAGAATATGCATATTAAACAGAAACTCACTGCCCATTAAAATAGTAATTTATATTGCTAACTGAACCCTAAGTACTAGTGTCATTTAAAATATTATAATTGCAAAATAAACATATGGAACACAATAGATTACAATCAGATAATGAACAAATGTCAGAACTAGAAGATCTCAAGCAATTATCTAGGCGAGGGAAGTGAAATCTTTCATTATGGCTTTCTGCAAGTAGAGAAGGAAGGCAGCTTCTGGACACACTACCTTAGTGTTTTAGTTATGCATGATTCAGAAAAATGTAACATTGAAAAAGTTGCTTTATCTTCTAGGGGCCTCATTTTTCCCATCAGGAAAATGAGGTAATTAGACTAGGTGATCTTAAGGGTCCTTCTGGTTCTGACATTCCATATATATTTCTATTAATTAACTAGAGGCCCAGTGCACAAAATTCATGCATGTGTCCCTCAGCCTGTCCTCCACCCTCTTGCAATCTGGGACCAAGTGAGTAGAGTCCCTAGGCCTGGCCAGTGATCAGGACTTATCAGGACTTTCCTTCCCCTGGCTGCCAGCAGCTGGCCGCGCCCCCGCTGTGGCCACTGCTTGCCATCTGTGTGGCGCTGCCTCCCTCTCCCCCGCCATTGGTTGCCTCCCTCTGCTGGCGACAGGCATGGGGTGTGATCCCTTGACTGGACTGGGCATCCCTCTGCAGGGCAATTGCTGGCTTGCCCAACACACCCACCATAGCATCGCTGGCCAGTGGCCTTGGCCATCCTCTGAGGGGCGATCAATCGCAGGGCCCCCAAATCAGTCGCCCAGCAGAGGGAGTCCCGCCCACCCAGCCAGGGCTCTGATTGACTGGCCCGCAGAGGGTGGCCTGGGCGTCCCTCTGCGGGACAATCATGGGGCGATGGCAGAGCCCCCCAACCAATCGCATTGCACCTGCCTTGGCTGGCCTGGTGCCAGTGAGTGTCATAGTGTGGTCGTCTGGAAGGTCGTCTGGACAGTAGTTCTGCTGTTTGGTCATTCAGTCTATTTGCATATTATGCTTTTATTATTATAGATATTCTATGATTCTATTAATTAATTAGCAATAAAATACTTCATTACATGACTTAAATCAATTTGGATACTGTCATTTATACTTCTCCCTCACTACTCACTAGTACAAGTGTCAATTAGCAGTGAAACAGAATAATTAAAGGTGAAAAAGTGACAATGGCCATCATTGTCCACCAAGAGAAGAATGAAATCAACTGTGGTTATTTCCCTAACATCTTTATGAATTACAATGTCTAGATCTTCCATTGCTTCTAGTTTAGACTAAACATCTTCAATTATATGCTGAAATTCATTTTAATCTAGCTCCTTTGTTACCCACAACTACATAGTCATTGTGTATGAGTACCAGCTTTAAAACACAATTTAAATTTTTGGTTTCTGTGAATTTTAAGAGTCAAATGTACAGTGGTTTAACATACTATAAGATTCCATTCTAATGTCCTAGAAGCCTAAATAAGCAATAATCTGCTTCTTTTCTGATCAAGATTAAAGAATTTAGGAAATATTCATTATCCTAAATGATTTAAAAGTCTTTTAAAATGTATATATCTGGAAAGAAGGATGGATATATGGATAGACATGGTATAAATCAGCAGTGTGCAAGTTCCACAGGGTGGAGTAAGAGCGAGCCCAGAGGTAGGGCTATTGCATTCCTCAGGTTGATGTGGTATGGATGGGAGTGCTTCACCCAAGAAAGATGGCATCTGCAGTCTGGGAGAGGGACTCAGCACAGGGATCCTGATGGCTGTCTCTTCAGCTCTCTCCCCAGAGCCAAACACCAGAATCTGTCATCATATGACTGTAGTCTGCTCCACCCTCCCGCCGCTAGAGCCCAGTAGCTGCTAACAAGATTTTGTGCTTTGGCCCTTTAAGAGGGTGCCTGTGTCTCTTGTCTCTCCCTGGTGGATAGAATCCCCACTGACTTTCACAGCCTGATGTTATGTGAGTGCCTCTTCCTGGCACTGGTGCTCTGGGCTGGAGAGCCTGTCTTAGGTTGAAACACCACATTTCTCAGGAGTAACCTTTGCAGCTGAGATATCCTGCCGGAATCTCAGTTGCCATCAGTGGAAGCAGGGCCAGCCCATTTTGCTTTTCTGCCCTTTCTACCAGTCTCAATGTGGCTTTTGTAAATCCTTTGTTATAAGATTCATCTTCAGATAGTTCAGTTGGTTATACCAGTTGATTGCTCTATATTTTAGTTGTAATTCCAGTTTGGTTCTGGGAGGAGGTGAGTGCAAGATCCACATACTCTGCTGCAATCTTAAATGTCACAAGGGTCTATTGTTCTTGAATGTGCAAGAAGGGATGGGATGCAGATAAGTGGAGAAGAGGACACTTAATAGCAATGATAGTGTTTCTATTGTTCTTTGATAGAGGTGGAGAATATATGTATATAGACAAGTTGTGTGGGCCATTAAGTGGTGAGAAGGCACAGGAGTTCCCTTCTGAATGCTTTTATTCATTCAGGTGATACTAAAAATAAACTTAAGACTTATGAATAGTTAAATTCTTAACGTTTATTACACAAACTAGAAATTAAATGTTTCCAGAGTAAATTTTAAGCATGTTATAGCCAGAGCACATGGAGTTGTATTTATATAAAATGCTATAGGGTCTATGTCTCTTTCCACTGGAGGATATTTTATAGATCAGTTTACAATCTAGATGTTAGGATACCCACAAAAAGAAAGGAATATAACAATCAAAACAGTCTCCCATCAACTATCTCAGCAGGGAGAACTCACTAGCAGCAGAGGGAAAGGTTCAGAGAAGCAGAAATCTGCAGACCCATACAAATAGAGATAGAAGCTATTTCCTGGGTAATGAGAAGTCATCTTGCAGATCCAATTTAGAGGAAAACAAGCTTCTTTAGAATTAATTGAGGAAGAGTTGTTGTTTAAAAATCTGAACTTTAAACAATTCCAGATGCAAAGAGATCAAAAGTCCTCTGCAATTAGTAATTAAGGTCCTAGTACAAGAAAGAGATCATTCCAAGATAGCCAGTGAGACCCCAAAGTGTGGAATTTAAAAGGATGTTAAGCAGTACCTGGATGAAAAATCCGAGAAAAAAATTTAAGGAGCAAAAAAGGAAGCTATATTTTCCTTAGGTTTTTAGCGCTTCCTGTTGAAAGAGAATTTTAAACTATTACCTGAACACTGCTTTATTTTCAATCATTATATTATCTTTACACATTGTGAGGTAAGGACCCCCTTCAAAAATTTCTGTTACACATATATATGGACTAGTAATATGTAACTGACAATTATAATCTAGGTTTGGGGGTTGGATTATCAAGGTCATGCAAATAGTGCCTCTTACGGAATGATGTCACAATGATGTTTACTCTTATATGGGTTTGCTAAACACATTACATATATTGGCAATTTGAAGCTTTTCATGGATCAATTTCTACATGTATAAAAGGAGGGAGTTAGAATAAGTGAACTTTATGGTCTATATCACATCTAACAATTGGTCATTCTAAGCACTGATAAGCATTTTACAATATTTATTAGTATCGGTTACTTTTTTTAGACTTTGACTTTATTTTATTTTTTATTTCTTTATTGATTAAAGTATTACATATGTGTCCTTATCTCTCCATTGCCACCCCCAACCCCCACTCATGCCCTTACCCCGCTGTTGTCTGTGTCTATTGGTTAGGCTTATATGCATGCATACTTTTTTATAGCTTAGACCACATGTTCTTCAGGGATTTGCAATCACCATTTATCAATCTTAATTCCTAATTTAATCCACTCCACCCATATCATCACTGTATGTGACCTTTGGTACTGTGAAGGTAAAAATAAAGGTGGATCTCAGTTTGCTTTATTTTTTAATTAAAATAACTTCAAGTGCTTATCCTCTCAGATGTACTTAGCATTTTTCTGTGGAGTAAATAAGGCAGGATATGTAAATGACTGATCAAAGGATAGTAATAGCCAGATATTAATTCCTTGTCTGGTCAGCCAAAGAGGCTCTTTGCATGTCTTTCTAATATGATGATTCAAGTAATTCAAGCCTGTGGAACCAGATCCTATGTATTGAACATAAGAGCCTATGTTATGGAGCAAGAATTGCTTTAGGAGTCAAGCAAGGTATTCTTTTAAAATCCATTATTCTAAAGAAGTGATTTTTAGCAAATGCAGACTAAAGATTAAGGTGGTAAAATTATTCTCAAACAAAAACCAAGAGTCTTTGTTTAAAATAGATTTTTATTGATTTTAGAGAGGAAGGGAAAGGGAGAGAGAGATAGAAACATCAATGATGAGAGAGAATCATTAATTGGCCACCTCCTGCATGCCCCACACTGGGGATTGAGCTCAAAACCTGGGCATGTACCCTGTCGAGGAATCGAACCATGTGACCTCCTGGTTCATAGGTCGATGCTTAACCACTGAGTCATGGTGGCTGGGCAAAACTGACAGTCTTTTAAAATAACTGCTGTAGCACTAAAAAAGACACAGAATGGGATAATAAAGTCTGTTTCCTACTGGTATTTATTTCTTCTTGCACAAAGTATATGCCATGTAGTGATAGGCATATAGGTTATCATAGTAAATAGAACATATGTTTTTGAATTCTCATTAGCCATTTGCTGGCTGGCATTCTTTGGGTGAATTACTAAGATTCAATTTCATTATTTGTAAAAATGAGATTTTGTTACAAGGTTGAATGAGATTTAATATATAAATGTCCCAGCACAGAGCCTGCAATTAAGTAGAGACTTAATAAATAGTTTTTGTTACCACCATTTTAGTATATCACCTGCTTAAGTATATTCTCATTATGGTATGCTAACAACTTCTTATCTTTGACTGTCTATGTGATATGCACATTTATGAGCCCGTCTTTTCATGTGTAATGTGTATAAATAAAGAAAGTTTCATTTGAAATATAGATAATTTTTTTTAAGTTCTTTAAAGGAACCACATTGTCGGTGTTAAAATCATACACGATTTGCGGATGAGAACACAGACATGGCAGGTAAGCAGTTATCAGCCTGCCATGAGGATTCAAATGGACACTCTGGCTTCCACATTTAAAGAGCTATCTCAGGTAGATATAAATTACACACTGAAATCCTGGTTGTTTTCATAAAATCCATCATTTCCCTCTGGCTTTGATAATTACATGTACACTGCAAGTAGGTAAGGCCTTATCATTTCTTATTTTATACTGCCCCCTGGAGTAAAAAATGACTACAACATTAAGTTTTCCTTTTTTTTTTTTTTTTTCTGAAATTACAGTATTTCATGGCAATTATTCAAGGGTAAGAATGCACATTAATACTCTACATTTGACTCTATGGTCAGAGATACATGTAGATCACACGGGCAAGTTATATATGTTGACTATAATAAATACAGGCCAGTCTCAACTGAGATGACAAAAATAAGGAAAAATCCTAAACTCCAGAATGGTGCCAATATAAAACTCTTTGTTTTTTAAATTTTGCACACACTCATCAGCATGTGATCATTTGAAAGTAGAATAATGGTGAAGCATTTACCTTAAAATATAATAGCCCAGCTTTCATGGCTCAGTGGTTGAGCATCGACCTATGAAACTGGAGGTCACAGTTTGATTCCTGATCAGGGCACATGCCTGGGTTTCAGGCTAGATCCCCAGTGGGGGGCCTGCAGGAGGCAGCTGATCAATGATTCTCTCTCATCATTGATATTTCTATCTCTCTATCCCTTTCCCTTCCTCTCTGAAATCAATAAAATATATGTAAAAATATAATAACAGATAAAGAGAAAAAAGTAAAATATCTTTAACAAAATATAAAAGAGAAATTATGATGTGAAAACCAGTTAAAATAGGTAAGGTCCACTGCATAATGTTGGCATTAAGCTAAGAAAGAATGCAAATTATGAGCAATTTGAGCTAACAAGCAAATTGATAATCAACTGTATATAAGCAAGCCTTTGATAATTTTTTAGATCAGAAAATAAACTACTATAAAATAAGAAATTAATTTGAAAAGCATTTTTTTGAAATACTTTCTTTAACAACCGCTCAATTATGTCCTTGGTGTTAATCGTTTCATTTGAAAGTCTTCTGAGACTTCTGACTTTTTATTCACATTCTGTGTACAAGGGCTCTTAAGTAATGTATTCAAATCATTTAGCTATAATGTATGTGCAATTATTAATTATAATTATTGATATTATACAAAAGGAAGAATCTTGTCTCTAATAAACTTTATTTAAATGAGTCTATCAGAATACTCATTATAGTGAGAACTCATTCCAGGTCAATTTTTCTTTCTTTTTTTTTATATTTCTTTCCTTTTCACAATAAATCTTTATTGTTGAAAGTATTACATACATATGTCCCCCCTTTTCCCCCATTGCCCTCTCCCACCCCCTTCACCCCAACCTTCCCCACCCTATTGTCTGTGTCTATGGGTTATGCATATATGCATATGAGTTCATTGGTTGATCTCTTCTCCCCCTCCACCCTCCCCTGCCTTCTCTCTGAGATTTGACAGTCTGTTCAATGTTTCTGTGTCTCTGGGTCTATTTTTGTTCATTAGATTATGTTGTTCATTAGATTCCACATATGGGTGAGATCATGTGATACTTATTTTTCTCTGACTGACTTATTTCACTTAGCATAATACTCTCTAGGTCCATTCATGCTGTTGCAAATGGTAAGAGTTCTTTCTTTTTTACAGTTGCATAGTATACCATTGTGTAGATGTACCACAGTTTTTTAATCCACTCATCTGCTGATGGGCACCAGGTCAATTTTTCTTAATGAAGTAGTACCAGTCTATAAATACATTTAAGGTTCTCTACTTCACACCAGTGTATTATATTGGAAGATGAGAGAACTTTTAAATAAAATATTTTGATACAATTTTATTATTTTCCTTTAAATCTATATTCCTCTAACTCATGGTGAAAATGTACCAAGAGGTTCAGCAAATATTTTGCCAGTCACCAGGTATAGAGAAATAATACAGAGAAACTGTTCCCAAGGAATTAGAACATACTAGAAAAAAATTTGTTTAACTCCTACCTCACTCTCCTCTCCTGCCAGAAACATGAAGTACAGTATACTGAATGACAGAATTATGTATAACATAAAAAAGTAGTGTAGAGGAAAGGGGTATTGCCTCTCTTGTCAGTGAGATTTCACAGAAATTACCTAACTTTGGACTGGAATAGAGGCCTCTATAACTGACTTCTAGATGTATAGCACTTTACAGAACTATTGAATATACATTTATGTTATAAAATACCTAAAGAAGAATTATTATTCTCATTTTATAACCAATAAAACTAAGGTATACAATGTTGAAGTGATTTAAGATAACATGGTTATTAAATTTGAGATTCAAGACTTGTATATGATATCATGTTGTCTCCCTAGAAAGGGAGAGTAATTCAATACATCTTTATCTCTATCCTGAATTTTTTAAATTTAAATTCTTTATTGTTTAAAGTATTACATAAGTCTCTTTTTTCCCCCATTGACCTCTCCCTGGCTGCCCCCATCCTTCAGCACATGCCCTCACCCCGCCCTGTCTGAATTTGTAAGGCCACCCCATAAAGTCCAATAGCTAACACAGTTTAATAGCACATCTCTACTAATATGATTAAATATTTTAGATTAAATGGTTAGAAATGATCTCATCTATTTGGTGACACTTTGAAAAAGTCTGTGCAATGACCTGCAGTGGGGATTTTGTTGAAGGTTTTATGGCCAAATAGTTTTCTTTCAGTCTTGGATATCTTTATCCTTTTTATTATTAGTTGCCCAAGAAAATCTACTTGTAATAACACTTCTTTCTCTTTTAAACTCTAAATATCAATTTTGCTTATTTTTAAAACCTTAAAAATCTGATATCTGACACTTTTCTTTTAAATGCTTCAGAATCAATAACCTTTTTTGATGAACAATCTTTCAATCTTTTCAAATACCTGCTCAAGTACTATTTTATAGCATATCATTTTGACTTTTAGAGAAAATGAGATGATGCTAACCACTCTTCTTTATAAGAATGGCTATTTGTTAGTGCTAAGAAAGGCTTTAAAATGGCTTACTTCAAAACAAACATACTCGATCAACTATAGTCATTTATGAATTAAGGTAGGTGGTAGGAAAAGTAAGAAAAGAGAAACCCTTGTTCCCATTAGGAAATTAAATACATATTTGCAATGCCATCCAGTTTATTTGAAAGGAAAAACATGACCACTCTAAATATCTCCCTGTTGGTTTGTTATGCTACTATTTTAATAGTTATGCTCCTTTGTATGTATATTATATATATTTATACATATTCTAAAACTATACCTAGTACACCAAAACTACGATTTCATAGGTATTACTGCTTAGAACAAAATAAGAGTACGTGGAGATGTTAGTCATGAGTTGATTAACAATAAAATGTTAAAGCAAATGATAATACAGTTAATATAACAGGTATGGGCAAAATTGTGAAGGTGGTGAACAAATGCTTGGCATTAGAGGAAACCTTGATTTAAAATCTTTATCTTGTGGTAGTCCCTTTCATATGCTGAGTAAGTTCTAAAAGGATGAGGGGACGACTAGCATAAATTTTTAGTGTCTTCTGTCACTTCTATCTAACCAAAGCTGTAGAAGAACATGGCATAGGGCAGGAACTGCTGGACTTGTGGAAGGGAAAATGCAGGAGAGAGAAGGGAAAGAAAGGCCTGAAGCATAGGGCTGCCAGGGTCTTTCTCAACATCTGCTTGGGTTCAGGAATCTGGAGAAGGGGCTGTGCATAAATGAATGAAGAGGCTAGAGAAAAAATATAAATTTGGAAAGCATTTTGGGGTGCCAGATGGAAACTTGGTTCTAGTGACTAAACTTCTCGAATCTCCACACCCAGGGCTTTTTATTCACACATTTTTCCCTCTAGCAAAGCAGATATACATATAAAAGGTAAGGTTTGGTAAACAGTAAAGGACCATCAGGTTGGGGGAATTGCCTTTAGCTGTTTCAGCAGCAGGTAATAACACGCAGATTTTCAGCCCTGCTGAAAGAGTCCATTCAACCTTTTGAGGACTTCTCACATTTATTATGACCCGCTGGACTTAGCCTCCAGCATAGGGCTCTGCTCAAGATTTAGAATAAAGGGTTAGTGCACCTAGGAGAAAAGAGTGGGCACTTAGAGGTGGTAGAAGCTCTAGATCAGGCGTCCTCAAACTATGGCCCGCAGGGCACATGCGGCCCGCCAAGGACATCTATCCTGCCGCCGGGTGCCGTTGCTTGTCCTGCTTAGCAGCCGACTCGTCCTGGGCCCGCAGTGCACTTAGGAATTTGTTCATATATATATATTTTTTAACTATAGTCCGGCCCTCCAACAGTCTGAGGGACAGTGAACTGGCCCCCTGTTTAAAAAGTTTGAGGACCCCTGCTTTAGATGACATGATTTTTCAGCCCCAGCAGGAAAGGATGAAGCTGAGTACAGCATATTTTCTATCACTCATATTGTCCACTCAAACAATCATGTGCCTGAAATCTGTCTTTCCTTAGGATGAATTGCTTCCAAGAGGATTCAGAATCTCTCATGTTAAATGAATCCCTGGAAGTTCTCCCTGAAAGGCCCTCCAAATATGCTCAGATGCATCTGAATCCTAGGTTAAACACAATGTACATTGCCAAACAAAATAAGTGCTATACAGAATGGACAAGTAACATAATTCAATGTAGCAAAGACAATATATAACTATTCTAAGAAATTGAATGAATAAAGTTCCAAAGGCTTAAAGTGATATCCATGAAATAAAAACAGTATATTGCCTTCTCTTTTTGTGTAAACTCCTTTGGGCTGAGAAAAATCAAAGGTGAAAAATGGTAAAATGACAGTATAACAGGAAATATAGATGGAGGTTATAAAAACGTGCATATACATTTGCAGGGTATTTTTAAAAAAATATATTTTTATTATTCCAAAGGGGAAGGAAGAGGGAGAGAGAAACATTAATGATAAGAGAGAATCATCGACCGGCTGCCTCCCACACACCCCAACTGGGGATCAAGCCCACAATCCCAGCATGTGCCCTAACTGGGAATCAAACCTTGACCTGGTTCACTAGAGCCTCAGAGAAAGACTGCCCACCACAAAATTTGGAAGGCTGGGGAGGGTTGGAGGGGGAGGTAAGAGATCAACCAAAGGATTTGTATGGGTGCATATAAGCATCACCAATGGACGCAAGATACTGGGGGGTAGGAGAGACCAGGGGAAGGACAATGGGGAAAAAAGGAGACATATGTACTACTATTTGTAATACTTCAAGCAATAAAATAAGATTTAAAAAAAGAGTGAATGTTAGTGTCAGCTATGGACTTTGGGTGATGATGTGTCAATGTAGGTTCATCACTTGTAACAACTGTACCACTCTGATGGGAGATGTTGATAATGAGGTAGGCTATACCTGTGTGGGGGCTGGGGATATATGTGAAAATTCTCTACTTTCCTCACAATTTTGCTGTGAACCTAAAACTACTCTTAAAAAATAAAGTATTGCCCTGACCAGTTTGGCTCAGTGGATAGAGCGTCGGCCTGCGGACTGAGGGGTCCTAGATTCGATTCCGGTCAAGGGCATGTACCTTGGTTGTGGACACATCCCCAGTGGGAGGTGTGCAGGAGGCGGCTGATGGATGTTTCTCTCTCATCGATGTTTCTAACTCTCTATCCCTCTCCCTTCCTCTCTGTAAAAAATCAATAAAAATATATAAAAAATAAATAAATAAAGTATTTAAAAATAACTAGACACACCCCCAAACTTTTAAAAATAGCGAAATGATATCTCATTTATCAGGCAGTAGTTAAATATATGATTAACAATCCTATATAATAAAGAAGTAGTATGCAACTTGACCCTCACACCCTCGCATAAGATGGCCACCCCCATGTGGTCAAAGATGGCCAGCAGGGAAGGGTGGTTGTGGGCAATCAGGCCAGCAGGGGAGGGCAGTTGAGGGTGACCAGACCTGCAGGGGAGGGCAGTTGGGCCGATCAGACCAGTAGGGGTGGGCAGTTGGGGACAATTGGGCCAGCAGGGGAGGGCAGTTGGGGACGATTGGGCCAGCAGGGGAGGGCAGTTGGGGGCAACCAGGCCTGCAAGGGAGGGCAGTTGGGGGGGACCAAGCCTGCAGGGGAGGGCGGTTGGGGGAGATCAGGCCAGCAGGGGAGGGCAGTTGGGGGTGACCAGGCCTGCAGGGGAGGGCAGTTGGGGCAACCAGGCCAGCAGGGGAGGGCAGTTGGGGGCTACAGGGCTGGCAGGGGAGCAATTAGGCATCTATCAGTCTGGCAGGGGAGTGGTTAGGGGGTGATCAGGCTGGCAGGCAGGTGAGCAGTTGGGAGCCAGCATTCCCAGATTATGAGAGGGATGTCTGACTGCCAGTCATCTCCTGAGGGGTCCCAGATTAGAGAAGGTGCAGGCTGGGCTGAGGGGTATACCCCAATTTCACTAGTTTCTTTCTTTTTCTTTTCTTTTTTTTACAGACATGCACACACATATTTTTTTAAGGAGGTAAAGTTCATAGTGCATTTCAGGAAGATGATTTACTACCAAACTAATAAAATATAAAAGAGAAAAAAATCAGTTTTATTAAACATTCAGTTATGTGAACTACTACTCTGTGTATGCTGTGTGAACAGAGCTACTGCTTCCTATTGCAATGCCAGTGGGTTTCACAGAAGCACTGCAAGAGTCAGAGGGATCTTTGCAATCACATATTCCAGTGGTTTTAAATAATTATTAGCCTGGGAACACTTTCTGCAATGGAATCTTATTCAGGAGCCCCACCTGGATATGAACACTCCTCTCTCTGCCAGCTTGTGTGGAAGAAACTGCATGAACTGCTGGTTTCAGGTTCAGATGCTGTCTTCGTCTGCTTGGCTGCCATAGCAAAATACCATAGACTGGCTTACAAACAGAAATGTACACTTTCACAGTTCTGGAGGCTAATTGCACGAATTTCATGCACCAGGCCTCTAGTTATCTTATAATCAGATGGAGAAATACTAATTTTATCTTGTTAAATCATAAAATTTGTATTCTTGGTGACCTCAACTACATAGTTTTCTACATAGGAACAATCTTGGTCCAAAGAGATACTAGGTTTTGAGTATATCATGCCAAACCTAAGAAGTTCATATTTCTATCCTCACTACACAAATAACTAACTTGGATGATGTTTTTCTCAGAATATACCTGTGTATCTTGTTTCAATAACATTAAATATAAATCTCCTTTAGCAAAATAAATCAGACAATAAAGTATGGTATGCAGATAATTGTGGACAATATCTATGTTAAATTGATTTTGTTGGTAGCTTACAGATGTACATTTGATAGTTTGGTACAATGCTTAATATAATGCTTTGCCCATAGTAAATGCTCAAAATGTATCTATTAATGGAGATTGATTAAGCTACTATATCTATAAGTAGTAAATTTATGAAACCAACCCAAATTTTGGAATGCCTCTTAGAAAAATGTTATACTATTAAACAACTTTTCCCCCTTTTAAAATTTATTGGAGTGACACTGATTAACAAAATTATACAGTATTCAGGTGAAACAACTTTTAAATTATTCAAAACATTTTTGAAAATGAGAACATCACTTTATAAAAGCAAAGAAAAAGGCAAATGGTAGTCAAATGTATGGACCATTATAGGGAAAAGAATTAAGTGATGGGGAAATGACTCTCCTGAAATCTGCCTAATTATTTATGTACTGCAGTGGACAGGAAATCGTAGCCAAAGACAAGCAGTAAACATGCAAAGGCATTAGCTTATGTCTCTAAGTTTAATGTGGCAATGGTCATGTGCTCAAATACAATTAGCATTTGGCACAAAAGCCAAATAAGTAAGTGAAAAGTCATTGAGCAGCGACAAAAATGACATGATGCTTCAATGGAGAAAGATTCCCTTGTTTACTAGTATTTTAGCTAGAACATAAATATGTAGTAAGGTGACAGCTACAGACAAAACATTGCATCAGTAGTGTTTATGAGGGTGTGTTATAGGAGATAAGGGCTTGGTATTCAACACTGGGATCCTGGAGCATCTAGGAGCATCTTGTTTGAGTCCTGCAAAGAGCAGTGAGTATGGCCTCTAAGTACAAATTTAAGACTTCACTTCTAATCCCTTGAAAAATATGTTTTATTTGGCTTTTTAAACATTTTTTTGCTTGATCTCAACTCATTGATGATTAAAAATAGGAAAAGGAGACGTTGCAAAAGCTCTAAATTCCATCCTCAATTATTGTTTTTAAGTTTGCCTGTTTCTGTAAGTAATGACTTATTGGAACACAGCTATACCCATTTACTTATTGTCTGTGGCTGTAATAGACTATATGGCCCACAAAGCCTAAAATATTTGTTACCTGGTCTTTTACAGAACAAATTGCAGATCTGAATTTGATAATGATACAATTCTAATGATTATCAACCAAAAAATTTTGAAATTATTCTCAGGCAAAAGAAAACACATAAGTCATTGATACAGCAAGCCAGGCATCTACCTCATCTGATGGCTTCTGGCACACAAAGCCAGGTGGAGTTTTCCAGGACCTTTTAAAAGGGCTAGAATTGTTCACAGATTGCTAGTTTTCCACAATTACTTTGTAAGGGATGTGATGATAGAAAGAACTTATCAAAAGCTTCAGTATTGAAAATATCATAAATACATGGCTGGGCTTTAGAATAAAAAGGTTTATGTTTTATGATATCAAACCTAAAAGTTAAAGTGACAAGACACAGAATTCTGTGGTTCACATTGTTATTTATTTAGTTTGCATAAGTATATTGGGTTTATTGATGACAGAACTAAAGTGTAGCATTTGAAATGTTTTGTGAAGAACCCACTGTATTTTTTTAGCATCTTTTCCTTTTTTGGGAAACAGAACAGTAAAAAAAAGAGAACAAGGACCTCAAGTTTCATTCTTAAACACATCCTTCAGTGGATTTGCATTGTGATTCTGTAATTGCCTGGCATCATCCAAATTTTGGAAAATGCTCACCTTTTCTTTGTAATGAAATGCTTTTTATTTGGAAAAAGAAAAACATTTAACTGGACCACTGGAAATATTCCCTTTTCTCCACAGATTTAAGGGAATTCAAAATATATTAAAACTGTTTTTAAACTTCACTTTTAAAAAATGACAGTCAAATATTTGTGGCTTTAATATTTATGCAATAAAAAATAATACCTCAATGTTATGGAGAAAAGGATGGACATATTTTCCATTGGCTAAAGCAGAAAATTGTGCATAAGGGTTAAAGAGTCACCTGTCCTAGGGATTCAGTTTTATAATTACTTTCTATAAATATTATGATGGTCTTCAGCCAGTCATTTTATGGTCCTCACTTCTTCCATCCTAAAATTTAGAAGTGTTCTTTTGCTCAGCCTATACTTCTCATGGGGCACCAGACAGTTAAATGCATAGGAAATAATATCATGCTGTTTCCTAAAGAAAATCAGAGGATTAGAGCCCAGCCTAATTAATGTCTATTGTAAAATGCTTTGAGACCTGTTTTTCTCATGAAAAATCATTGCTGAATTTCTCCATGACTTAGCCACTGAAAATGATAAAACTTCTTTCTAATAAGTTAGGTATACCCTTGTACACTCTTATTTTGGAGTCATTAAGTTCCATAGTATGTCATATTATAATTATAAAATCCTATCTAATAAAAGAGTAATATGCAGATTGACCATCACTCCAACACACAAGATGGCTGCCCCCATGTGGTCAAAGTTGGCCACCCCCATGTGGACACAAGATGGCCACCACAAGATGGCCAGCAGGGGAGGGCAGTTGGGAGGGACCAGGCCTGCAAGGGAGGGCAGTTGTGAGCGATCACACCAGCAGGGGAGGGCAGTTAGGGGTGACCAAGCTGGCAGAGGAGGGAAGTTGGGGGCAACCAGGCCTGTAGGTGAGAGCAGTTGGGGGGGACCAAGCCTGCAGGGGAGGGCAGTTAAGGGTAATCAGGCTGGCAGGGGAGCAGTTAGGCATCAATCAGGCTGGCAGGGGAGTGGTTAGGGGGTGATCAGGCTGGCAGGCAGAAGCGGTTAGGGGCAATCAGGAAGGCAGGCAGGCGAGCAGTTGGGAGCCAGCAGTCCTGGATTGTGAGAGGGATGTCTGACTGCCTGTTTAGGCCTGATCTCACTGGGATCAGGCTTAAACGGGCAGGCGGACATCCCTCGAGGGGTCCCAGATTGGAGAGGGTGCAGGCTGGGCTGAGGGACACACCCTCCCATGCACGAATTTCGTGCACCAGGCCTCTAGTTTTCATATAAAAGAGATAACATATTTCTTGACCACCCTAACCTAAATTTACCAGTGGGGTATAGATTCTCATGGAACTTTAAAAAAATTAATTCACACATACTGATGAACTCTTAGAACTTATAAGTTATTCTGAGTTTACATTTGAAAAATATTCAAGGTGATAATTTTGCCAGTTTATATATGTAAAATAATTTTTCACAAACTTGGAATTTATTCCCTCCAATACATTTGATTTCACTAATATTGCCTTGATTTGGACTTTATTTAAATAAGACAATTTCTGAAAATAGACCTATTCCCTTGGGCTTTTAGATACTTAAACCAAATTCTCCAAGTTTTGTTACTATAATTTTGTCTTAAAATTATTCCTGATTAATTTTATGATGATCTTTGTTTACATTACTGGTTATTTAGCAGGGAAAGAATAAGAACCTGCAGAATTAGAAGGTAAGGAAAATAAAACAATCAGGACAACAGAAGGATCAGAGTAGAAAATAAATCATAAGAAACATTAAAATTAGCAAGCTTAAAGCAAGATAACAGAACCAAGACCATAATGAAAATGGTTGATAACTATCTATGAAAAGAGAAATGACAACAGAATGAGCTAGCAACAACAAAATCAACCTAAAACAAAATTAAGCTAAGGAAGTAAAAAAGAGAGAATTCACAAATGAATACCAGATGCCATACTATAAGCAAAAGAAAAGACTCTCAGTGATTCTTTTAGGGCAAAAATCCATGATGAGTAACTATTTGTTAACATTGCAAGGAAAAATGAAAATAAACCACATTTGCTCTGGCCGTGTGTCTCAGTTGGTTGGAGTGTCCTCTCATACACAGGGGCAAAAAAAAAGATCGCAGTTTCGATTCCCGGTCAGGGCACATACCTAAGTTGAAAAAAAATAAACCACATCTTGTGGATATTTTCAGTATAAATCTATAACAGGCTAACTAGAATGATAACATAAATAAGTGATAATTTGGTAGGAATATAAAATATGAATGGTGCATTTACTTAAAAATACACTATACATTTCTATATCATTAGATACTATTAAAATCCATGTTTATATATTTCTGAGAAGTGGCATTATAGAGGATTTTAATTTCTTTTTGTGCTTTTTCATAGTTTTTAACAATTGTGTTATTAAAATTACAGAATTGTTTTGAAAACAGTTTAATAATTGGCATAGAGTGAAAAAAAAGTTATTTTACTTTTTTTTAACTCCCCTATTTACTTATTCATACCTCCCTGCTTTTGCTCTTACTGTTCACCCTGCAAAAAAAAAAAAAAATCACCCTGGCTAGTTTCACTCAGTGCTTAGATCATTGGTCTGTGGACAGAAGTGTGGCAGGTTTGATTCCGGTCAAGGGCATGAACATCAGTGGCAGGCTTGATCCCCAGCCATGAGGGGGGCAACCAACTGATGTGTTTCTCTCACATCAATGTTTCTCTATGTCTTTTCCCCTCCCTTCCATTCTCTCTAAAAATCAATGGGAAAAAATATCCTCAAGGTGAGGGTTAACAAAAAATAAAAAATACTCTTCTATTTTTTCTCTATTCAAGTTTTACCTTTAAGACCTCTATGAAAACTTTTTCTCTCCTATACAGATCTAATCTAGCTCACTATGTTTATCCCCAGCAACAGAGCACAGATGGTAAAGGCTTAAAACTGGTAGCATCATACAGAACTAGGTTTGAACATTGGCTTGGCTTTTACCAATTGTGTGAATTCAGACAAGGTGATTAACAATTTCATGCCCCATTTTCCCTATCTGTTAAATAGATAACAATAATAACTATTTCATACAGTTGCTACATGAATATTAAAAGCTGACACATATAATTTACCATAGAACTTGATACATGATAAATGCTCAATATTATTGCATTCTGCTTGAGCAAATTTTATACTCTTTCATCTCTTCTATGTCCAGCAAAATACACCATAGGGCACTTTCTCCTTGTTTATGAACTTATCCACTAGAATCTATCTTTCATTCTAATTAAAACAAGATTCAATGTAAACAAAATCACTGAAATATTGGGCCTTACACCCCACCTACAAACCTTGAATTCCACATGAACTGCAATCTATCATGTTTCCCTGAATTTTGGAGAATGTCAAAGTAGCATCTATGGAGTTATCAACCCAGTTAGGTGATCACTTTGAAAACTCTGAAATAATTTCCTTTATGAGCAATATTTTATATGCAAGCCATATCTATATTCTCATACACTTTAAATGACTTGGAGATGAAGAAAGTGTTTAAAAGTTTCTTGAGGCTCACTTGTTTTCTTAATCACCAAAATTGAATGGATACAGGTTCCAATTTTTTTTGTAGTTTCATATTTCATGCCAGTTTAGGAAGAATCCAAATAATGCCAGCTATGCTTAAGAAATGCTAATTGGTCTGTACAGCTTTTGAACAATTAGCCTAAGCATCTTGATGTTTTCTAAGGAAATATGTATTTTTAATAACCTGATTTTTAAATATGCTGTGGTAATATTTGACCCTATGAAGAAATTGATTTTTCTCTGAAACATGTTAAATTTAAATTAATATTTTCTGTATATCTAAAGAATGCTTCATCTGAATTCTAGTATGGCTCAAACTACAAAAGAGTGATTTTTTTAAAAAGTCAAGACATAAAAATGCAAGTAATTATCAAATTGCTGATGGTAATACTTTTCAAGTTTAAAGACAATGGAAGAAATTCCAAATAAAACTATGGATGTTTTCTTATGTAAAATATTAAAATTTGAGCATAATAAAAACAAAACTAAAATGCTAATCACATCACCTTTCTCTGTTTATGTATATTCTGTATATATATGTATGTACATGTCACATGCATATGTGTATACATACATATATGAATGAAAGGATAGATATTTGTGAGATACATCTCCATCCTTCAATTTAGTACAAATGTAAACAATGATATTCAATTTTGACAAGTTATTTTGTAAATAACTATATTCTAGTGGGAATATTAAATAGTACAAACCTTCTGAAAAATAACTTATGAAGATTTATCATGTACCATAAAAACAATGAAATATGTTTACAAATTCATTTGAGTGAATATTTTAAGAGGTTAAAATTATTTTTACTAAAGACATTTGATGACAAGAGGAAATACTTATATATATTCCTATATATTCAGCAATTATTTACTAATCATCTACTATGAGTAACAATGGTAAGTACAGCAAATCATCACTTAATGTTGTCGATAAGTTCTTGAAAACTGCAACTTTAAGCGAAATTTGACACATAATGAAAACAATTTTACCCTAGGCTAATTGATACAAACAAGAATTAAGTTCCTATGGTATATTTCTGATCACAAAAACATCACTAAACTTGTAAATAAAGATCCCAAATACTTCTAATATCAAATGCTGAAATGAATGTGAGCTATTCATCCATTTAAGAAAGCTGAATAAAAACAAGTCAGATCATTATTTTCCAACCTGCTTATTCCAGTTCAGGGTTTTGGGTGGCTGGAACCTCTCTTGGTAGCTTAGGGCTCAAAGGGTGACCCACCCTCGTGAGTACGCCCTTCCATAGCAGGGATACAAACACATGCTCACACTCAGACTGGGAGCAATGTAGATACACCAGTTAACCTAATGTGCACATCTTTGGGATGAGGGAGGAAACTAGAATCCCCAGAGATAACCCATAAAGCCATAAGGGGACAGTGGCCCTGTCTGGGAATCAATTTTTTTTTCATCATCAACGTTATAATGAAATGAGGTTGAATGAAATGACCTACTTGGAGAACTTGCTTCATGTTTAGAAAAAATAACCTGGAATAAAATAATTGAAAGAATCAATAGTGGTTATTGGAAATATTTATGCCTTTTTTTTCTTTAAACCTTTTTGTATTTTAAAAATTCTCCCTAATCGATGTGTATTTTAGAATCAGATGTACTAATTGCCTCAAAAACCATGACAGTAGCTTGGCCTGTGTGGCTCAGTGGTTGAGCATCGACCCATGAACCAAGTGGTTACTGGTTCAATTCCCAGGTAGGGCACATGCCCAGACTGTGGCTCGATCCCCAGTAGGGGGCATGCAGGAGGCAATTTCCATCTCTCTATCCTTCTCCCTTCCTCTTTAAAAATTCAATAAACACGTGTTTTTTTGTGAGTTTTTTTAAAACATGATAGTAAATAGTTTTTTGGCTACTGATTTTTTAAAATTATACAGTTGAAATAAGCCTTGGCCAAGTTGGGGACTATACAAGTTTTAGGTTTTTTGTTTTTTTTTTTTTAAATATATTTTATTGATTTTTTACAGAGAGGAAGGAAGAGGGATAGATAGTCAGAAACATCGATCAGCTGCCTCATGCACACCTCCCACTGGGGATGTGCCCGCAACCAAGTTACATGCCCTTGACCGGAATCGAACCCGGGACCACTGAGCCAAACCGGTTTTGGCAAGTTTTAGGTTTTATGGTAGTCAGTCTTTCAGACGATCTCTCTTAGAAAATAATTTTAGAAATCCCTGAAGAATTCTCAGCTTAAGTTGTGCAGAAAAATTGTTTGCTTTAAATGTATTAGTAAAACAAAAATTTATAACAAAGTACTCTGGAAACAGAATGGACTTTGGGCTTTTCCAGAGAAAACCCATTTTGCAAGGGATGCCTGACCCAGATAGCTGCAGTACACTAAACGTTCCACAAGGGGACAGAAGAGCAACGCATTTTTAAATCCCATCCTAGAAGTCTTGCAATTTAATTTTACCAGTTCTAAAATTATCAATACTGATGAGCCACGTAACATCATTATGTGTCCATTCAACTCTTTCAGATTTCATTCTAAAATATTTATCCTCTTATATTGGTAAAAATGAAAAAAAATGATAGTAGCAGGGTAGGATCTGCTACACATCTATGTTATTTCCTTATTCTGGGATTTTTGAAAGCCACAGATTTAATATGCCTCTATTTTCTGGTTGTTTTTTGTTGTTGTTGCTGTTGTTGTTTATTTATTTATGTATTTAACAGGTTTCTTCACCAACATACCTCAGAAGGGACTATGAGAGTAGATGAAATCAGCTGAAATCACAGTTTAACATGTCTGACCACTGAGAAGGCTTTAGAGGTCACCAAGTCCAAATTTTTCATGTTATTGATGAAGAAATTGAGGTCCTGAAAATAACATGCCCAAAGGCATGTGGTATGTTAAAATCAGAGGCAGGACTAGAAGGCATATCTTCTGACAACCAGACCAGTGTGATGACAATAAGAAAATTCTTAAGGTTGATGATTTGAAGATGTCATCCAAAGCAGGTAACACTTCTGACCTCTCTTTGGGCCAGATCTCAGAGGCCCAACTCTGTTGTTCCACTATCATTGTCATGTCAAGCTTAGTCTAGGCTGGAGAAGGAGAACATCCTAACTCTGACATACATGTCTTTTTGTCATCTCAGAACCCAAGTGGCTTACGGAAATCAATTGTGAAGCAATCTCAACCAAGCAGCATCTCTCCTATGCTAGGACTGGAGTAAAAGTGACCATTTCCTAAGTGCTGTTAAACAGAGCATCATGAAGGCTTAGAATAATTAGGGACCTTAGGAATATTCTAGATCAAGATTTCACTAACCCCAGCTATAACTGTTACCCAGTTTCTTCTTATTGGATTTGGGGCAACAAACTTAGCATGAACACTAGTAGTAACAATATCTATTTAGTCAAAGTTCTTTTACTCTGCAGCTAAAAATAAAAATGTGCTGAGAAAGTTGGTCATGGAATGTAATGTGATTTACTGGGATTTTTCTATCATAAAAGCATTTTGAAGTAAAGCACTGAAATAGTCATATCACATTCAACCTTTCTCATCAGGTCCCCAACCCCACACCAATATAATATTTGCTAACATGTAAATATACTTTATTGAATTTTGTTTGATTTTGTACCGAAAATTTATCTCATAAGTAAAATATTGCTTTCTCAGGTCTTAGGACTTTCTTAGGCTTAGCTTGCAGAGCTTCTTCCTCCTTATATTCCCCTTCCCCCTACTGGTCAATTGTGTACACATCCAACTCCAGATTTTCTTCAATATCCAGGCTATCCTTTTCCCTTACTCGGAGGAGTCCAAGAGAAAAATCTTCTCATTCTGGTATTCCCTACTGATAATGTTAATGCACATCTTTTGTTTTGGTATGGTTTGAGTTTCTTTGCTTATTTTTCCCAAGGTATGTATGCAAAGAGATATTTATAAAAGTGTAAAATATGAGAAATAATAATCCAATAAATATAAATGTACACCTTCATGTTGATTTCTTGTCTGTTCTCTTCCCACCTCTCCAGCCATATGAATAATAGGAATTTTGCATTTATTAGTTCCTTACTTTTCTTCCTATAGGTTTTTTTAATGCGTACTGGTATTTATATCCCTAAACATTGCATTGTTTAATTTTGTTTTGTTTTTTAAATATTTTATAAGTGGAATCACACTGAATGTGTTTTTTTTTCTTTTCTTAACTCATACTTATCTTCCTGATATACAGCCATGTAGTTTCATGGCTGTAATTTATTAATTTTTAATTACCATTTAACATTTCCTTTAGTCACTATACCAGAATATATTCATTCATTCTGCTATTGACAGATATTTGGGTTGTTTCTAGGTTTTTGCTATTAGAAACAATGAACTTATAAAAATCTTTATATACACCTTCTTGTTCACTGGCACAAGACATTGGGATAATAATTTTAAAAAGGACTTCTGGTAATAGGAGATGTGTGCTTTCAATATGTTGAAATAATGGCTTTCAATTTTTTTCAGAGTTTTTGAACTGATTTACTGTCCTGTGTACAGCAATAAGTTTGGGTTGCTCCACATCCTACACATTTGGTATTATTAGATTTTTATATTGTTGAGAAGCTTATGGGTGTGAAATGATGTTTAATTATTGCAATGTGCATTTTCCTGACTATGAGTGAGGCTGCACATCTCACATATTTACCTGCCATTATTTCTTCTATAAAGTGCCTGTAATTTATTTTGCCCATTTTTCTATTGGATTGTGCATTTAAAAATATGTTCTTCATATATTGTTGAAATTAACCTGTTGTCAATTACATTTGTTGCTATTTCTCCTAGGTATGTTTTGTTTTTTAGCATTATTAATAGATATTTTTAAGAACAGTGCACTTAATCTTAATATGGTTGACTTTAAAACATTTTCTTTGCATTTTTTTATTTCTAGATATTAACAGATAGTTTCCCATCTCAAGAACCGTACCTTCTAACAGTTTAATAATTTTTCTAGTCACATTTAAATCTTTAACTTACCTGAAATTAATTTTTGTTTTGGTTTGAGCTGGGGCTCCAATTTAACTTTTTAAGGTTATGCATTTGCCCCACCAGTATTTCTCAGGTGATTTAGACTGCCACCTCTGTCATAATTTAAGATTTCAAATATGTGTGACTTCATCTCTTGTCTTTTCTACATTGTTCATCTATTTGTCTCTTTCTGTGCCAGAATCCCACAGTGTTTTAAGTGCCATAGATTCATAAAAAAATCTTGAAACCTGGTAAGGTATCACCTTCTCATATTTTGGGTGTCTACTTCAGGACTATTCTAGGACTTTTGATTTTCCAAATGAATTTTTAGGAATTAGCTTCCCAAGTTTCACAACAAAATTTGTGGATTTTTGACTGGAATTTTGTTGTCTTTACAAATCAACTTGGGGATGACTTACATCTTTATAACACAGAGCCTTCTAATCCATGAATGTGGTGTCTGTTTCCATTTATTTAGATTTCTTTAATGACTTCCAGTGAAATTATACAATTTTCTCCCCAAAGGTATTGCATATTTTAGGAGATCTTTATTCCTTTTTAATTTGTGATTATTGATGCTTTTATTACATTTTTATTACATTTTTAACTCCACATAGCTGGAGGATAGAAATATATTTTATGCTGATCATGTGTACTAATGCTATACAAAATAATGTTATTGATTCTAATAATTTATTCTGTGTATATTTTGGATTTTATATGTAAATAATTATCATATTCAAATAATGAGTAGCATTTTTCTAATCCTTATATCTTTTTTTTTCTTGCCTCAATACACTGACTCAGATATTAATATTGAATAGAAGTAGTGGAAGTAGGAAACCTTTTGTAATACCAGATTTTAAATTGAATGTTTTCATTACTTTAGCATTAAATGCAATGTCTTTTGTGAATTTTTTAAAACATTTTTTCTGAACATATGGAAATGGTCATATTATTTTCCCCTTTAATAAGTAAATATAGTAACTTAATTGATAATCTGGACATTCAATGTATATACTATATAATAAAAGGCTAATATGCAAATTGTCCCCTTGACCAGGAGTTCGACCAGCAGGCAGGCCAGCCAACTGCCCATGTCCACCCCTGACCAGGCTGGCCGGACCCCACCCATGCACGAATTCATGCACCGGGCCTTTAATATATATATATATATATATATACTGAGTGGCCAGATTATTATGCGTTCAGAGATCATAATAATCTGGCCATTCAGTATCTTCTCTCTCTCTCTCTCTCTCTCTCTCTCTCTCTATATATATATATATATATATATATATATATATATATATATATATAATTTGAATGCAGGAAGAAAAAAATCTCCCCCTGTGAAAAGTGCCTTCCTTGCCCCAGGAGAGCTAAGAGAGATACCCTTATCACTAGAGTTTATTCAAGCCCAAACTTTGTTTAGATTCCTCACTAATTGAGCACCAAATTTTTGTCTTATTAATTCTTCACAAGTTTATTGTTTCTTTGTATAAAAAGTATGCAAAACTGGCTAGTTTATCATTTCTATGAGCATCATTTATGATACCCCATGCACACAAAATAAACTGTGTTTTCTCCTCTTCATCTGCTCTTGTGTCAATTGTATTATTGGTCCAGCCAAAAGAACTCAAGAAGGATAAAGGTTGAAAAATTATCCCCCTCCCTAACACAATCTTTACATTCCTGAGGTAAACTTAAGTTTGTTTTCTTTTTCTTTTTTTAAAATATATTTTTATTGATTTCAGAGAGGGAGAGGGAGAGAGAGAGGAAGAGAGAGAGAGAGAGAGGCCACCTGAATGCCTTCTACTGGGGATGGAACCCACAACCTGGGCATGGGCCCTCACCAGGAATTGATCGTGACCTGGTGACCTCCTGGTTCATAGGTCGATGCTTAACCACTGAGCCACGCCAGTTAGGCAAGTTTGTATTTTTGAAGTACTACTCAATTGTTTTACAACTATTTTGTTAATGATCATTGCACCTATGTTCATGAAATTGTTGTTCTGTAAATATCTTTATTATATAGTCCTTGGTTACTTTTGGTTTTAAAGTTTTGCTAGTTCCATTAAATGAGTTGACATTTTTCCCTAACAGGGGATTTTGTGTAAGATTGAAACTTATTCCTTGTATCTTAGGAAGAAGTATTGATACAACTAGTGCTGGTGCAATCTGGCTGGTGTTGCTCAGTGGTTGAGCATTGACCCATGAACCAAGGGGTCTCTTGTTCAATTCCATGTCAGGACACATGACCAGGTTTTGGGCTCAATCCCCAATAGGGGGCGTGCAGGAGGTAGCTGATCTATTGTGTTTCTCTCTCATTGATGTTTCTATCTTTCTTTCCCTTTCCCTCTAAAAACAAAACAAATGAAACAAACAAACAAACAACAAAAAAATAACTAGTGCTGGTACACATGTGCAAGGGTTTCTCTGTGACATTTTCCTAGGAGACCCATTGAGGTTTAATTGCAGTGATTATGTTTCAGTTCCAGAAGTTCTGTGGATCTTTTTTTTCAGCATGATTGATCAATTTTTTTTTTTGTTTAGGCCTTCAAGTCTTTTTTTAAAATTTCTTTATTAAGGTATTACATGTGTGCTTATTCCCTAATACCTCATTTTTTCTCATATTTTAGATTGATATTTTAATTTTTTAAAACATACCAATTTTATGGCCTTTTATGCATTTTATTATCAGAAGTTCTTAGAAACATAAGTCTGCTTTTTCTTATGTCAATTAACTGATTCTCATGTTGAATTATTTCTTGGTGGTTTTGAGAATTTGGATTGCAAATTCCTCCTCAGCTTTATGCTTGTCAGTTGTGAGATTTGCAAATTGATAACATGATAGCATGACCCTCCAAAGAGATCTTAAGAGTTCTTATGTTTTCTTCTACACATATAGAGAGAAACATTGATATGAGAAACATCGATTGGTTGCATCCCGTACCTAGGATCAAACCTGCAACTGAGGTATGTGCCTTGAATTGGAATTGAACCTGCAACCTTTTGGTGTACAGAATGAGGCTCCAACCAATGGGGTACCTGGTCAACACAAGCTGGTAACACTTTTAGTATTAATTTCTCATCTTGAGAATTTCTATGCTTTGCAGATAGTGTCAGTTTAACCTGAAAAAAAAAAAACAACAACACAAAAAACAAAACAAAAAAAAACACTTAGGACAGGCCTCTGGTTACACATATTTAGGAAAACTTGCTGCCTTCATAAAACCCAGTAGACTGACAAAATTGTTTTTCATCTCCCTGTGTTTTCGTTGTTCCTCTATACAAAACAAAACAAAGCTAAAATTTCATCTCAAAAATTCATGAGGGCTCATATGAGACTTTAAAAAGCCAAGCCTTGTTTTTAAGGAAACTAGCTACCATTCCTCCTTGCCTTTGGCCTCTAGGGCTGTCCCTACTTTTTCCAAAGCTCAACTGTACCTTTAAAAGGATGTTTTCTCTGGTTTGTGTGCTTTTCAACAGAAGAATTATCAGATTCTCTAATGCATATATTTAGGAGAAAATCAGTGAGACCCTCCTCAAAGTTATCCTTCAGGAATGACAAATTCAGTAAGATAAATTTGTGCTATATGTCAGGAAAAATCATAAAAACAATAAAGGACACTCCTAATGTTTTGACCTTATGCCTTCCTCCACAGAAAAATGACAGCCTATTATAACTATTAATAATTCAAGATCATGAGACAGAGTAATATATAAATATACAAAAGGTAATTGTGACATATAACTATAGATACGGAAACAAATGAAATAGAGTAATTCTACCTTACTTTTAGTTCCATTGGAATAAGTTCTGGAGAATGACAATACAAGACAGAGAAAAGAATAATCTAAGGCAGACTTGTTTCTAAAACTTGGACTTAATCTTCGATAAAAAGTACACCAAATGTTTCTAACAAATCCTCTGTGTTGCTTTCAAAAAATCAGTGCAGAATACTTACTGTTGTCTTATAATGTTACTTAATTACTTCTTTTTGTTGTTTACTCAGCAGATATTCACAGCTCATTTTCTCATTCTGAAAGCAATACATTTTTTGCAGCAAGCCATGCATAGTGTTTTTCAGATACCTAGTAAACATGTTAAGTACTACAAATTCATGCTATCAGAATTCATTCCAGGGGAATGTTTCCTAAAATATGATGGGAGGGGTGGGGACCAGCTTTGTTTTGTTTTCCACTGTCATATACTTGAAATTTAAAATATTTCACAAACAATGGCCCTTTGGACATTATATTTGCTTTTTTTTTTTTTTTTTTTTTGCTTTTGGGCAAAATGTAGTCCCCATAATTGTCACTGAGTCAATTAGTACTGCATCTTTTAAAAATTGTCTTCAATATCCCTATTGTGAAAGAGTGGGTGCATGCACAGGAAGACAAAAGAAGAGGAAATAAAAGACCTAAGGGGAAGATTTATGAACTGTGTACAAGGTCAGGAAGTATGCTTTGTGCTTTCAAATATGTTTTATTTTTTTATTTCCATTGCAATCTTGTGAGCCCAAATTTACTCTCATTTTCAGATCATTAAATGAGCTCAGTTCATATTTTTAATAAGCAGCCTGTCTCTCTGTCTCTGACTCAGAATATGGTGTTTTATTCCATGACACCAATGCTGTCACCCATTGTACCAAAGACTGTACTTAGTGCAGAAATACAGCACTTTGTATCAAGTATATATAGTTCAGCAACCAACTCATTAAGTGGAAAGGGATGGAAGATGACTGGTAATACTTATAGCACAGTCTATACATTTGAAACCAGAGCCCAGACCTAGGCCTCAGATAAATCAGTAAGATCCATGAGTGGGGATAAGTGGTAAAAAAAAAAAAAAAAAAAAAAAAAGGTATTCTAAGACATTCCTTATCCACTGAACAATGCATATTTGTTGAAAATAAGTACACCTATTAACAGTTTCCTAGTGTTGTTGCATCAAATTATAAAAACTGGGTGACTTACAACAACATAAATTTATTATCTCACAGTTCTGGAAGCTAGAAGTGTGAAATTAAAATGCAGGCAGGGCCATGCTCCCTCTGAAGGCTCCAGGGAAGAATCCTTCCTTGACTCTTCTTAGCTTTTGGTATTAGCCAGCAATCCTTGGCATTTCTTGGATTGGAGCTGCACCACTTTAGTCTCTGCCTTCATCTTTACATGGCTTTTCTTCCTGTGTCTGTGAGTCCAAGTCTCCCTCTCTTATAAAGAAACCAAACTTTGGATGTAGGGGCCATCCTGAATCCAGGATGATTTAATTTCAAGATTCTTAAATCAAGACCCACTGTTTCCAAATCAGGTCACATTCTTCTGGTTGACATAAGGGGACATTATTCAACCCACTATACCTATCAATATTAGTACTATAATATTAACATAATAGGTTAAAAAGACTGTTATTGTCCACTATTATTACTATCTTTAATATATCATTTTCAATTGTATATATGTATATTTCATTTTATAGTACACACAGTTTTTATGTACATTATCTCACCTAATTCTCATAACAACCCTATCAATAGGCAGGGTATTATTATTATTATTATTATTATTATTATTATACACTAGAGGCCTGTTGCACAAAGATTCATGAAATAGGCCTTCCTTCCCCTGGCTGCCAGCACCGGTCTTCCTCCGGCACCCAGGACCCAGGCCTTCGCTCCTGACTGGAGCCTACAGTTTTCGCTCCTGGGCTGGAGCCAAGTCGGCAGTCTTTGCTCCCAGCCCTTTCTTCAGCAACGGCCAGGGCGGGCTGGAAGCTTGGCTTCCTCAATCGCCAGAGGCAACCCAAGCCTCCTGCTTGCTCCAGCTCCATGTCTGCCACCATCTTTGTTGGGTTAATTTGCATACTCACTCCTGATTGGCTGGTGGGCATAGCGGAGTGACAGTCAATTTGCATGTTTCTCTTTTATTAGTGTAGATTGTATAGATGAAGATCCTGCAATATAGAAAATTTCTAAAATTTAAACGTGGTAAATTCAGGGAAAGAGACTTTAATCCAAACAGAACAGGAGAAAAAGGTTAACATGAGCAGAAATGTAATGAATATTAGTGGTTTATAAGAATTCAGTGTTGAAAGCAATGTTTAAACAGCCAGCAAAGCAGGGCCAGAAGTATCATATGCCCAGGGCCTGTAATATCAAGGCAGAGAGAAATTTAAAGATTGCCTGAGACCACCCTGCCCTTCTCTGGGCTAACCATTTGAATAACTGGACATTTATATAGACACTAACAAATATTTTCTTTCACTTCAACTCATGTAGTACTATTCATTTGACATTTAATGTGCAAAGGGAAAGGTATTAAATCCCATTTCAAAATTATTTTTCTAGAATTATTATATTTCTATGTCTTATCTCCCCTTTTAGATTTTAAGTTGATAGAGGTCATGATCATAGTCTTAAAATCTATATCTTCCATAATATTAAACCTTCCATAATATTTATTCACTTAACATATACTTACTGGGATTTATCATTAATAAACTGTTTACATGCTCATTAATTTTATAAGTATTTGTAAATCTCATCCATGTATATCAGAGTATAATTTGCATTATTTATAAATTCATTCAATTTATTTATATTGGTGGGGAGGAATAGGATTTAATACCTTTACCTTCTCTTTCAAGGTTTCTCCTCACTTGATGGTCATTAAAATGGTTTCCTATACAAACTGCCTCTGAAAATGAAAAATGATTCTGTAGATGATGGATGGAAACTACAATATGGAACTAAAGTGATAATATAGATATGCAAACTAAAATATTTCATAGCCTACAGTAGATTTTGACTGCTTATTTATGAAACCCTGAAACATGGGGACGATAATGAAATTGCTGCTAGACCCTTAGCTGTAACATCTATCATGGAGGGTGATGGTATGAGACTAAATGATAAATTGGTAAAGTCAAGCTACAATCAATATGCAAACACTCGATATAGAAGTGTGTGACTTATGTACAACAACAGCAACAGATTAAAAATATTATGGATTCAATCTTTTTTTTTTTCCTCCCAATGGAGGCCATCTTTAAGATAAATGGTATAAATAACTTTATAATAAGGTCACACCTGATTTTATTGACTAGTAGCCTCTAAGGTGGTGCAAGCAAATTACTTTTTTTAAAGGAAAAAAAAAACACCTTTATTTTTAAATCTCAGTCATTATGCATACCTCAATTAGGCATGTGGGAAAGTATGATAACCCAGAATTATACACAACCTATAAATTATGTTTTTCACATACTTTTCATATTTCTCCTGTGAATTCTTTCTCCACCTAATGCACCCATTCAGACTGTCATCAGTTCTTCATACAATAGCATTCTAAATTTTCTTCTCTATATTTAATCCCTTTTGATTTATATTGCAACCCTTGCTCACATCTTATGCATCACTGTATGTAAAAGCTGGCCAGTCTGATGGTAGAGGTTTGCTGATGTG
The DNA here is from genome assembly GCF_963455305.1 of Plecotus auritus. NCBI lineage: Eukaryota > Metazoa > Chordata > Mammalia > Chiroptera > Vespertilionidae > Plecotus > Plecotus auritus. The sequence goes on from NC_137784.1 coordinate 124,000,166, forward strand.
ATTTCCCAGGTAATACTTATATTAGTCAGGGTTTCCCAGAGGAGCAGAACCAATGGGACATACATACATACATACATATGTATATGTATACATACACACATAAGCATATATACAGATATATACAGCTATATAGATATATGATTTATTATAAGAATTGGTTCACACAATTATGAGGGCCAAGAAGTCCCACCATCTGTCATCTGCAAGCTGGAGACCCAGAAAGCCAGTGGTATAATTCAGTCTGAGTCCAAAGGCCTGAGAACCAGGAGAGACACTAGTGTGCATCCCAGTTCAAGGTCAAAAGTCTGAGAACTTGAGGGAGGTGAGGGTGGAGGACGCTGGTATAAATCCTGAAGTCCAAAGGCCTCAGAACCAGAAACTCTGATGTCTTCATGTCTTATGGCAGGAGAAGATGGCTATCCCAGCTCAAGATGAGAGAATTTGCCCTTCCTTCAGCCTTGTTATTCTATTCAGTGCCTTAATGGATGGGATGTTGCCCATCTACATTAGTAGAGGTGGTCTTCTTATCTCAGTCTACTGATTGAAATGCTAATCTCTTCTGGAAACACCCTCATAGATACACCAGAATTAATGCTTTCCCAACTGTCTAGGCATACTTTAGCCAAGTCAAGTTGACATATATAATTAGCTATCACAATATTTAAGCATTTCAACTGGAGTGTTCTATAGATAATGTATCCTTGTTTGTTTCATAATCAACTTAAAATGGTGGCAATTTCAGTAAAGCTAGAAGGGATGCCCATTGTTATAGAGAATGTTGAAAATAAATTTAGGGAAAGATTGCAGGCATGCAAGCAATGGCCTAGTTTACTAAATCATTCAGTAGTCTAGAGATTCCCTATGATCTTTAGCCTCAGACATTTTTGATTGATTCCTCATCTATTCCATCTATTATCTGAGTGACTAAGCAAATTTCCTAATCTCTATAGTTTCAGTTTCTTCATATATAAAGCAGAGATAATAATCTCAACCTAGTGGAGTTGTAAAATTTAAAATAGATTTCATTGGCTTACAAGCTACTTGTTCTTAGTTAAGTATCTTCATTTCTCTGAACATCAGTAGCTGATTTGGAAAATACTGATAAGCAGTATTTATATTGTTATAATGATCTGATTTTTTTATCTCAGTTGGTAAACATGATTAAATATGATAATTATACAATTTAACAGATATTTCATCAGTATCCCTCATAGGTTCATTTAAAGCATTTAGTACAGGGTCTTTCCCATGGTCATTGCTCAGTGGATGTTAGCTATGTGCCCATGATTATTCCTAGGATACAATGTAGCTCTACTCCCTCCAATACTGACATATAGTTAAAATACCAGAGAGCCACATTTAAATAGCAGGCATCCTGGAGCTCACCTGTTTTAACAGCTTGCACTGTGGGGATTACTGTGCTTCTGAGAACTTGTTTGCAAGAGGAAATAACTTATTTTTAAAAGTTATTTCCTGGTAAGGTAGCTAATAGGACATTGAGAAAATGTTATTTTCCCTTTCTTTCTTTACCTCTCCAGAAATGAGTTGTTGCACCAGATCCAGGCCAAATAGAAGTTGATATTGTAGTGACTTGAAGATTAATACATTTGTCCAGTGCCACCATCTCTTATCTTTGCAAGATTTCTTTCTTAGTGAGAACATCATAAAAGACAAATGGAGCATTATTTACTAATATTAAGAGAAATGGATCAGAAACATATAAGGACCATGAGAATAGAGCTATAAAATTATAAATGACAGAACCACAGAGAAAAGACAATTTGAAAATTTTAGTTCTATTGAAAATTGATGGACAAAGATACCAAAAAAGACCCCAGTGAATTGGAAGATTTAAATAACAAAACTAAAAGAAGGGTGATAAAAAGCAGTAACTAAGAGTATAGACTGAAGATAGATTGCCTGGGTTCAAATTCCATTTCTACTCTCTGCTGTGTGACTTTGGCAAAATTATTTAACATTTCTTTGTCCGTTTTTTCCTTTATAAAATGGAAATAATAATACATACCTCACAGGGTTTTGGTTAGGGATGAGTGAAGTGCTGATATAGTATCAGATAAACATTAATTATCCATGAATACATATAAATTTACACCTAAAAGAGAATATAAATTATTTTTATTGATATATGATTGTTATGTAACACTGTACTTGTTTAAGTGTGGAAGAATATACATTATTTTTATTTTTTTTATTTGTTAAATGATAATAGCTTTTATTTTTTTTCATTGTTTAAAGTAATACAAATAGTAGTACATAAGACTCCTTTTCCCCTCATTGACCACCCCCCAGCCTCCCCTACCCCCAGCACATGCCCTCAGTGCCCCCACAATGTCTGTGTCCATTGGTTATCCTTATATGCATGCATACAAGTAATTTGGTTGATCTCTTAACCGCTTCCAACCCTCTCTTGCCTTCCCACTGTAGTTTGACATTCTGTTTGATGCTTCTTTGTCTCTGTATCTATTTTTGTTCATCAGTTTATGATGTTCAATATATTCCATAAATGAGTGAGATCATGTGTTATTTATCTTTCTCTGACTGGCTTATTTCGCTTAGCATAATATTCTCCAGTTCCATCCACACTGTGGCAAAGGGTAAGAATGCATTCTTTTTTACAGCAGCGTAGTATTCCATTGTGTAGGTGTACCACATTTTTCTAATCAACTCATCTGCTGATAGGCATATAGGTTGTTTCCAAATCTTAGCTATTTTAAATTGTGCTGCTATGAACATAGGGGTGCATATATCTTTTCTGATTGGTGTTTCTGTTTTCTTGGGATATATACCTAGAAGGGTCAAATGGGAGTTCCATGTTTAACTTTTTGAGGAACTCCATACTGTTCTCCACAGTGGCTGCAACAGTCTGCATTCCCACCAGCAGTGCACGAGGGTTCTTTTTTCTCCACATCCTTGACAACACTTGTTGTTTGATGATTGTTGATGATAGCCATTCTGACAGGTGTGAGATGTTACTTCATTGTTGTTTTGATTTGCATTTCTCAGATGATTAATGACATTGAACATGTTTTCATATGTCTCCTGGCCTTCTGTATATCCTCTTTTGAAAAGAGTCTATTTAGGTCATTTGCCCATTTTTTGATTGGATTGTTTATCTTCCTTTTCTTAAGTTGTATGTGTTCACTATAAATTTTGGAGATTAAACCCTTTTTGGAGATAACATTGGCAAATATGTTCTCCCATGTAGTGGGTTTTCTTGTTGTTTTGTTGATGGTTTCTTTTGCTGTGCAGAAGTTATTTTTTATTTTGATGTAGTCCCATTTGTTTATTTTCTCCTTAGTTTCCATTGTCTTGGGAGCTATGTTGGTAAAAATATTGCTACAACAAATGACTGCTATTTTACTGCCTATGGCTTCTAGGATTTTTATGGTTTCCAGTCTTATGTTTAAGTCCTTTATCTATTTTGAGTTTACTTTTCTGTATGGTGTAAATTGGTGATCTAGTTTCATTTTTTTGCATGTATCTGTCCAATTTTCCCAAAATCATTTATTGAAGAGATTGTCTTGACTCCATTGTATGCTCTTGCCTCCTTTGTCAAATATTAATTGAGCATAATGGCTTGGGTTGATTTCTGGGTTCTTGGTTCTGTTCCACTGGTCTACATGTCTGTTCATGTATCAGTACCAGACAGTTTTTAGAACAGTGGCTTTTTAGTATAACTTGATATCTGGTATTGTGATCCCTCCAACTTTGTTCTTCTTTCTCAGGATTGCTGAAGCTATTCGGGGTCTTTTTTAATTCCGATGAATTTTTGGAAAGTTTGTTCTAGGTCTGTGAAGTATGCCGTTAGTATTTTAATGAGGATTGCATTGAATTTATAGATTTCTTTGGGTAGTATGGACATTTTAATGATGTTGATTCTACCAATCCATGAACATGGTATATTGTTCCATTTGTTTATGTTTTCCTCTGTCTCTTTTTTCAGCATCCTAAAATTTTCTGAGTACAGGTACTTTACATCTTTGGTTAAGTTTATTCCTAGGTATCTTAATTTTCTGTTGCAATGGTAAATGGGATTTTTTTTTTAGTCTCACTTTCTGTGAGTTCATTATTGGTGTATAAAAAAAACATAGACTTCTGGTTGTTAATTTTGCATCTTGCTATATTGCCGAATTCATTTATTAAGTCTAGTAGTTTCTTGATGGAGTCTTTAGGGTTTTCTATGTACAGTATCATGTCATCGGCGAATAACGACAATTTTACTTCTTCTTTTCCAATTTGGATGCCTTTTATTTCTTCTTGTCTAATTGCTATGGCTAGCACTTCCACTACTAGCCATAGCAATTAGAATTATGTTGAACATGAGTGATAAGGGTGGGTATCCCTGTCTTTTTCCTGTTCTTAGGGGAAATGGTTTTAGTTTTTGCCCATTGAGTATGTTGTTTGCTGTAGGTTTGTCATATATGGCTTTTATTATGTTGTGGTAAGATCCCTCTATTCCCACCTTGATGAGAGTTTTTATCAAGAAAGGGTTTTGGATTTTGTGAAATGCTTTTTCTGCATCAATGGATATGATTATATGGTTTTTATCTCTCAATTTTTTAATGTGGTATATCACATTTATTGGTTTGCAGATATTGTACCATCCTTGCATACCCAGAATAAATCCCACTTGGTCATGGTGTATGATATTTCGAATGCAATGCTGGATTCTACTTACTAGAATTTTTTTTGAGAATTTTGGCGTCTATGTTTATGAGGGATATTGGCCTATAATTCTCTTTCTTTGTAGTGTCTTTATCTGGTTTTGGGATGAGGGTAATCCTGGCTTTGTAGAAAAAGCTTGGAAGTGTTCCTTCCTCTTGAATTTTTTGGAATAGTCTGAGGAAGATGGGTTTTATTTCTTCTTTGAATGTTTGATAAAACTCTCCTGTGATGTCATCTGGTCCAGGGCTTTTGTTTGTTGGAAGTTTTTTAATTACTGCTTCCATTTCCTCCAGTTTTCAGCCTATTCAGATTTTTTTGATTCTACCTGGTTGAGTTTTGGAAGATTTTATTTTTCTAAGAATATGTCCATTTCTTCTAGGTTGACCAGTTTGTTGGAAGAGAGTTGCTCATAATATTTTTTTTACAATTCTTATTTCTGTGGGGGTTGTTTTTATTTCACCTCTTTCATTTCTGATTTTGTTTATTTGGGTTCTCTCTCTTTTCTTCTTGGTGAGCCTGGCTAGATGTTCATGAATCTTGTTTATCCTTTCAAAGAGCCAACTCTTGGTTTCATTGATCTTTGTTTTTTGTTTTTCATCTCTATATCATTTATTTCTGCTCCGATCTTTATTATTTCCTTCCTTCTGGTCACTCTGGGCTTTTTTTGTTGCTATCTTTCTAATTGTTCAAGTTGCAGGGTTAGGTGGTTTATTAGCAGTTTTTCTTTTCTTTCTTTTTCTTCTTCTTCTTTTTTTTTTTTTTTTTTTTTATGGCCTGTAATGCTATGCACTTCCATCTGAGGCCTGAGTTCACTATGTCCCATAGATTTTGGATTGTTGTGTTTTCCTTGTCATTTTTTTCCAGGATGCTTTTTTATTTTCACTTTGATCTTTATGGTAACCCAATCATCCTATCTGATAAAAGAGTAATATGCAAATTGACCATCACTCCAACACACAAGATGGCTTCCTCTATGTGGTCAAAGATCCGGCCCCATGTGGACACAAGATGGCCACCACAGAATGGCCAGCAGGGGAGGGCAGTTGGGAGGGACCAGGCCTGCAGGGGAGAGCAGTTGGGGGGAACGTGGCCTGCAGGGGAGGGGAGTTGGGTGGGACCCAGGCCTGCAGGGGAGGGAAGTTGGGGGTTACCAGGCCTGCAGGGGAGAGCAGTTGGGGGGAACGTGGCCTGCAGGGGAGGGCAGTTAGGGGCAAACAGGCTGGCAGGGGAGCAGTTAGGCATCAATCAGGCTGTCAGGGGAGTGGTTAGGGGGTGATCAGGCTGGCATGCAGAAGTGGTTAGGGCAATCAGGAAGGCAGGCAGGGAAATAGTTGGGAGCCAGCAGTCCTGGATTGTGAGAGGGATGTCCAACTGCCCATTTAGGCCCGATCCTAAACAGGCAGTCGGACATCCCTTGAGGGGTCCCATATTGGAGAGGGTGCAGGCTGGGCTGAGTGACACACCCCACCTGTACACAAATTTCATGCACTGGGCCTCTACTTATTTAATAGTATGCTATTCAGCCTCTAAGTGTTTTAATTTTTGTGATTGTTTTTATTGTAGTTGATTTCTATTTTTATGCCATTGTGATCTGAGAAGATGCTTGATATTATTTCAATCTTGAATTTGGAGAGAATTTGCCTGTGTCCCAATATGTGGTCTATCTTTGAAAATGTCTCATGTGTGCTTGAGAAGAATGTATATTCTGTAGCTTTTGGTGCAATGTTCCGAAGATGTTGATTAAGTCCATCTGATCTAGTGAGTCATTTAAGATTGCTGTTTCTTTGCTGATATTTTGTCTAGAGGATTTATCCAGTGATGTTAATGGGGTATTCAAGTCTCCCATTATGATTGCATTGCTATCGATCTCTCCCTGATATCTTCCAGAAGTTTTTTTTTTTTAATTTTTATTATTTTTTTAATGTATTTGGGTGCTCCCACATTGGGTGCATATAGGTTTACCAGAGTTATATCCTCTTGTTGTGTCGATCTCTTTAGAATTATGAAGTAGCCTTCCTTGTCTCTTGTTATGGACTTCACTTTGAGTTCTATTTTGTCAGATATAAGTATTGATACCCCTGCTTTTTTTTTTGTTTCCATTTTCCTGAAAGATGTTTTCCCATCCCTTCACTTTCAGTCTGTTTGAGTCCCTTGTTCTGAGGTGGGTCTCTTGTAGACAGCATATATATGGGTCATGTTTTCTTATCCATTCAGTCACTCGATGTCTTTTGATTGGAGCATTTAGTCTGTTTACATTTATAGTTATTATTGAAAGGTACCTGTTTGTAGCCATTTCTAGTCTTTATGCCTCTGTTCTTTCCTCCCTTGTATTTCTCCTTTTTATAGCATTCCCTTTAGCATTTATTTAATTGCTGGCTTGGTAGTGACAAACTCCCTTAGCCTTTTTTTGTCTGTGAAGCTCCTGATTTCCCCTTCAATTTTGATTGATAACCTTGCTGGATAAAGTATTCTTGGATTCAGTCCTTTGTTTTGCATCACTTTGTATACTTATTTCCATTCCTTTTTGGCTTAATGTCTTTCTGTTGAGAAATAATTTGATAATATGTTGGGGGATCCTTTGTAGGTAACTCTCTGTCTCTCTCTTGAAGCCTTTAAGATTCTCTCTTTGTCGTTAACGTTTGCCATTGTAATTATAACATGTCTTGGTGTGGGTCCTTTGGGGTTCATCGTGCTTAGAACTCTCTGTACTTGTGTGACTTTTTTCTTCCACATATCAGGGAATTTTTTCTGTCATTATTTCTTCAAATAGATTCTCTAATCATTGCTGCTCTTCTTGTGCTTCTGGCACCCCTATATGTTACTTCGTTTCATGTTGTCCCAAACCTCCCTTAGTCTCCCCTCCTGCTTTTTAATTTTTTTCTCTAGTTGCTGTTCAGATTGGGCTTCTTTCTCTACCTTATCTTCCAACTCACTAATTTGGTCCTCTGCTCCTTCTAGTCTACTGTTGAAAGCTTCCGTAGCATTTTTGATAGTAGCTATATCACTTTGGATTTCTTCCTGATTTTTGCATAGGTTTTTGATTTTCTTGTCCATCTGGTTTCTGAACTGTATGACCATTACTCTAAATTATTTTTCTGACATGTTGCATGCTTCCATTTCACTTATTTCCTTTCTTGGTGATTCCTCTTTGTCTTCCCTTTGGGTATTGTTTTGTTGCCTTCACATTCTAGCTATCACCAGAAGGTCCACATGCCAACTTGTGGGGACCTGAGCTGTATGTGGTGGGAATATTGCATCACCCAAGCGTCCCTGAAGAACTCAGACACCAATACTTGTGGTTGCCATGGTCTGCAGGAGCCACGCACACTGAAAATCAGAGTTCCCACATGTCTGCACCAAGATTCAGAGTCATGGGCACTCATAGCAGCCTTGTACATGCACCAAGAATCAGGGTCCCTGGACGCCAAGCATTGGGGTCACTGGCACTCATTGTGGCTTTGTGCGCACACCCAGAATCAGGGCCCCCACATACACGTGCTCAGAATCAGAGTCCCTGCTTAGTGCACCAAGAATCAGAGTCCCCAAGTGCGCACCAGGAATCAGCGTCCCTATGTGCATGTGCTGAGAAATGAGAATCAGAGTCTCTGGTGCATGGTTCTGCCTGAAGTGTGCCCTGAGAATCTGGGTCCCCCTGCATGTGTGAGGAGAAACAGAGTTCCCATGTGCGCACGCTGAGCATCAAAGTCACTGGCGCTCAGTGTGGCCTTGTTATGTGTGCCCAGAAGCAGTCTGTGCGCCTATAGTCAGAGTCCCTGTGCACGTGCATAGTGAGAAACAGAATTCCCATGTGCGAGCAGTAAGATTCAGTTAGTGGTGCTTAGTGCGGCACCAAGAATGAGTCTACGCGCTGATAACCTGTGCGCCCGAGAGTAGAAATAGAGTCCCCGCTTGCACACACCGAGTATCAAAGTCACTGGTGCTCAGTCTAGCCTTTAGTGTGCATGCTGAAAATCAAAGTTTCTTGCCTGTTAGGGGGGCAGGGTTGCACAGAACCCCTGGTATCGGCAGGAGGCCTGCTTGAGTTCCACTGGTAGCGCAGGCCCTATGCCACTGCCACAGGCCGGCAGTGAGGGGGATGTGCTCTGTGACTCACAGAAATCTGTGGCTGGGATGTCTGGAGTCTCGGTGTCCCTGGGTCTGCAGCTGTGGTAGCAGGTCTTTGTCCAGAGTGATTGTAGTGTCCCCGTTTGTGTCTGAGGCCAGTCTGGGTGGTGGTGAGACTGCTTGTTCTGCCAGCCCCTGAAAGTCCTGCTGGATCTAATTGTCCCTAACTTACACACAAACTCTCCAGACACATCTACACACTCCCCTTTCGCTCCCTCACTCTCTCTTTCCCTGCTGTCTTGCCAGTCGCCAATCTTCCTCCTCTGAATATACATTATTTTTTTACTGATCTTGTGTTTTTTTATCGATTAACATTATTTTTAAAACAAATGGAACATTCACAAAATCTGACCATCACACAAAATAAATAAATTCTAAAAATTACCATCATACAGGATGTTCCCCTGACCACAGTGAAATAAAATCAGATATCAATCAAAACAGATGACTTAAAAAGGTATTTTTAGAAAATATATACTAAAAAATAATACTTGAATTTAAAAGTATAAATAAAGGAAATAATGGAATACTTAAATGGAATTGATAATAAAAACACTACATGTCAGAAGGTGTGGAATAGTCTTCGTGGGGTGGCCTAATGCAGTAAGTGTCCTGTGGGATCCAGTGGTCCAGTCTCCTTTATTTCCTGACCTGGATGCTCTAGAAATGTCCCTTGTATGGGTTAATTGGGTTTTCTTGTTGTAATTGCATCTTGATTGTTGTTGTCCTGTTCATGAGCAGAATCTTACCTCAGGCTGGCTGACTGTGAGGCTCAACTCCATCCATGTCATGTGAGCTCTCCATAGGTGCCAGAAGCTGGCTGCCCTTTCATTCAATGGTTCCTGAAGGGCTGATCTCTCCCTTCTCCAGATTTCAACATTTTTTTTATGCAGAGGACTATTTTCAATGCTCATTTTTCAGAGAAAGCTTGCCTGTGTCTTTATTCCTATCTTACTAAACTATCTTTTGAGTTCTTAGATTTTCACCTGATGTTCTTGAATTTTCACCTGATGTTCTTGTAATTTTTGGGATGTAATTTTATCCAGTATGTGAAATGCGTTACAAAACTTCAACCTCAAGAAGAGCCGTCTCTTTACAAACAGGAGGGGCAGTGCATGGACAGCTCAGTTAGTCAGACAGTGGCCTTGCTCTAGACATGGGGTTCCCAGGTCCCACCACTGCACCTCTCCATAGACCAGGGATGGACAAACTTTTTGACTCAAGGGCCACATTGGGTTCTTAAACTGGACCGGAGGGCCGGAACAAAAGCATGGATGGAGTGTTTGTGTGAACTAATATAAATTCAAAGTAAACATCATTACATAAAAGGGTACGGTCTTTTTTTTTATTTCAATAGTTTTATTCACCTCAAACATTTTAACAAGAAGAATGTAAACACTAATTATTATAATTTTAAACTTCAAAAAATGGAGGAATCATAGCACAGTAACACACCTTATATTGAAGATGGCAAAGGCAAAATAAAATTACCTAACAAAAAAAAGGTACAAGGGAGGGGAGAAAAATGGCGGCGGAATAGACAGACGTGTTCCAAGCCTTGTCCAGGAGCAGAAAGAAAGAACAGCTGAGGGTCGCACTAGGAGTGTTTGTTGGCAAGTTGGGGGACAGCTGAACTCCAGAAGAAGGTGGGAGACTGCTAGACGGGGTTCCCCTGACCTGGCAGCTCCCACTGCGGCTGGGCCCCTCCCGGAGCTGCGGGCTTGGACATGGAGTCGCCGCCATCTGGAACCCGAAAGTGGAGCTTATCGGAAGCCTGAGAATCCACAACTGCGGCACCCACGGAACAGCTGCGAGCCCCAGAACAACGCTCCCCAATTGGCGCATACACACGGGTTCAGAGGAGCTCTACACTCCACCACGGAAAGGTCAGATTTCGCCTGGGATAAGGTGAGGTCTCTGGTCCCAGCGCGAGAGAGGAACGTGCGTTTTGCGGGAGCTGGAGGACCAGGGAAGTCTGTGCCTAGAAAAATCGGTGGCTGCTGGGGCTGGCGTGATCTGTGAATGTGGAAGGGGGTCCTCAGAGCTGCTAACAGAAGGGCTCTCTAAAAAGCAACCCATTTTGATCTGACGTGCAGGGACAGCCTAAGAATTTCAGGGGTGTGCTAGACTTACGCGCAGCCACGGAGTGCGCACACTTGGGCTTTTTCCTCTTGAAATTCTTGCTTCTGATTACTAAGCCCAATTCATAGGTTCACCCAGTTGGGGACACCCTGGGAGACTGCAGGGGAAAGTTGTTTTTCTGGAACCTGGGGATCGGAGCAGGGAGTGACCATTGGAGAGCCAGCTCTGAGGCAGCCCACTAACACAAACCGGTACTGAGTGCCACAGGGAAAGAAGGCTCCAACACTCCCTAGAGAGGCCATAGATAGACCCGGAAGTCAATCCAGAAACACTGCCACCCAGGGGCTGAATCACAAATTGACTCTTGTGTAATCAAAAATAAAGGAATACGAATTAAGACACACCGCCTGCTTAAAATAAGGACTGGCTTACATCACTGAAGAGCAGTGGAACGCAGGGAACTACAATACTGTCCGGAATGAGAAACAGGCGTGCCAAACAGAACAACAGAGGAAGTGAATGACCTTCACTACTCCACATTTTATTTTTATTTTTTATTTTTTTATTTTCATTTTTTGCATCTTTTACTCAAGAAACTATTTTTTTTCCTCACTTGATTTTACCTTTTTAATTATTACATTTTTATTTTCAATCCGTATTATTACTACTGCTATTTTATCTTTTTTTTTTTTTAAGTGTCATTTTATTTTCTCTTCATTTTGTTTTGGGATTAATGTTCTACATTCTATTTTTATCTTTCCTTTAGCATCATTTTACTCTATCTCAAATCTACCTTTATGCCATCACTCTCTTCCTCACTTTTCCCTTTTCAGTGTCCTGTTTATCTTACCCCTTTCCTGCTTTAGATTTTCCCTATTCTTTCTGTTTACCCCCTTTTAAAATTTCACCCTACTTATATATCTAATCTCCAATCCCCTGCTCCAAGTCCATACACACCTCTCTCTTTGCTGTCTTAACTATCCAAAAAATTGTTTTTCTCTCTGCCCTTTTGTTGTTGTTCGCTTGAATGTAGATTATATCGAATTTTTATGCTTTTTTGTGAGATTGTTTTGCTTATTCTTCTTTTGTTTATTTTTTTGTTTGTTTAGTGCTTCTGTTTTCCCTTGCCTCACTCAATATTAGTTGGTGTTGTAGTTTGTATTAATCTCCAGGTACTTGTAGCTGGCATTTGCTGGGATAAGTGATTGTTCTATTGGAGTTTTATCCCCAATATATATAGTCTGTTTCCCTTTCTCTATTAGTCTCTTTCTTGTCTCTCTTACTTTTTTTTCTTCTTTTTTTCCCTTTTCCCAATTTCATTTTGACACCTCTTTTTTTTTCTTCTTCTTCTTCTTTCTTTCTTTTTCCTCTTCTTCTTTCTCTACTATTCCCTAATTTGCCTTTCTCTGGTGGTCACCTTTATTGGAGGTTGTTAATATTGTGAATACATTTCTGTTCAGTGCCTTGTGTGTTGTACCTGGTAGTGCTGTATTTTGTGCCTTTAAATCGACGCAGGACAGAGAGAACTACATAACCAGACACCCAGATAAGAGAGACCATGGGGAGACAAAGACACAGCCCGCATATGAAAGAAAAGCAGGCATCACCAGAAAAGGAAGTAAACGAAATGGAAGCAAGCAACCTTCCAGAAAAAGAATTCAGAGAAATGGTCATAAGGTGGCTGAAAAGAATGGAAGACAAATTCGACAATATGAGCAAGAACCAAGAGGAAATGAAGAAGAACCAAGAAGAAATGAAAAATGACATCGCTGCTGTAAAGAACTCAATAGAAAGCATCAAGAGTAGACTAGAAGAAGCAGAGGACCACATCAGTGAGCTAGAAGACAAGGTAGGAAAAAATACCCAAGTAGAGCAACTTCTAGAAAAAAAAATTAAAAGGCAGGAGGAGAGCCTAAGGGAACTTTGGGACAACAGGAAACAAAACAACATCCGCATAATAGGGGTTCCAGAAGGAAAGGAAGCTGAGCAAGGAATAGAAAACCTATTTGAAGAAATAATGACAGAAAATTTCCCTGATATAGAGAAGAAAAAACCCACACAAATCCAAGAAGCTCACAGAGTCCCAAGCAAAATGAACACCAAAAGACCGACGCCAAGGCACATTCTAATTAAATTGGCAAACACCAATGACAAAGTAAGAATCTTAAAAGCGGCCAGAGAGAGACAGAAAGTTACATACAAAGGAACCCCCATCAGACTAGCAACTGATTTCTCAACAGAAACTCATCAGGCCAGAAGGGAATGGAATGAAATATACAAAGTCATGCAAAGGAAGGGTCTGAATCCAAGAATACTGTACCCAGCAAGGCTGTCAATCAAAATTGAAGGTGAAATCAGGAGCTTCACAGACAAAAAAGGACTAAGGGAATTTATTACCACCAAACCAGCAATGCAAGAAATTCTAAAGGGTCTGCTGTAAAAAAAAAAAAAAAAGAAATAGGAAGCGAAGAAGGAACACAGGTGTAAAGAATAAGAATGGCGACAAATAAGTACCTATTCAATAATAACTTTAAATGTAAACGGATTAAATGCCCCAATCAAAAGACATAGGGTAATGGATTGGATAAGAAAACATGACCCATATATCTGCTGTCTACAAGAAACCCACCTCACAAAAAAAGACGCACACAGACTGAGGGTGAAAGGATTGAAAAAGGTTTTCCAGGCAAATGGAACTGAAAAAAAAGCTGGGGTAGCAATACTTATATCTGACAAATTAGATCTCAAACTGAAGGACATAACAAGAGATAACGAAGGCCACTTCATAATACTAAAGGGAGCAATCCAACAAGAAGAAATAACTCTGGTAAACATATATGCACCCAATACAGGAGCACCCAAATACATAAAAAAACTCCTGGAGGATATCAAGGGAGAGATTGACAGCAATACAATCATAGTAGGAGACTTTAATACCCCACTATCACCATTGGACAAATCCTGTAAACAAAAAATCAGCAAAGAAACATCAATCCTAAATGACTCACTAGACCAGATGGAATTAATTGACATCTTCAGAACATTTCACCCCAAAGCCACAGAATATACATTCTTCTCAAGTGCACATGGGTCATTTTCAAAGATAGACCATATGTTGGGACATAGGCAAAGTCTCTTCAAATTCAAGAAGATAGAAATCATATCAAGCATCTTCTCAGACCACAGTGGCATAAAACTGGAAATCAACTACAATAAAAACAACCCAAAGAAATCAAACACATGGAGACTAAACAGCATGCTATTAAACCATGACTGGGTTACCAGAGAGATCAAAGAAGAAATAAAAAACATCATGGCAACATATGACAATGAAAACACTACAATCCAAAATCGATGGGACACAGCGAAAGCAGTCTTGAGAGGGAAGTTCATAGCTCTACAAGCCTACTGCAAAAAACAAGAAACAGGGGTAATAAATTACCTAACCCAACAACTCAAAGAGTTAGAAAAAGAGCAACAAGAAAAGCCCAGTGTAAGCAGAAGGAAGGAAATAATAAAGATCAGAGCACAGATAAACGACATAGAGACCAAAGAAACATTACAAAAGATCAACAAAACCAAGAGCTGGTTCTTTGAAAGGATAAACAAGATTGATGAACCTCTAGCCAGGCTCACCAAGAAGCAAAGAGAGAGGACCCAAATAAACAAAATCAGAAATGAAAGAGGTGAAATAACAACAGATCCCGCCGAAATACAAAGGATTGTTAAAAAATACTACGAACAACTCTATTCCAACAAACTGGACAACCTGGAGGAAATGGACATATTCCTAGAAAAATATAACCTTCCAAAACTCAATCAGGAACAATCTAAACAGCTCAATATTCCAGTAACTATGAAAGAAATTGAAGCAGTCATCAAAGAGCTTCCGGCAAACAAAAGCCTGGGGCCAGATGGCTTTACAGGAGAGTTTTACCAAACATTCAAGGAAGAACTAAAACCTATCCTCCTCAGACTATTCCAAAAAATTTAAGAGGAAGGAACACTTCCAAGCTCCTTCTATGAAGCCAGCATCACCCTAATACCAAAACCAGGTAAAGAGAACACAATGAAAGAGAATTACAGGCCAATATCCCTCATGAATGTAGATGCCAAAATCCTCAACAAAATTCTAGCAAATCGGATCCAGCAGTACATCAGAAAGATCATACACCATGACCAAGTAGGGTTTATCCCAGGAATGCAAGGATGGTTCAATATCCGAAAATCAATAAATGTGATACATCACATAAACAAATTGAAAGATAAAAATCACATAGTCATATCAATTGATGCAGAAAAAGCATTTGACAAAATCCAACACCCTTTCTTGATAAAAACTCTCAACAAGGTGGGAATAGAAGGATCATACCTCAACATAATAAAAGCTATATATGATAAACCCACAGCTAACATCATACTCAATGGGCAAAAACTAAAACCATTTCCACTAAGAACAGGAACAAGACAAGGATGCCCACTCTCACCACTCCTGTTTGACATAGTACTGGAAGTATTAGCCATTGCAATTAGACAAGAAGAAGAAATAAAAGGCATCCAAATTGGAAAAGAAGAAGTAAAGCTGTCCCTATTTGCAGATGACATGATATTGTACATAAAAAACCCGAAAGACTCTATCAAAAAACTAACAGACTTCATAAATGAATTCGGCAAGGTAGCAGGATACAAAATTAACGCCAAGAAATCTATGGCATTTCTATACACCAACAGTGAACTTACAGAAAGAGAGACTAAAAAAGCAATCCCATTTTCCATTGCACCAAAAAAATTAAGATACTTAGGAATAAACCTAACCAAGGAGGTAAAAGACCTATATGCGGAAAACTACAGGACACTGAAAAAAGAGATAGAGGAAGATGTAAACACATGGAAGAACATACCATGTTCATGGATTGGTAGAATCAACATCATCAAAATGTCCATACTACCCAAAGCAATCTATAGATTCAATGCACTCCCCATTAAAATACCAACAGCATATTTCACAGACCTAGAAAGAACTCTCCAAAAATTCATCTGGAATAAAAAAAGACCCCGAATAGCCACAGCAATCCTGAGAAAGAAGAATAAAGTAGGAGGGATCTCAATACCAGATTTCAAGCTGTATTACAAAGCCACTGTCCTCAAAACAGCCTGGTACTGGCACAAGAACAGACATATAGATCAATGGAATAGAATAGAGAATCCAGATATCGACCCAAACCAATATGCACAATTAATATTTGACAAAGGAGGCATGAGCATACAATGGAGTCAAGACAGTCTCTTCAATAAATGGTGTTGGGAAAATTGGACAGATACATGCAAAAAAATGAAACTAGATCACCAACTTACACCATACACAAAAATAAACTCAAAATGGATACAGGACTTAAATATAAGACGGGAAACCATAAAAATACTAGAGGAATCCACAGGCAGCAAAATCTCAGACATATGCCAAAAGAACTTTTTCAGTGATACTGCCCCTAGGGCAATGGAAGCCAAAGAGAAAATAAACAAATGGGACTACATCAAAATAAAAAGCTTTTGCACAGCAAAAGAAACCATCAACAAAACAACAAGAAACCCCACTGTATGGGAGAACATATTTGCAAATGGTATCACTGATAAAGGTTTAATTTCCAACATCTACAGGCAGCTTATACAACTTAATAAAAGGAAGATAAATGATCCAATAACAAAATGGGCAACAGTCCTAAATAGAATCTTTTCTAAAGAAGACAGAAGGAAGGCCAAGAGACACATGAAAACATGCTCAAAGTCACTTATTATCCGAGAGATGCAAATCAAAACGCCAATGCGATACCATCTCACACCTGTCAGAATGGCTATCATCAACAAATCAACAAAGGACAAGTGTTGGCGAGGATGCGGAGAAAAAGGAACCCTCGTGCACTGCTGGTGGGAATGCAGACTGGTGCAGCCACTGTGGAGAACAGTATGGAGTTTCCTCAAAAAACTGAAAATGGAACTCCCATTTGACCCAGTAATCCCACTCCTAGGAATATATCCTAAGAAACCAGAAACACCAATCAGAAAGGATATATGCACCCCTATGTTCATAGCAGCACAATTTACAATAGCTAAGATTTGGAAACAGCCTAAGTGCCCGTCAGCAGATGACTGGATCAGAAAACTATGGTACATCTACACAATGGAATACTATGCTGCCATAAAAAAGAAGGAATTACTACCATTTGTAGACACCTGGATGGAATTAGAGAACATTATGCTAAGTGAAATAAGCCAGTCAATGAAAGAAAAATACCACATGATCTCACTCATTTAGGGATAATGAAAAACATTATAAACTGATGAACCAAAAGATAGTTACAGAGGCAGTAAAGCATCAAACAGAGTGTCTAATTACAGCGGTAATGTTAGGGAGAGGTGGGGGAAATAAGAGATCAACTGAAGGACTTGTATGCATGCATATAAGTGTAACCAACGGATGCAAAACATTGGGGGGTGAGGGCAGGTATGGGAGTGGGGTGGGGGGCAATGGTAAGATATGTACACATATAATACCTTAATAAAAATTTGAAAAAAAAAAAAGGAAAGGTACAAAAGCCTTTCAAATTAAACTTAAATATAATAAAATAATTTAAAACTAAAACAAATAGAAAAGTACAAAATGTGTGAACAGTAAATTAAATATTTTCTTTAGTGCAACTTCCAAATTATGCCCGGGACATAGATGTAGATGGCAATGTAGACTGGGTTGAAAGGTTTTTGGTCTTTAAAACATAAACTTCAGTGGGAACAGTGTTGTTGGTCTCCTTTTTAGCTAATGCTCTGATACTGTGCTCTCCAGGGGCGTGTCTCCCTACATCACCACGATAACGTGTCTACGCATTCCCAGGGTGATGTCGGGGGACGCATCCGCGGGCATTACAAGGAGCCTCTGAAGATTGAGAGGTTGTTCCTTCTACTGAATGGGCTGATACAGGATCAGCATCGGGAGGGGCCCTGATGCTAAGACCCCCCAAGTCTGTTTTGGCAGCAGCATGAGACCCAAACACACTAGTGACATGTCTATAAAAATTGTCAATAAACTCTGGAAATGAAGTGGAACCTCTAAGGGTCATATCCCTTGTGCTCACAACTTGATATGTAGGTTCTTAGTAGGAAAATGTGCATGTTTTTTTAGACCTAGAAACAACATTGTAACCATTCCTTATCTTTCTATGCCAGTTCACAATTCACAAGACTCTTTTCTCATTGGTTGGCCCATTTTGTTCTCACAAGAAACACACTGGATTAGCACATCCAATAAATGCTATCTATGAATTCTGAAACTAAATTTTTGGAAATCTCCTTGTTTTTGATTTTCCATCCCATTTACCATCTTGCCACCCAAACATTCTTTTTATGCCAGATTGTTTCAACTATGTTCTAACAAAAGCACTGGGTAAATATGCTTTACAAGGATTGAGGTGCCATTGATCAAGAAATGCCCTAGTAGCCACATGAAAACCAAACTCACTAGAAACAATATGTTATAAAGTTGTACTATCCAATAGAAATATATGTAGAGCCACATATGTAATTTAAAATTTTCCACTACCCACATTTAAAAAAAATGCAAAAAGAACAGGTTGAAACAATTTTAGCCATAGATTTTTATTTACTTAGATACATCCAAAATATTATATTTCCATGGGTAATCAAGATAAAAGCATAGTAATTAAATATTTTCCTTTCTTTTTTCACACAAAATGCTTAAAATCTGTTGTACATTTTACACTTACAGCACATCTCCATTTGGACTGGCCACATTTTAAGTGCTGGGAGACACATGTAGTTAGTGGCTTCCATATTGAATAACATGGTGACACTGTAGTGGTGATTAAGCTTAACAAATAGTTTGGATTGTTCAGAGTGCTCATATGCAGACAACTAGGTTTACATACAAGTTCTCAAGGACTAAACTTATTAATAAATTTATTTAGTCAAATGTGTAACTGCATATTAAAATGACATAATTACTTTCATTTCTAGGTTGTGTTCAGATTATAGCATTATTTTCATGTGTTCTGGCTGATTTAATCCTCTTGACAGATCACTGAGCCTGAAGTAATAATATTACCTGTCATGAGTTTTATTATGCAGATTAAATGAGTAGAACCACATAAAAGCTCTTAGTGTAGTGCCTGAAATATTAGTGTGAATTCAGGAAGTGTTAATAATTGTCTTTATCATAATTGTCATTACCAGTCATAAGGCTAGGAATTACCTCTTTTGACAGATTGGAATCTCAAGACGTGAAGACTTTAATTTGTTTAATGTGGTAGGAAGTAAGTTTACTTTCATAAAAAATCTTTGTAAAATTTCAATTAAAAGACACTACTTGCTTATTCTAATATATGAAACAATGCACAAAATATTCTTAGTCAACCACATACTCAGCCTCAATCATTACAAAAAACCCTGTACATATCTGTCCACACAGTTTTCCTTGCTCAAAGAACAACCTGCTAACTTATATAAGTATACATGTGAGGCTTTTCCCCTTTTCTGCCTTTGTTTGTTTGTGCAAGTATGAGCTCACTCTATAAGAACATGTTTCTGCCACTTGCATTATTTCCTTAACAAAAGATAGTATATGTCCCTCTCTGGGTGAATAGGATTTTATGGTTCATATTTTATACTCTACCTCTTTACCCCATGTGAAATTTATTTGGGAAATATTAGGAAGATAATATTTTAACTTTACATTTTTTAGGTAATATAAAATTCACCTTGTAACATTTGAGCTTTCAATTTTGTTATATTGATGCTTCAGTCACTTCTTGAGCCAGATATTTAATTGTTTTAATTATGATAGCTATACACTGCCATTTGATATTTATCCAACATATATTTATTGGTGCCAATTATATGCCATCATTAAACAAAATAACTGAGAATACTTGTCTTTATAGAACTTGCATTCTAGGTGGGAAGAGGGGCACTGACATAAATAAATTATGTACTATTAGAACCTGATAAAGAAAAAGATCAAGGGAGAAATACACATCTGGATTAAAGGGGATCTGGAGTTGCGGTACGGGATCAGTTGCAAAATTATATAAAGTGATCGAAGAAGTCCTTGAAAGGTAATAGAATATGTCACTTTAAAATATGCCAGTTTGATATTTTGATTATTTTCAGATGTAGGCTTTTGAAAAATAACAATTTAGGGAGAGTCTTTCTCTTAATTCCCTTTATCTATCTAAAGACAGATTCTCTAAAAGGAACAAAATTGCAATAAAACTCTTCCCATGGGGTTTCATCAGTCATAGAATATTGACTCTTATCAGAGGAGAAGACTAGAAGGGAATACTACACCCAGACAAACTTTGTCACAAACATTCACATTTCACATTTATTCTTCTAAGGACCCATTCATCTTTCTTGAAAGTCATTTTCTATTTCCTAAGAGGCCTATATCTCCTTCCTCTTTGCCAATTAGGATTATATTCTAACTACCTGAGAGAGTTACTCTCCTTGGGTCTCTCCCATGTATATAGGAAGTATACATATTAATAAACTTCTGTTTGTTTTATCTTATTAATCTGTCTTTTATTACAGGAGTCTCAATCAAGAAATCAGAAGGGCAGAGAGAGAATTATTTGTCCTCCTCATAATTTCAATGTGAAGATGATTACAAATATTTTAAAATTTATTTTTAGAGAGGGAGGAAGAGAGAGAGACAGAGAGAAACATCCATGTCAGAAAAAAACACTGGTCAGGGCTACAGGTGATTTTTGCGCAAACATCTAGAACATTGAGAGAGGGATAATATGAGCTAGAATATATAATAGTAAGCCTAAGGAACATTCTACAAAAATACCCTAAGGAGTGTGGCTGGTGAGTTCTGGGAATATCTGAGAAGCCAGTGTGGCTGGAGTGCAGAGATACAGGGAGAACCGTTAGGGACAAAGTTCAACAAAATAAATGGAGGCTAGTTAATATAGGTCATTAACCATTGCAAGTGACTGGCTTTTAACCCAAATTTAATAGGGAATCCACTGCAGGTTTTACACTGCAATGTAGTGCCATTATTTGAATTACCAGTTAAAACAATTTATATATATATTTAAAACAGTGCTTATAGGTTTTACTAATGAATAGGATGCCCATTAACTGAGATGGGGACTTCTCCAGTTCAAGGAGACTACAAAGCTCATTCAGGATCAGTTAAATTTAATACAACTTTTGGACATGCAAATAGAAATGTGTCCTCTGGAGTTTAGGAGGAAAGTCTAAGCTTAAAATATAAAATTAGGTGTCATTAGGATACAGATGGTATTTAAAGCGATGAGACTGGCGATGTTAATTCATGGTATGAGTGTGGATAGAGAAAAGAGAAGGGGTCCAGGAACTGAACCCAAAGGCACACCAACATTAAGACAACAGGGAAGAGACAATCCATCAAAAGAGACTGAGAAGAAACAGACAGTGAGTTAAGCAGAAAACTAAAAGAAAATCATGCCTTAGATGCTAGGTGACTAAAGTTTTACCAGAAGAGGGGAGTGACCAACTGTGTCAAAATACTGCTAATAAATCTCTGTGACTTTGAATTAAGTAAATGTTTCTTAGATATGATACCTAAAGCACAAGCAACCGAACAAAAAATACATAATTTGGACTTCATGAATAGTAAATATTTTGTGCTTCAAAGGACACTATTAGAGAAGTGAAAAGACAATCCACAGAATGGGAGAAAATACTTGCAAATCACATATTTTATAATAACTTATTATTCAGAATATAGCAATAACTGTTAAACCTTAATAAAAAGGCGATCTATTTTTTTAATGGAAAAAGGATCCAGATACTATTCCTCCAAAAAAGATAAACAGATGACCAATAACTACATAAAAAGATGCTCAATATCATTAGTTATTTGGGGGATGCAAATCAAAACCATAATGAGATATCACTTCACATCCTATAAAATGACTAAAGGGAAAAATATACAATAGCAATTCTTTTCAAGTTTCTTGAGAAAACATTGTTGGTGGGAATGTACTATTTTGGAACAAGGCCTGGCAGATCCTCAAAACATTAAACATAGTTACATTGTGATCCATCAATTCCACCTAGTTGTATACCCAAGAGAAGTCAAAACATATGAACACACAAAAATATCAACACAAATACTCAGAGGACCATTATACATGAGAGCCCAAATCCTATATAATAAAACCCTAATATGCAAATCAACCGAATGACAGAATGACCAGCGGCATGACTGGTCGTTAAGACACACACTGACCACCTTTCAACACAGAAGCTTCTCCTTGGTGGTTAATGTGCCCCCACAGGGGGAGTGCTGCTCAGGCAGAAGCCGGGCTCATGGCTGTTGGTCACAGCGGTGGTTGCAGGAGCCTCTCCCGCTTCTGCTTCAGGCAGGCAGTAAGGAGTGAGGGGTCCTGGACTGAGAGAGCCCCAAACTGCAAGAGGGATGTCTGACTGCCAGGGGGATCAGGCCTAAGTTGGCAGGCAAACATCCCCCAAGTGGTACCAGACTGTGACAGGGCACAGGCCGGGCTGAGAGACCGCCCCCTCAGTGCACAAATTTTGTGCACCAGGCCTCTAGTGTAGAAATAACCCACAAGACTATGAACAAACACACTTTGGCATATCCAAACAAAGGATAAAAAGGAATGAAGTACTGACACATGTAACATCAAGGAGCCCAAAGGGCCATATATTTTATGATTCCATTTATATGAAACTAGAGGCCCAGTGCACAAAATTCGTGCACGGGAGGGGGGGTCCCTCAGCCCAGCCTGCACCCTCTCCAATCTGGGAACCCTCAAGGGATGTCCGACTGCCCACTGGGATCGGGCCTAAATGGGCAGTCGGACATCCCTCCCACAATCCAGGACTGCTGGCTCCCAACTGCTCACCTGCCTGCCTTCCTGATTGCCCCTAACTGCTTCTGCCTGCCAGTCTGATCACCCCCTAACCACTCCCCTGCCAGCCTGATTGATGCCTAACTGCTCCCCTGCCAGCATGTTTGCCCCTAACTGCCCTCCCATGCAGGCCTGTTAACCCCTAACTACCCTCCCCTGCAGGTCTGGTGCCCCCCAACTTCCCTCCCCTGCAGGCCTAAGTCCCCCTCAACTGCCCTTCCCTGCAGACCCAGTCAACCCCAACTTCCCTCCTCTGCCGGCTTGGTCACCCCTAACTGCCCTCCCCAGCAGGCTTGATCACACCCAACTGCTCTCCCTTGCAGGCCTGGTTCCTCCCAACTGCCATCTCCTGCTGGCCATCTTGTGGTGGCCATCTTGTGTCCACATGGGGGCAGGATCTTTGACCACATAGGGGCAGCCATCTAGTGTGTTGGAGTGATGGTCAATCTGCATATTACTCTTTTATTAGATAGGATAGTGGCCTGGTGCATGGGTGGGGGCCAGCTGGTTTGCACTGAAGGGTGTCCTGGATCAGGGTGGGGGTTCCCTTGGGGTGTGGAGCTGCCTGGGCCTGGGCGAAGGGCCTGTGGTGGTTTGCAGGCCGGCCATGCCCCCGGAAAACCCAAGCAGAGGCCCTGAAATCTGAGATTTATTTATCTTCTACTGTTGCAACTTTGTAGCCTGGAGCGGAGCCAAGCCTTCTGCTCGCTCTGTGGCGGCAGCCATTTCTGTTGGGATTTATGTATCTTCTATAATTGAAACTTTGTAACCTTAAGCGAGGCCAAAGCAGGCCAGGGCTGCAGAAGCTTGGCTTCCTCCATTGCTGGGGGCAACCCTAGCCTCCTGCTCTCTCCAGCTCCGTGGCTGCCACCATTTCTGTTGGGCTTTATTTATCTTCTATAATTGAAACTTTGTAACATTGAGTGGAGGCCTAGGCCGGCAAGGGCCGGTGGAAAGCTTGGCTTTCTCCATTTCCGGGGAAACCCAAGCCTCCCTGCTGCTCTCTGTGGCTGTAACTCTCTTGGTTGGGTTTATTTGCATATTCCCTCCTGATTGGCTGGTGGGCGTGGCTGGTGGGCATGGCTTGTGGGTATAGTGGAGGCATGGTCAATTTGCATATTACTCTTTTATTAGATAGGATGTCTATTATAAGCAAATCTATAGAGATACAAATTAGTAATCCAGGTTCTTGGGGAGGGTATACCCAGTGACCACTACTGGTATGGAGTTTCTTTGGGATGTCACAGATGGACTAGGGACTGGCCCAAGGAAATAGGATGAATTAAGGTAGATTAATATTTACAAAATAAATGGTAGAAACAGACAAGCATCAACACTAATGCTTACTATGTGCCAAGGATTATTTGAAGTTGTTTGCACATGTATTTATTGAGTTTTGTGTTTGTTTATTGACTTTTAAAAATCCTCACTTAAGGAAAAGGTTTTTTTGTTTTGTTCTAATTTTAGAGAGAGAGGAAAGGAGAGACAGAGAAAGAAACCTCCATGTGAGAGAGAAACATCGGTTGCCTCCCTTACATTCTTGACAGGGTATCGAGCCCACAACCTAGGTATATACCCAGACAGGGAATTGAACCTACAACTTTTTTGTGTATGGGATGATGCTCCAACCAACTGAGCCACCCTGCCAGGGATACTTATTGAGTTCTTACAAGAACCCTGTGACATAGGAGCTGGGATATACACTCTTTTTTACTAATGAAAGAAGAGAAGGAAAAGAAGTTTTAATAACTGTCTTGGCATCTCACAGTCTGCTAGCCACTGAGCTGTTACTTGAACTCAGACCACCCTGCCCACTGTCTCTGCATTGCCACCTCACCACAGCACCTTGTGTCCTCTCATTCCTAACCCTGCACTAGCATATGCCAACTATTTGAACCAACTATTGAAGCGGTTAAAATCCTCATGTGGAATTTGGCCCATATCACATGGCCAACAGAAGGATACCTGACAGGGAGCAAAGTATGGGCACTGTCCTTTAATCCTCAGCTGCTTGACTGGTTTGGGATGGATGCAGTTAAGTGATGGAGAAGGAAATGAGATTTCTCTCCTCTCCACACTCACACCCTTAAAATCTCCACCTTTTTTACCAGGGTTCTAGGGCTCTTGTCACTGCTTTTCTGCAATGTGAACTGTAGATAGTTGTGGGGCGCAGAGACAAGTGATGGGAGACTTTCTTGCCTTTGTGAAAAAGCAAACCATTTTCAAAGTTTCATTCCTAACAACTTAAACACCCACAGGGTAGAGAAGGTGAAGATAGTTGTAATAGAAGAGAAAACAGGACATAGATTATTTTCTTTGGGTCCTCATAATCATTCAGGTAAATATGGACTTGATAGGGGATTCCCACTGAGGGAGGGATGCAAGTTAAGGGCAGTGGGGTCAACACTGATTATGGAAAAATGTTGGGCAGAGTCATCATGATGCGGTGAGAAAGATGAAAGCTACATATGAGAATGGGAGGGAGACTGGGTAGGTCCTCTACCTTGAGTCCTTCTCTGTAGTGCCCTAGTTAGAAAGGTGTAGATATCTTAGATTATGTGTAACTGGTGCCTCTCCAGGTAGAGTAATGCTAAACAAAAGCAATGTTTGTAATGGTCTTTGGACCAGTGATGGGGGTGGAGCTGTAGGTGTCCTTGAGATGCCTTCCCTGAACTTAGGAGAATTGTGACAGCCACCTGGATTTCAGACATCCTCAAGATGGTAAGGCTCCAACTAAGGCCAGTGGAGCAATGGAAGTTAATCCCAGCTGATAGACAGGGTACACAGAATAGCTGGAGGCAATTACAAAATAAGGTGAGAAATCTTGTTTTGAGTTCTTCTAGAAAGATAGGCAGCTTTTTTTTTATAGATGTCTGGAAACAATAAGATAAATTTACAAACAACTTGTGTATTTAGGTTTTGGTATTAATCTGTTCCAATTTCTTATTTGTATTGCCTTTGCTGATTATTAACTGTGACAAGTGACATTCTAATTTTTGTATATTTCATTTTTGTTCCACCACTTTACCTTTCAATTTATATTATCCGGCATGGGGTTTTTCTGAAGCACTAACCTTTAGAGGAACTTGCAATAAAGAAAAGGACAATTTCAGCTTCTATCAAGAATTCCTGAAATAACTTATTATGGGAGAAAATATGTGCAGTTCTTATATGTGATAAGACTGTTGTATGAATAGTATATGAACAATTACTACAACTCAATAATAATAAGGCAAACTAATTAAAATGTGGGGGGAATGGATTTGAATAGATATTAACCAAAGAATATAAATGAAGGGTCAATAATCATATAAAATGATCAGCATTATTAGTCATTAGGGAAATATAAACTAAAAACACAGTGAGATACCACTTTATAGTCACTAGATTATAATTTAAAAAAAAGACAGACTGTAACAAGCACTGGTGAAGATGGGGAGAAACTAGAACAATCATAAGTTGCTGTTAGAATTGTTAAATGGTTCAGCCATTTTGGAAAACAGCATAGTTATTTCTCAAAATTTTAAACATAGAGTTTCCTTATGACCCAGTGCTTCCACACCTAGTTATATACACAAAGGAAATAAAAATAGGTCCAGATCAAAACTTGTATATGAATGTTCATAGTAACATTATTCATATTCATATAATAGTCCAAAAATGGAAACAATCCAAATATCCATCAACTGTTGAATAAACAAAAGTGTAATAAAATGGAATATTATTCAGCCATAACAAAAGGAATGGATTACTGCTACATGCTACATCTATATACCTTGATACAATCTGATAATTGAAAAAAAAGGCATAAAATACCTCATGTGGTATGATTCCATCTATATGAAATGTCCAGAAATTTAAATCTAAAGCAAAGCATATAGGTCAGTGGTTGACTGCGACTGGGTTTCTAACAGTGAGCCAAGTACAAATGAACAGGCTTCTTTTTTTATTTTTATTTTATTGTTTAAACTATGACAAATAGTAGTACATATGTCTCCTTTTTCCCCATTGACCTACACCCGGGCCTCTCCTACCCCCAGCACATGCCCTCCCCCCTCCCCCCAGTGTCTTGTGTTCATTGGTTATGCTTATATGCATGCATTTTTGTGTGAAGGCAATCTTGTAAATTTGATTTTCCTTCTCTTGGTCCTGAGAAAATGAAATCCTTGTCTTAACTCGTGGACAAGACACCTACAACTGCAGGCCGACTAGGCATGAGCACCACGTAGGGAGAAACGGCGGGTTCTTGCGCCATGTGCTGCCTGGGGGCACAGGGCAGGAAGCCCAAACCCAGTTATTTGGAGCTGGCTGTGCCCCTCCCTTGGCGAAACGCTGAAATTCAGTACTTAGGTTATTAACGCCGTGATTTGGGAATTTCAAACTGAAATGGAGCCCATTGTTATATGCCCAGATGAGAATTTATAGAGATAATATGAAGCTAGGTTCAAAGTCAACATACAAAATTCATTTGATTTTCTATATACCAGTAACAAACATTGAAATATGAAAGAAACAAAACCATTTATAATATACTAAAAAGGAAAAAATCCTTACATATAAATTGAACAAAATATTTACAGATTTCTGTGGGAAAAAATGAAACACTCTTGAAAGTGATGAAAGAAAAATAAATCAATTGAGTTATATTTCCTGTTTATGATCAAAAGACATTATTAATGATCTGTCAGTTTTTCATAAATTGACCAAAAGAATCAGTGCAACCCCAATAAAAATCTCAACAAGCTATTTTGTAGATGTTGACAAACTCATTTCATACTTTTGAGTAGTCTAGACAATACCAATGAAGAACAATTTGATGAACTCACACTTTCCAATTTCAAGTTTTATTTAAAAGCTACAACAATCAAGGGAACTGTGCTGCGCCAGCATGGCCAAGGGTGAATGTGAGGAGGGGTGGTGAAGGATTGAAGAAAAGACAGACAAGAGAATATAGCTGGGGCTCAGCGGATCTCCCATGCCTGGATGAGGACACAGAAAGACCCAGCCTGCAAGCCAAAGCTTTATTTTATAGTCTCATTAAAACAAGGGTAGATTAACATGTATAGAAATGTTCTTGTTTTGGTAACATTTGCTGCACCTCCCACAGCCCACTAGCTATTTAGGAAGGAATTAAGGAGGGCTACAAGGTCAGACTTAATTATGCTAGGAGAGCTCTGCCCTCCAGGCTGGGACTTGTTTGTGGCCCTGCCACAGGTCAGCCCAAGGTTTGACTGTAAAGCCGCTCCCTACAGGGAACATAATATTTTAAAATGAATAGACACAGGTAAATGGAATAGAATAGAGTCCACAAATAGACCTATGCAAATACAGACAACTTTACTTTGGTCATAGGAATAAAGGCACTTCAAGACAGAAAAGATAGTCTTTTGGTCTTTAGTCTTTTAGTCTTTGGTCATCAATAAATGGTGATGGTACAAATGGATGGCCATATGGAAATAAATGAGGAAAGGCACAAACTTTGCACCTTAGACATAAATTCATTCAAAATTATTCAAGATTTAAATATGTAAATGATCCCTGAATTATGAAAATTAAATGATCAAAACATATAAACTAAACTCTATAAATGACAAGTAATTTAGCACTGAATAAATGATTGAGTGATCAGTATTCTTATTGGTTTTCTTAATAATATTCAATAATTATAATGAAGACATTTAGAAAAGGAGAATATTAGGGACTCTATAAGGACATTTGCCAGGTCCCCAGAAAAAATGGTATAAAGTATCTTCTAATTTTTTCAGGTTTATTCAGGTACAGTTGACAATAACATTGTAAGATATTTAAAGTGTACATCATAATTATCAGTATTTTTAATTTTAGTCCTTCTATTAGGCACATGGTAGCACCTCATTCTGATATTCCACTTCCCTAATTACAAATGACTCTTTTCATGTGCTTATTTGCAATCCCTGTATCTTCTTTGATGAAGTGTTTGCTCAAATCGTATGACCATTATTTTTGGGTTGTTTGATTCCTTATTATTGACTTGAGAATTCTTTATATTTCTCTATACAGGTCCTTTATCAGATATGTGATTAGCAAACATTTTCTCAAAATCTGTGGTTTATTTTTTCATTCTCTCTACAGTGTGTTCATAATTTGAATGAATACCAATTTATATTTTTGCATTAACAGATTGCTTTTGTATCTAAGAAATAGTTTCAAAATAACTTTTTCTTTTTTTCTTATACAAGCATTATCATTTTAGGTTTTACATTTAGGTCTATGATCCATTTTGATCTAAAATTTTTATGATGAGTTGTACAGAACAAAATTATATTTTTGCATGTGGTTATATAATTGATCCAGACTCAAATTTTGAAAAGAAGACTATATCCTTTCTCTTCTAATCTTCCTTTGAATCTTTGTTGATAAGCAATTTTCTATATATATATGGTTCTATTTCTGGACTTTATATCACACTGTTTTTATATTTCTATCATTGTTCCAATACCAGACTGTCTTTGGTTATTGTTATTTTACAGAAAATCTTAAAAAATTGAGTAGTACTCCCCTCCAACTTTGTTCTGTTTAAAAGATATTTTGGCTAATTTAGGTCCTTCACATTTCCATATAAGTATTACTGGTAGATTCAGCCATCATCTTCTATTAAAACAAAACTTTGGGTTTATGATATTATCACCACAATAAGTCTAGTTAACATCCATCACCACATGTAGTTACAAAATTTTTTTTCTTGTGAAGAAGACTTTTTAAATTTACTCTCTTAGCAAATTTTAAGTATGCAATGCAATACTGCTAACTCTAGTCACCATGCTGCGCATTACATCCCCATGACTTATTTATTTTATAACTGGAAGTTTGCACCTTTTAATCCTCTTCACACATTTTGCTCACTCCACCCCCTCTGCCTTTGGCAAACACCAGTCTGTTCTCTGTATCTATCAGTGTGTTTTTTGGGGGGGTTTCTATTCATTTTTTTAGATTCCATATGTAAGTTGGTTCATATGGTTTTTGTCTTTCTCTCTGACAGTTCACTTAGCAAAATGCCTTCAAGGTCCATACATGTTACTCTAAATGATAAGATGTGATCTATAATGCTTTTGCCTGTAAATACCTTGTTACAAAACTTATAGGGCTTGCGTGCCTGTGAATAATTTAATCTTTCACATATTTTAATGACAGTCAGGGGTACTCAAACTACGGCCTGCGGGCCACATGTGGCCCACCGAGGACATTTATCCGGCCCGCCGGGTGTCGCTGCCTGTCCTGCTTAGCAGCTGACTCGTCCCGGGCCCACAGTGCGCATAGGAATTTGTTCATAGTTTTTTTTTAAAACTATAGTCCGGCCCTCCAACGGTCTGAGGGACAGTGAACTAGCCCCCTTGTTTAAAAAGTTTGAGGACCCCTGGTTTGGATAAATATTTGTGCTAAAATTTACATTTTTCTTCAATTTCTTGCATCATGTACTGATATTCAAAAATATATTAATATCACTTTTTTTTTTTTTTTGCTTTTTGTCTCTCTGTAAGTGTCTAGAATTTCCTACTTTTCTTTGATATTTGGGGAAAAGTCACTCCAATATGATATGTCTGTATGTATGTTGCAATTTCTCCATTTTTAGTATACTCTGAATCTATCCCATTTGTTTCTTCTATGTTTTATTAAGTCTGAGAAATTTGTCTCCAGTGGTTTTAAAAATACTGCCTTCTTTGCATTTTTTCTATCTTTCTGGGGCTCTATTATCTACATAGCAACATATCCATCCATACATATTAACTTATTTTATCTTTTCCCATTTCTCCTTGCTTCTTCCAAAGAATTTCCTCAAACTAAAAATTCTGTGTTTGCTCTGTGCTTCTCAGAATAAAACCACACATCCAGCCTTTGCACACAGTTATCATTATTGTAAACAGAGATTTATTGATTTCAACTCAGGCTCCTGTCTTCAAATTCAAGGATTATACATTGGCAGATACCTCTGGGGTCTGTATTTGTAGCATATCCTCTCTACTTACTCCAGTTTATACTACTGTCCTAACTCCACTGCATTTGGCAACCCTGAAAGCTTTTCATTATTTTCACTTTCAGCTGCCCCTAATTTCCTTTAAGAGGTGTGCATTTCTGTTGCCTTATTCTCCCTGTGAATTCCAAGAGGCAAAGGAAGATAAGTGACTTTAAACTAATGTGCTCATACTAGAAATTCCCTATTATGGTATTTCATTTCAAGTCTCAAAATGATGAAAGCAAATTTATAATCCTCTTAACTCTGTGCAAGACACAAGGGGAAAATACAAATTGCTTTTTTTCACTCTAACTCCCCAAGACAAATTGTTTTTCTGCACATAAGTCCCTATGAAAAACAACTCTTTCTGTTTGCACTAACTATGGTTTTTTCATTTGTTCTCTTATCTCAGTGTAGTCCTTGAAATATTTAACTAATTTTAAAATATTATTTCCTAAGGAATTGGAGTTTATTTAATCTTTTCATACTGTCCCCTCAAAATGTGCACTCTCCTATTTTCCTCCTAAGTTGACTCAATATTTATGATGTTTCTATTTTCTCTGTTCACAATACCTGGTAGTTAATAGTTTTAATGTTAACTAATATGTTCTGAATAAAGAGACATAGGTGAGAAACAGTATCTCTCATGTAACTGGAAAGGAGATTTGGGAGTGTCAAATTCAATATAATATTTTACATAGCTGATGACTCACAATAAGTGTTTTTCTAAATATGCATTATTCAATGGTAGGGTTGTCATATTTAGCAAAAAAAGTAGAGGATATCCAGTTACATTTGAATTTTATATGAACAATATATATTATTTTGGTATAAATATATCCTACAGAATATTTGACTATAGTAATTTTCCTTACCATTTCCACATACATTTTTCAAAAGTAGGCATGCTTTGCTTAAAGAAATAGGTGCAGCCCGGCTGATGTTGCTTAGTGGTTGAGCATCGACCTATGAACCAGGAGGTCACAGTTTGATTCCTGGTCAGGGCTCATGCCTGGGTTGTGGGCTTGATCCCCTGTATAGGGTGTACCGGAAGCAGCTGATCAATGATTCTCTTTCATCATTGACATTTCTCTCACTCTCCCTTCCTCACTGAAATCAATAAAAATATATTAAAATAAAAGAAATAGGTGAAGTGTCTTTACAATTCAGTATAGGCTTTTAATCTAAATAAAAATGAAACCTAAGTGATTCTAAATCTAAATGAAAGCATTAAGAATATGTAGCTGAATTAAATACAACCTTATTAACCAATTGAAATCTTGTTTGTGATCTAAATGAATAATTTATGTAGTAACTGAAGCATTTTTATTATTACATCTTACATACATAAAATGACCTCAAATTAGATAAATAAACATGTTTATGGGAATTTATAGTTTTAAACACCCATGTTTGCCTTAAAAAACTTACCTAAACTGGTATATGTAACCACAAATTTATCTCCTAATTTTGTAGTAGTGAAACCTGATGTTGAAGGAGTTCAAGAGCATTGAGTGTTGTCTGATGTCACATGATTATCTTCACATTGAGATAATTCCCCATAATTTCATTAACAAAGATAATATATTCTTTTCAGTAATATAGGAAATATCTATAAGAATTTATAGAAAACCATTTAACATTTAATTTTATATTCAGTACTGTTATGTTAATGAATAATAACCTATAATCTCAAAAACATTTGAGACAATTGGTTTCTATGAATTCCTTTATAAATATACTAGTGGCCCAGTGCATGAAATTCATGCAAGGGGGAGGGGGCTGTCCCTCAGCCTGGCCTGCACTCTCTCCAATCTGGGACCCTCGGAGGATGTCCAACTGCCAGTTGAGGCCCGATCCCACAGTCGAACATCCCTCTCACAAACCAGGAATGGTGGCTCCAAACCGCTCACCTGCCTGCCTGCCTGATTGCCCCTAACCACTCTGCCTGCCGGACTGCTTGTCCCCAACTGCCCCACCCCTGCTGGCCTTCTGACCCCCAACTGCCTCCTGTTGCTGGCCTGATCATTCCCAACTGCCCCCTTGCTGGTCTGCTCACCCCCAACTGCTCCTCCTGCTGGCCTGCTCGCCCCCTAATGCCCTCCCCTACTGGCCTGATCACCCCTAACCACCTCTGCCTCGGCCCCATCACCATGGCTTTGTTCAGAAGGACCTCTGGAAGGTTTCCTGGAAGGTCTCCCAGTCTAATTAGCATAGTACTCTTTTATTAGTATAGATAAATGTTCTTAAAGGACATGATGGATAATTTCCATTTTTTAAGAAAAATGACTAGTAATTTTGAGTTTATATATGTCCTTAAACTCATAATACTAACAAATTACTCTATATTTCTATGAGTATAATTCTAAGCAAAACCCTAAAAATTCTTATGAAGTATTCCCTCCTGAATACTAGTAGATTCATTCAATGAAATTGTATCTTTTGTATTTTCTTTGCACAATATTCAATAATTTGGTTGATATTTTAATATTTATTAAAAAGAATATCTCATGGTTGCTATAGGGACTGCATAGATCAATATATGGCTACTATAAGGATTTTAAAACTTACGTGAAGATGTTTAATATAAGCTGAAAAGTCTGTTTGTTTTTCATGGGAAAAACAACAAATTTTACTAAAATTATCTTGAATAGTAAAAATATCTATTTGGATACTCATATCAATTGATGCAGAAAAAACATTTGAAAAAAACCAAGACCCTGTCTTGATAAAAACTCTCAGTGAGGTGGGAATAGAAGGATCATACCTTAACATAATAAAAGCCATATATGACAAACCCAAAGCCAACATCATACTCAATGGGAAAAAATAAACCATTTCCCCTAAGAACAGGAACAAGACAGGGATGCCCACTCTCACCACTCCTGTTCGACATAGTACTGGAAGATTTAGCCATTGCAATCAGACAAGAAGAAGAAATAAAAGGCATCCAAATTGGAAAAGAAGTGAAACTGTCCTTATTCACAGATGACATGATATTCTACATAGAAAACCATAAACACTCCATCAAAAAATTATTAGACTTAATAAATGAATTCGGCAATGTAGCAGGATACAAAATTAATACCAAGAAATCTATGCCATTTCTTTACACCAATAGTGAACTTACAGAAAGAGAGACTAAAAAAGCAATCCCATTTACCATCGCACCCAAAAAATTAAGATACCTAGGAATAAACTTAAATAAGGAGGTAAAAGACCTATATGAAAAACTACAGGACACTAAAAAAAGAGATAGAGGAAGACATAAACAGATGGAAGAACATACCATGTTCATGGATTGGTAAAATCAACATCATCAAAATGTCCATACTACCCAAAGCAATCTATAGATTCAATGCAATCCCCACTAAAATACCAATGTCATATTTCACAGACCTACAACGAACATTCCAAAAATGTATCTGGAATAAAAAAAATAAAAAAAAGACCCCGAATAGCCACAGAAATCCTGAGAAACAAGAACAAAGTAGGTGGGATTTCAATACCAGCTGTATTACAAAGCCACTGTTCTTAAAACAGCCTTGTACTAGCACAAGAAGAGACATATAGATTAATGGAATAGAATAGAAAACCCAGATATTGACCCAAACCACTATGCCCAATTAATATTTGACAAAGAAGGCATGAACATAAAATGGAGTCAAGACAGTCTCTTCAACAAATGGTGTTGGGAAAATTGGACAGATACATGCAAAAAAATGAAACTAGACCACCAACTTACACCATACACAAAAATAAACTCAAAATGGATCAAGGACTTAAACATAAGACGGGAAACCATAAAAATACTAGAGGAATCCACAGGCAGAGAAATCTCAGACATATGCCAAAGCAATTTCTTCACTGATACTGCTCCTAGGGAAATGGAAACTAAAGAGAAAATAAACAAATGGGACTACATCAAAGTAAAAAGCTTTTGCACTGCAAAAGAAACCATCAACAAAAGAACAAGAAAGCCCACTGTATGGGAGAACATATTTGCCAATGTCATCACTGGTAAGGGTTTAATCTCCAACATCTACAGGGAACTCATACAACTTAACAAAAGGAAGATAAACAATCCAATCAAAAAATGGGCAAGGGATCTAAATAGATACTTTTCGAAGAAGGACAGAAGGAAGGCCAAGAGACATATGAAAACATGGTAAAAGTCACTTATTATCCTACAGATGCAAATCAAAACGACAATGCGGTATCATCTCACACCTGTCAGAATGGCAATCATCAACAAATCAACAAATGACAAGTGCTGGCGAGGATGCGGAGAAAAAGGAACTCTCATGCACTGCTGGTGGGAATGCAGATTGGTGCAGCCAGTGTGGAGAAAAGTATGGAGTTTCCTCAAAAAACTAAAAATGGAACTCCCATTTGACCCAGTCATCCCACTTCTAGGAATATACCCCAAGACGCTAGAAACATCAATCAGAAAGGATATATGCACCCCTATGTTCATAGCAGCACAATTCACCATAGCTAAGATCTGGTAACAGACTAAGTGCCCATTAGCAGATGAATGGATTAAAAAACTGTGATACATTTACACCAGTGGTTGGCAAACTCATTAGTCAACAGAGCCAAATATCAACAGTACAATGATTGAAATTTCTTTTGAGAGCCAAATTTTTTCAACTTAAACTATATAGGTAGGTACATTGTTATTAACTTAATTAGGGTACTCCTAAGCTGACCTAAGAGCCACACTCAAGGGGCCAAAGAGACACATGTGGCTCGCGAGCCGCAGCTTGCCGACCACTGATCTACACAATGGAATACTATGCTGCAGTAAAAAAGAAGGAGTTCTTACCATTTGCAACAGCATGGATGGAACTGGAGAGCATTATGCTAAGCGAAATAAGCCAGTCAGAGAAAGATAAATACCACATGATCTCACTCATTTATGGAATATAATGAACAACATAAACTGATGAACAGGGACAAAACCAGAGACAGAGAAGCATAAATTAGACTGTCAAACCTCAGAGGGAAGGTAGGGGAGGGTGGGGGAAAGGAGGTGAGATCAACCAAAGGACTTGTATGCATGCATATAAGCCTAACTAATGGACACCAACAACAGAGGGGAGAGGGCATAAGTGAGGGGGGGGGGGTTGGGGCGGGTTAATGAAGGGATGAGGACACATATGTAATACCTTAATAAATAAATAAAAATTTTAAAAATAAAAGAAACAATTGATAACTTTAAAAATAAATAAATATAAAGTCTATTTGGTATTGCAGGTGAACCTTTATCAAGGTTAGTCATATGCATAAACCATTACAAAATACATAAAAATTATGTTGGTATGGAAACAAGGTATCAGGATAGAATATATTTGTAAGTATGACAGGCACATGTAATTTCCATTGCATGTTTTATATTAAAATAAAAATTAACTACTTATAAAAATCTAATTAAAAAGTAATGTGTTTTTTTTTTATTTTCAGATCATTCTTAATGTAACTTAATGACTGTAAAGGATTAAGTAAGCTAGTTAAAAACTTTGCGAGTTATGGGTTATGTTATTTGGTTGTAATGAATTAATTTTTGTGTAAATGGTGAAGTTTAGGTCCCAGTTCTATGAGGGGGTTTGATTATCCAAATTGAATAGCACCATTTGTTGAAGAGCTTATCCTTCCTCCACTGAAATGCTTTTTCACCTGTGGAAAAACTCAGTTGTCTATACTTGTGTGAGAACTATTTCTTGGTTTTCTACTGTTATGTTATTAATCAACTGGAGGCCCAGTACATAAAATTTGTGCATGGGGGGGTGTGTCCCTCAGCCCAGCCTGAACCTTCTCTCCAAACTGGGACCCCCCGAGGGATGTCCGACTGCCTATGTAGGCCTGATCCCAGTAGGATTGGGCCCAAGCGGGCAGCCGGACATCCCTCTCACAATCCAGGACTGCTGGCTCCCAACTGCTCGCCTGCCTGCCTTCCTAATTGCCCCTAACCACTTCTTCCTGACAGCCTGATCACCCCCTAACCACTACCCTCCCAGCCTGATCACCCCTTAACCACTCCCCTGCCAGCCTGATTGATGCCTAACTGCTCCCCTGCCAGCCTGTTTGCCCCTAACTGTTCTCCCTTGCAGGCCTGGTCCCTCCCAACTGCCCTCCCCTGCTGGCCCTCTTGTGGCGGCCATCTTGTGTCCACATGGGGGCAGCCATCATTGACCACATGGGGGCAGCCATCTTGTGTGTTGGAGTGATGGTTAATTTGCATATTACTCTTTTATTAGATAGGATAGAGGCCTGTTGCACGGGTGAGTGCCAGCTGCTTTGCCCTGAAGGGTGTCCCAGATCAAGGTGGGGGTTCCCTTGGGGTGTGGGGTGGCCTGGGCTAAGGGCCTGTGGTGGTTTGCAGGCCGGCCATGGCCCACAGAGACCCAAGTGGAGGCCCTGGTGTCTGGGATTTATTTATCTTCTATAATTGAAACTTTGTAGCCTTGAGCAGAGGCCAAGGCAGGCCAGGGCTGCAGAAGCTTGGCTTCCTCCATCAACGGGGGCAACTCAAACCTCCTGCTCTCTCCTGCTCCATGGCTGCCACCATTTTTGTTGGGATTTATTTATCTTATATAATTGAAACTTTGTAGCCTTGAGTGGAGGCCTGGGCTGGCCAGGGTGTGTGGAAAGCTTGGCTTCCTCCATTGCCGGGGAAACCCAAGCCTCCTGCTCGCTCCATGGCCTCAGCCATCTTGGTTGGAGTAATTTGCATACTCGCTCTTGATTGGCTGGTGGGTGTGGCTTGTTGATGTAGCAGAGTGATGGTTAATTTGCATGTTACTCTTTTATTAGATAGGGTGTATATGTCCTTTTGCTTATACAACATTGTCTTGATTACTGTAACTATATATGTTAAATACATTTGGGAAGAGTCTTTCCTCCTACTTTATTATTTTCCAGAATGCTTTTTAAAAAGCTATTCTAGTTTCTTTGTCCTTTTATACAGGTATCTAAAAAATGTTTTCCTGAGACTTTAATAAGAAATTACATAAAACCTGTACTACTATATCAAGTTGAAGGGAATTAACACCTTTGTGATGTGACTCTTCCACATCATGGCTATAAGATGACTCCATTTATTTAGATATTATTTGATATTTTTCATCAGCATTTTGCATTTCTCAGCATACAAGTCCTGTACATATTTTGTTAGAATTATACCTAAGTATTTTATGTTGAGTGATTATAATGGTGTGTATTTCCAATATGTGTTTCAACTTGTGCATTGTTAGTATGCAAAATTCTATTTTTTTAATATATTGGTCTTGTATCCTGTGGCCTAAGTAAATTCACTGGTTAATTTCAGGATATTTGTTTTGGCTATTCCATGTAGAAAACCAAGCTACTTGCAAATAAAGTCAGTTTTATTCCTTCTTTGCTGACTTGTGTGACAATTGGTTATTTTTTTCATGTTTTATTTTGCTTGATATTAAAGACAAAACAATATTTAAAAAGAATAACAACATTGGAAGACTTATACTAATTTTAAAATGTACTACATAGCTACAGCAATCAAGACAGAGTGGTTCTGATAGACACATAGATAAATGGAATTGAATTGAGATCTAGAAACAAAGTCATATATCTATGACCATTTGACTTTTGAAAAGGGTGCCCAATCCATTCAAATGGGAAAGAATAATATTTTCAACAAGTCATTCTGAGATGATTGGATATTCACATATAGAAGGATGAATATGGTCCCTTACCTCATACCAAATACAAAAATTAAGTTAAAAAGGAACTTACATATAAATGTAAGAGTTGAAAACTAAAAAAAAAAAACTCTTAGAAAAAAGTTAACAGCAAATTTTTATAACCTTGAATTGTCAAAGATTTCTTAGATATGATGCCAGAGGCACAAGAATATAAGGAAAAAATGATACATATTTTATGTTGCCAAAATTAAAAACATTTGTACTTCAACAGATTTTATTAACAAAGTCAAAAGACAATCCATACAATGAGAGAACGTATGTCCATAATATATAAAGACCTTTCACAGCTCAATAATTAGAAAGCAAAGAATCCAACTTAAAATAGACAACATTTTAGATAGATATTTAAAAAACAGGACATAGCAATGGCCCAAAACACACAAAATTATGCTCAAAATAATTAGTCATTAGGGAAATGCAAATCAAAAGCAAAATATGATACCACTTCACATACAGTAAAATGTTATATGTATAAATCAGATGATAACTAGTGTTAATAGGATGTAGAGAACATGAAACTCTCATACATTGCTTATGGGAATGAGAAGTGGTGCAGCCACTTTGGAAAATGATTTAGCAATTTCCTAAAATATTAAATGTTCATTTACCGAATAATATAGCAATACCACACCTAGGGATCTACCTCAAAGAAATAAAAACATATGTTTACACAAATACATGTTTGTAAATATCCATAGCAGCATTATTTAAAAAGCTAAAAAAATGGAGAAAATGTTCCCATCAACGTGTGAATGGATGAACAAAATGTGGCATATTTATACACTGGAAAACTATTTGGTGATAGGAAGAAATGAAGTATTGATATATACTTCACCATGGATTAAACTAAAAAGCATTATTTTAAATGAAAGGATACAGCCAGAAAGGCCACATATTATATCATTACATTTATATGAAACTAGTGGCTCTGTGCACAAATTTGTGCATATTGAAAGTGAATTAATTAGAAGAAACATTTTAATATTGCTATTTTCCCTTTCCCTATAATAGAAGTGTCAGAGATGAAAGAAAAATAGTAAAAGGTATATGAAAATAATATATAAATTGATTAATAAATAAACAATAATGACATGATATAACAACAAATACATGATATAAAAACAACAAAAACATGATATAAAAACAACCAAAAATGATATAAAAACAACATTGATACAAACAATGACTGATAAATTGATTAAACTTATTCTAATATCTCCCTGTATACCACATTAAGAATAAAAATACTTTCAGAGTGCTTGACTAATTTCCCTTGTGATGAAGTATTTACAACTTTAACATCACACGCTCTTTGAACACAAGAGAAAGCAACATATAACTGACCATGTCCGAAAACAGGTTCAGGTAGGAATATTCTTATTCTCTCTAGAGTTTTTCCTTGTGATTTATTAATAGTCATTGCAAATGCTCACATCACAGGAAACTGTTTCAAATTAATTTAAATGGGAGGCCAGTGTCAGATGGGGACAAATCAATTACTGGAATCAGAACAACCTCTCCTTCCACAGATCCTGTTAATAGTTCAGCTTTGATTATGTTAGGTCGAAATCTTTTGATAATAAATCTAGTACCATTACAAAGGCCCCATCTACTATTAAGATTTCTCAGTAGCATGATGATTGCACCTACTTTTAATTTTAATTTATGACACAGCATTCCCGAAGAAGTAATACTATTAAGAAATTCGATGGGAAAATTTTCCTTTTCAGCATCATCCCTTGAATTGATGGAATCATCACACAAATATGTATGAAAATCTCCATTGAGTATATCCAAAATTTCTTCATTTACTTTTTGAATGTTCTCATTTTTTTTGGACAACGAATCACACATTTAGATGTATTTTTAATATTACCTGTAGATATACTATTTCCAAAGGTAGCTTTAATAATAGATCTGTTACAAATCATTTTATGGGGGATTTCAATAATATCTATTCCTAAATGAAAACTGCTATCAAGTTTACCATCTCCAAGTCTTACTAACCATTCACTATAAGCAGAACCCTCTGATCTCATATTCATAATTTATCTTAGTAACCTGTCTATAGCATTTATAGCATGACTGGATGCCATAGTGTATTAATCAATAATGAGTAGTTGGGCCTTTTTAATGGTTTTAGCAACTTCACTCTTAATATCGAGTCTAGAAATTGAAGTTTCATTTAATGGAATTTGTAATTTATATTAGGAATGAAAGGTTCTTCCACCGAGAAGTAAATTTGCAGCAATTCCTGTAGACGTTGTTGGTAAAACAGTACCACCACAACCTCTAATATAATGTATTAAAACTTTATAAAGATATATTTTTACACTACCTCCTGGACCATCCAAGAAAAAGCATTTGGGATGTACAGTTTGATCTTTGGTGGCTGAAGTTATAGTCAGAAAGACTGCCAACTGTTCATCATTCAGAGAATTTATTAAAACCTCTGCCTGTTGTAGCTCATACGATTCATCACATGTATTTGTATTTGTTAATAAAGGATTGTCCGGAAGAATGAAATGTGAACATTTCATTCCATGCAATGTGAATACCTCTTGAATTTCGTTAAGGGCATGCATTTCACAGTTCACACAGGCACATTCTCTTCAGTGTAATGTTCATCAAAAATCTTCAATAAAATGAGATTTCTTCTCATCCCATAATTTGTCTGCATCAGAAGGATATCCAAACATGCATATATATGCAAAACGTTGTTGTAGTTGTTTGGGCATGTTAAGGATGATCGCATTGTCAACCATTTCTTTCCATCCAGATAGTGTCCTCAATTATTAATCCTCGATGTTTAGCAGCTTCATGAAATGTATCATAAGTTACACCTCCTACAATTCACAGATCAGCAAAATTTATCACACCTTTTACATGCAGAAGCAAAAGTCTAAGGTAATATTCTTCTGGTTCTCTAAAGCTCACAGTGAAAAGTCTACCTAATACTTTATTCCCTCCCTTTTGGCATTTTCTCCATGAAGAATTATTAAACACATAATGTTGTGGAATCCCCCAATAATAATAATTACGTGCATCATAGTCTTCTCTGTTCAATAAGAACCAAGCCATCAAAGTCGAGTTATGCCTTTTTAGCCCTATCTATAACTTCAGTAAAATCATCGGTATGAAAACACAAATTCTGATCATTTGGCAAATGAATAGCTAATCTTGTGATTGCATGAGATTGGTCATACATTCGCATTACAAAAAGTCTCCAAACAGCCTCAGGAGCACTCACATACCTGGAGTCAATGAAGTCCTGTACTTCCTCATGATTGATAATATTTTTTTCAGAAATTTGAATATTTGCACAATCATCCCTTTATAGATGTATTTAAATAGATATTTGACACTTTTAATCAATGCACAGACTTCAATGTTTATATGATAGTTATATTTAAGACACAAATAGGGGTTATAGGGACAATCCAAGTGTTATAGACAACTTTATTTCCAATAGACATGGTTTGTGTTTGGGCTATCCATCAATATTTCCAATGGTCACATTTTGAAATTCTTTTGGATATCCCTTTGAACATTTTCCTTACATGCATTATTTGTATTTTGTATCCCACATGGTCCATATACCATATTTGATTTTACAATTTGAAAAAGTCGAGGACACTGGTCTATATCCAAATTTCTGCCTTAACTATATGGTCAATGTCATCTTCTGTTCATAATTTGGATTCACTATCTAATATCAATAATATGTGAGTGTGAGGCAGTTCGCATTTCTAAAATTCAACGACATGAATTTTAGCTATTACTTTGCCAAATAAATCGAATTTACATATATCATTTGGTCTTCAGAAATATTCTTTTGCTGATGCCCATGGGGAGGAATTGGGCTTCCTCCTCCCTCCTGTCAGAGTCCCTGGCGTGGGGCCGATCAGGGGTGGGGCTGGCCAGGGAGAGGCGCACGGGAGGTTGGGGGCACTGATTGACTGCTGTTGAGCACAGGGTGGGGATGACGAGGGCTCAGGAGGAATTCTAGTCTTTGAGGCTTGCTGCTCAGGTTGGTGGCCCATTTGCTGGCTGCTGATGGCTTTGTGGTCAGGGATGCAGGCCCCAAGGTGGAAGAAGGTGGGGATGGCGTGGAAGAGCTTGCTCCTGGGTTGTGGCCCCTGGTGGCAGCTGTGTCTGCTGGCGAACTGGGGAAGCACATGAGACCAGCACTCAAGTCCCTGTGTCCAGCCAGGAGGGCACTTGCTGGTTGGACCAGAATATAAAAGTAGAAAGCAGTGCAGCAGAGCTAAATAAACCTCTGTGGGAGGCTACCACCCCCACCGCTGCCTCTGGTCGCCTCCCTCTGCCTGCTGGCTCTTGCCTTGGCTGGCCTGGTGCCACCTGCTTGCTGGCCCCATCCCCCATCGACCAGTCATTTCGCCATTCAGTCGATTTGCATATTAGGCTTTTATTATATAGGACTAGTGGCCCAGTGCATGAAATTCATGCATGGGGGGTTTTCCCTCAGCCTGGCCTGCACCCTCTCCAATCTGGGACATCCCTCTCACAATCTGGGACTGCTGGCTCCTAACCACTCACCTGCCTGCCTGCCTGATTGCCCCGACTGCTTCTGCCTGCCATCCTTATCACCCCTAACTGCTCCCCTGCTGGCTTGATCACCCCTAACCACCTCTGCCTTGGCCCCACACCTGGGACCCAGGATTCCCTCCTCCAGCCAGCTGCAGGCACCCAGGACCCGGGCTTCCCTCCCTCAGGCTGGCCACAGGCACCAGGACCCAGGCTAGCTTCACCTGGGCCAGCTGCAGCCTCAGGGGACAGTGGGCAGGTGGCTTTGCCTGGGCTACAGGCACTGGCACCCAGGACCACAGGGCGGGCGGCTTCTCCAGCTGGCTGCAGCCCGGGACTGTGGGGCAGGTGGCTTCTCTGTCTCCCAGGCCACAGCCAGCTGCAGGCACTGGCGCCTGGGACCATGGGGCAGGAGGCTTCTCCATCTCCCGGGCTGCAGCCAGCTGCAGGCGCTGGTGCCGGGACCGCCAGCAGGCAGCTTTGCCCAGGCCTGGCTTTATCAAGAAGGACTTGTGGATGGTCGTCCAGAAGACGTCTGGTCTAATTAGCATTTTACCCTTTTATTAGTATAGATCATGGTGTGTTTTTTCTCACCATCATTAACCATAGTAACTGTTGCTTATGTATTAAAGTTCTATTCCTGCTAAGTCTAGAAGCAGCCTCAGAATCCTTAAGTCTGATGCTTAGTTGATCAAAATTATACCTGAGGTGAAGCCTCTTACTGCAGATGTATCCCAGAATGTATGGCATCCTCTCTGCTTTATGATCCAGCTAATAATATATTGCTTCAATCATTTTGATTGAGGTCATTTTCCTCTTTCAGTTTCTAGTAGTAGATTACCATCTACTGCCTAGAAAGCAAAATTGACTGTCTCCATGTAGATCCCAAAATAAGATATTTTTCTCATCAATAAAATTTCATTCTTTCAGCATGAGTAGAGTAATTTTGCCAACAACATATTGAGGTAGTAACATGTATAACAAATTGAGTGAATTATTGTTTCAGGTACTATTCTGTGTCATA
The DNA here is from genome assembly GCF_963455305.1 of Plecotus auritus. Taxonomy (NCBI): domain Eukaryota; kingdom Metazoa; phylum Chordata; class Mammalia; order Chiroptera; family Vespertilionidae; genus Plecotus; species Plecotus auritus. The sequence continues at coordinate 124,044,293 of NC_137784.1, forward strand.
CACAGATTTCATTCTATCTTTGCAATAACTCTATACAGTAGGTCCTATAATTACACAGATGAGAACACTGAGGTATAGAGAGATCAGGTAACTTGACCAGTGAAACCTGAAAGTGGCTGAGTCTCATTTCAAAACCATGAGCCATGCCCTTTAACCATTATACTCCACTCAGTATTGTGCTCAGCCTGCTCTTACTGGCTCACAAATTTTTAGGAATTTTGCAAGCTGGTTGTTAAACATGGTCATTGTTAAAAATTAAATTATATAATCTTAAAAGTGAATAAATTACATTAAAACCAAAGGTAATACATACTCCAAATTCATCACTCCTCAATTATTTACTACACTTTACTGTACTGACTCTTGATATTATTTATAACTTTTGGGTCTTTCTGGTGGAATATAATAGTGTGTTACTGCACGTTTCTCCTCAGCTCTACATTTAGTGGCATCACATTAGTTGCTGAAAGCAGCCATGGATGGAGAATTTATGCCACAGAAATTGGCTGATACTATAAATCAGGGTTTTATTTTCTTTGATTGAGAGCCAGTTGTTAAACGTTTACCAGCACAACACTGACCACATTGGTGGCGGTGGTCTTGTCAGAATGTGTTATATTATGCAGATGAAAATCTATCTAAACAGACTTGATATAGATATTTTCAAAGATGGAAGAATTGTCCCTGTCAACTGTTTTAGTTGATTCATATCTTCATTGATTGTCAGCATTGTAAAGTTTTCGGTCCCCACATGGATTGCTGGATACAATATGTCTTGCCCTGTCCCTGTCCCCTCCTTTCTAGCCTTTGTTACCTTAAGGACTCTAGTTTTCCATGTATATGTTTAAGTACCAACCTTACCTGCTTAAAAATGTAAGCTTTTAACACTGCTCTCTCCGTTCCCTATCCTACAGATGAAAAATGGAGTTGGGTTGCGAAAGCAGAGAGAAATTCAGAAGGGGAATATTGGAGTAATGACTGTAGTGGGAGAAGAGGGAACCTATCTCCCAGGCCGCAGGCACTGGCACTCAGGGCCACAGGGCTGGTGGCTTCTCTGGCTGGCTGTGGCCTGGGACCACAAAGGGCAGGCGGCTTCTTCAATTCATGTGCTGCAGCCAGCCAGAGGCGCTGGCGCCCGGGATCGCAGGGGTGGGTGGCTTCTCCAGCTGGCTATAGCCTGGGACCTCAGGGCAGGTGGCTTCTCCATCTCCCAGGCTCCAGCCAGCCTCAGGCTCTGGCACCCAGACTGTGGGAAGGTGGCTTGTCAGTCTCCCCCGGGACCACGAGACGGGCAGCTTCTCCAGCTGGTTGCGGCACGGGACCACAGGGCAGGCGGCTTCTTCATCTCCTGGGCCGCAGCCAGCCGCAGGCACTGGTGCCCGAGACCACTGCCAGGTTGCTTCACCCAGCTGGCTTTGTCAGGGAGGACATCCAGATGGTCTCCTGGTCTAATTAGCATACTACTGTTTTATTAGCATAGATCTCTAGACATGGCTAATCTATATAGGGAAAAAAGTAGATTAAGTAGTTGCCTTGGGAAAAATGAAGGTGGGAGCAGAAACTGCAAACAGACATGAGGCATATTTGGGGTGTGATAGAAATGTTCTAAAGTTAGACTGTGGTAATAGTTGCCCAATTCTGTAAATTTATTAAAAATATTTAAATTATACATTATTGAAATGGGTTTTTATTGTGTGTAAATTATATCTCAATAAAATTCCTCTTACAAAATTATCTTACTGAAGTTTATAATTCCTTACTGTATTTTCTTGTATTTACTAAACTAGGGGCCCAGTGCACAAATCTGTGCACCTTAAAAGAAACTGTGGGCCATGAGGCTGCGGTGCTCACAGGGGCAGGTCTCAGCCCATCCTCCGCGCCCCTGCCCAGCCCCTCCTGCCACGGCCCCCGGTCACCTGTCTGCTGGCAGCCCTGCTCCCACTGCCACCGCTCCCATGCGCTGATGGTGTTGGCCCTGGTTGCACCCGCTGATGGGACCAAGCCATTGGGGCCGGCGCCAGCAGCAGGTGTGAACAGGGCTGGCACCATCAGTGGGTGAGAGCAACAGCTGCTGCCCCAATCACCCCTCAGGAGCAGGGGGAGGTGGATATGCCCTCAGGGGCGATCAGGGCCAGCAGCCGCCACTCGCATCCGCTGATGGCACTGAGCGATCAGGGCCAGCGTTGGGCGCCAGCAACAGGTGTGAGTGAGGCCGGCACCAGCAGCAGGTGTGAGTGCCAGGCAGGACCGTGGCATATGGGAGCAAAGAATTTTCAGTAACCACTAGAGGCTCGCCCTGATGACAGCGACCAGCGCCCTGCCTTGGTCTAGCACCCCTGCTCACCTACCACCATCCTGCCACAGCTGACACCCGCCATGTTCTACGCTCTGATGACTGCTGCTGATGCCTGCCATGTTTTGTGTGAGCCTCTTGGTGGTCAGTGCACGTCATAGCGATCAGTTGTTCGGTTGTTCGGTTGTTCCGCCATTCGGTCTATTTGCATATTAGCCTTTTATTATATAGGATGATTAATACTGTCAAAACTATATTCTGCATTACCATATTCACCAAATTACATGTAGAATAGTACAGATCAACTCAGACAGTATGCATAATTTAGAGATTGGGTCTTCCTAAACACTCCTTACCCATGTTCATTAGAACTGGGATCATTTTGTTGTTGTTAACCCTCACCCAAGAATATTTTTCTATTGATGTTTTGGGAGAGTGGAAGAGAGAGGGAAAGACAGAGAGAAATATCGACGTGAGAGAAACACAACAATTGGTTGCCTCCTACACTAGCTCTGATCAGGTCCCAGGCCATGGAAGAGCCTGCAAACAAGGTATATGCCCTTGATTGGAATCAAACCTGAGACCCTTTGGTCTGCAGGCCAAAGCTCTATCCACTGAGTCAAACTGGCTAAGTTCTAGACCTGGGATCTTCACCTCTATTCTAAATTTCTAGTACTCACCTGGTCAGTTCAGAGTCTCATGGAAGACAGTTCATAGAGTTTGCCAGTCACATCCTCTTGAAATTTCAGTTTCATCTGAGACCTTGAGGCATAAAATGACGGTTAATTGATTAGTGGTAGTTAAATCACAGCAAATACAAAGGATTATTTCAGATAATCACATCCTGATAAGTAGATAATTGGCTTCTGAAGGAGATATCAAGGGAACATAATTAAATGTGTATTTTGTCTTTGAAGCAAACATAGTAATTTAATAGCTTGGTTTTTTTAATCTCTTCTCAGATTTTAAGGGAAGCTAAATCCTCAAAATTAAAAATATCTGTATCACAGGTGAGATTATCGACAAATACATATCAAGCAGTTGGCCTGACATGTAAGTAACCTTTAAATCTTAATCATCATTACTGCTATTATTTTTGGACAATTTTAATATTAAGTATGGTTAATATATTTGGTTTACAGAAGAGAAAACATGTGGTTTCTAGAAATTAAGTGACTTTAAATTTCCACATAAAATGATTTTCTTGTTCTATGGTACCAATTATTTTTATTACTTCTCATAAAAATTTCTTAATAATAAAAATTCTTTTTTCACCATTACCAATGATACCAGGCAAGAAAACAAAATAACAAAGACAAAAGTGAAACCTTCTCTACTCATTCTTCATTTCATACTTCTAAATCAATATTAATTGTCTATTCATTTTTCAACATTTGTCACATTCAGAACAGTATTCACGCATGTCTTTGCATAGAATCAAATTTTGTAATAATAAAATTTATATTTTTCTGTTTTTACAAATCCAGTCCATAGTTTGGCCTTGGCAGCCTCTAGAAACATGAGATTATACTATTCACATACTGCAGTGTGTTTTGTTACTGACCTTTAGCTGGGCTGTTCAGTACTGAGCCTTCTTGAAATCAATCAGTTTGGAGTGGTTTTCCAAGGGTTTGACTATGGCAACATCCTGTTCCTGTGATTCACAGGAGACCTTGAAACAAAATAGCATTTTACTATCACCTGATACATCTTTTTCATTAAATAGCTCATCATGAACCTTCATATAGGTGAAAGTAATTAACAATATTCTTTATTGTTAATAACCTTTTTAAAATTCAAAATGTAATATATGCAGACTGAGTGGGGTATGTTATAAATTGACAATATATCTGTGGACGTTTATTTCTGTTAAATACCCACTTTAGGCAAGAACAGAACTCTCAATTCAGTTTATTGATGTTTGTCGATAATTGAGCCAATAGCACAAGGTTTCATTACTGTAGCATTACAATAGCATTGAGGATCTGATTTCAAAGGCCTGCTATACCCTCTTTATTTAAGGATTTCATGAAATATTCCACCCACTTACTTTTAGATATTAAGATAAGCATCTGCTTTCCTTATTTATGAAAATGACACTTTGGGATTTTGTTTAGAGTTTAGCTAAGCTACTCCATGGTAATGTTACCTTGGCATCTTTTTGTTTGGCAAAGTGGCCTGCAGTGACATTTAACTGACACTAAGCCCCTCATGTACTTGCATGCCCTAGATAGAAGCCTTCAGAGTCACATGTAAATATAAGTACACCTAACATGACTTCCCCAATAAACCTGTGAACAATGGTCTCCTCTACCTCCCACGGTCTTTTCCCTTATATGCCCCTAACATAAGACCCCCGTGAGGCTTACCTAAACTCTATTATTTTGGGTTGAATTGACCAATCCATCTTAATCATGGGAACCCCAATTCACTCAACTGATGAACCTTAATAAAGACAGGTTCTCTTGCTTTGGCTACATTCTGCCTGGACCTCCACCTGTGACCTCTTGAGGTGTGCCAGGTACTTCCTCCAGGACCTGTGAGTAATAAACCTTTTTATTTCAATTTCTCTTGTGGGCTGGCACCCTGTACTCCACTTAACAAGTGTTAATTTGACAAATTCATAATAGCCTTTTATTCTAGAATGACTAAATTCACTAAAGAAAAGCAAGATCTTTTCTTCAATAGAGAGTTTTCTCCTTTTCTGGTATGTGCCATTAGCTATTTTTATCAAACTTTCTCTTCAATTAGATTTTCTTCTCTTCCTTATCAAAAGCATAACAAAATCTAAGTCTATTCCTTGGAATTTGGGTCACTTTGTTCTATTGTGATTGTTTAAATTTTTAATTCTATTGTCTTTCCTACTGTGTTTTGTTTGTTCCAAAATGGAGACATAATTTTAATATAATTATATTCAGCAGGAAAAAAGATGGCAGCTGGCAGGACAGAGGTGAGGGAGAGGAAGTGAGTGAGTGAGGGTATGAAAGGAGAGTGTGTGGATGTGTGTGTTGTGTGTGTGAGTGAGTGAGGGACAATTAAATCTGGCAGGAGCAGCAGGGGCTGGCAGACCAGGCTGTCTTGGACAAGGAGAGACTACTACCTGTGTGGGCACTCCCTGAGCTGCAGGACTTGGGCACAGAGCCCACGCCATCTTGAAGGGGAGAATGGCCTTTTATTAGGAACTCATCAGCACCACCACCCAGACAGGACTTTGACACTGCCCGTGACCCAGCAGCCACTCCAGCCAAAATGCTGCTACCCCAGCTGCAGACCTGTGGACCCTGGGGCCTCCACCACTAAAGGTGCAGCTTTCCCGCAGCAGTAAGTGCATCTTTCCCCTTCCCAGTGGAAGAATTCCAAACACCACTTTTTTCGTGCATTTCCAGCCATGCAGGCATCCAAGGCACACCACTCCCTATAGCAGTGCCTGGGAGCCCCTGGGAGCCCCTGCTGGTGTGATTCTGTATAGACAAGGGTGCGCTGCACTGCAGTAGAAATTCTGTATTTCCTCTGCCTGAATAACTGCCCGCAGACACCCCAGCTGTGTAACTTCAGTGCCAGGGCCCCTCAAAGTGCTTCAGAGCTCTGTGCCAGCAAATTCATCACCACAGACTTGCATATTTCTAAAGGGCAGGCACCCTGAGTTCATATATCCACAGGGTCCTCTGGGGAGCTGCTTTGAGCCCCTGCTGGGTGTGATTCTGTACAGACAAAGATGTGCTGCCCCACAGAAGAAACTCTGAACTCCTTCCTCCTGAATAACTGCCCATATACACCCCAGCTGCTTAACTTCAGTGCCAGAGCCCCTCAAAGTGCATCAGAGCTCTGTGTAAGCAAATGCACCACCAGTCCGCACGTGCACTTCCAAGGGGCAGGCACTCTGAGCCCATCTATCCACAGGGAGCTTGTGGGAGCTGCTGTGAGTCCTTGCTGGATGTGATCTTGGACAAAGAGGGACCCACTCTCCCTGGCAGTAGAAATTCTGAATTCACTCACCCTGGATACCTGCACAGAGACACTTCAATCACGTGGCTTCAGTGCCAGGGCCCCTCAGAGTACTTCAGCGCCCCTCGCTGGCAAACGCACTGCAGGTACCCCTGTGATCCTCCACTGGGAGCGTGTGCATATCCACCACAGGTGCAGCAGCAAAAGCTGAGTCTGCCCACCCCACAACTATAGAACTCTGGACACCACAGTTATGCCTTTCCAGAACGAAGGCCTCCTGAGACCCATCACCCCAACAGACGGTTCCTGGGTGCCACTGTGAGTCCCTGCTGGACATGTGTGATTTCAATCAAGGGTGCAGGACAGCAAAAATTGGGAGACTCACCTTCCACGGCTGCTGACTTCTAGACACTGCAGTTGTACCATTCCAGCTCACAGGCCTACATCAAGAAAACCCAAATAGCTCAAGTAGGGAGCTACACTAGATTACCAAGCCCAGAGACCTGAGAGATCACACCAGTAGCACCATACCCAAAAGAACCTGAGTATCAAACCAATTGGACCTACAATTAAAACGTTACAGCAAAACATGGAAAGACAAAAAAGCAATCCCCAAAGGAAAGAAAAAGAGGAATCACCAGAAAGGGAGTTAAATGAAATTGAGGCTAGCAGCATAACAGAGAAAGAATTCAGAGTAATGGTTATAAGGATGTTTAAACGGCTGGATGACAAATACATGCAACTCAATGACAAATACGCACAACTCAATGAGAACTATAAGGAGCTGAATGAGAATGTCACCAACATGAAAAGGAACCAAGAGGAGATGAAAAACGGCATAGATGCAATAAAGAACACAACGGAAGGCTTAAACAGTAGACTAGAAGAGGCTGAGGACCGCATCAGCGAATTAGAAGACAAGGTTGGAAAAAAACACACAAACACAGCAACAACTGGAAAGAAGACTTAAAAAGAAAGAGGAGAGCCTAAGGGAGCTTTGGGACAACACAAAATGAAACAACATTCACATAATAGGGGTAACAGAAGGAAAGGAAGAGTAGCAAGGAATAGAAAACCTGTTTGAAGAAATAATGTCAGAAAACTTCCCTGATATTGGCAAGAAAAAAACTATGCAATTCCAAGAAATACATAGAGTCCCAAACAAGTTGAACCCCAAAAGACCAACACCAAGACACATTATAATTAAATTGGCAAACACCAATGACAAAGTAAGAATCTTAAAGGCTGCCAGAGAGAGACAGAAAGTTACCTACAAGGGATCTCCTATTAGAATATCAACTGATTTCTCAACAGAAACACACCAGGCCAGAAGGGAACGGAATGAAATATACAAAGTGATGAAAAACAAGGGACTGAATCCAAGAATAGTATACCCAGCAAGGCTATCATTCAAAGTTGAAAGTGGAATCAGGAGCTTCACAGACAAAAAAAGGCTAAGGGAGTTTATTACCACCAAACCAGCAATGCAAGAAATGCTGAAGGGTCTGCTCTAAAAACAAGAAATAGGAAGTGAAGATGGAATACAGCGGTAAAGAATAAAAATGGCAACAACCAAGTACCTATCAATAATAACTTTAAATGTAAATGGATTAAATGCCACAATCAAAAGACATAGGGTAACTGAGTGGATAATAAAACATGACCCATATATTTGCTGTCTACAGGAAACCCACCTCAGAAAAAAAGATGCACACAGACTGAGGGTGAAGGGATGGAAAATGTTTTTTCAGATGACTGGAAATGAAAAAGAAGCTGGGGTAGCAATACTTATATCTGACAAGTTAGATCTCAAAGTGAAGGACATAACAAGAGATAAGGAAGGCCACTTCATAATACTAAAAGGAGCAATCGAACAAGAAGAAATAACTCTGATAAACATACATGCACCCAATACAGGAGCACCCAAATATATAAAAAAACTTCTGGAGGATATCAAGGGAGAGATTGACAGCAATACAATCATACCGTGTTTTCCCGAAAATAACACATCCTCCGAAAATAAGACCTACTTACAGGTTTCCTTCTGGGTGAAATATAAGGCATCCCCCGAAAATAAGGCCCCCAGGCTCTGTCTCAGAATAAAAATTAATTTACTGTAAACTGGTAGCTAGGGCCGCCCCGACTGGCGTCTAGCAACCAGTGACGTTACGCGGAGTCCTGACGTCACTGCTGTGTGGAGGAGGAGCGGAGGTTGGAGTGAGCGGTGAGTGCGGGGCGGGAGAGAGGAGGAGACTTTCACAGATGCGTGTAGAAGAACTGGAGGATTAGAGTGGATGGGACGCAGCAAAGGTGGTGAGTGCTGGTCTGTCTCTGGTGACACTACCTGATGCTCGCGGCTGCATTCATGATGACTGAAGGTTCTCAGTCAGTGGCAGACCCTGCTCCAGCCCAGATCCAGGCCCCAGCAAGCCCAGTGACAGTCCCCAGGCAGGCCCCAGGGGGTACATGTCTGATAAAGGGGCAGGGGTGATGTCTGGTGAAGGTGTTCAGTGGCACAGGGGTGGGGGGAGGGGGATCACTTAAAATGACACAGCAGGATCAGAGGGGACAATCAAAATGACACAGGAGGATCAGAGGGGACAATCAAAATGACACAGGAGGATCAAAAGGGGTTACTAAAATGGTAATCCCCCCTCTGATTCAACTGTGCCATTTTGATTCCCCCCTCTGATCCTCCCTGTGTCATTTTGAGTGATCCCCCTCCCCCCACCTTGATACCCCAATTTCTTTTTTTTTACCCCTACGGTAGAAATGAGCGCAAAAAGAAAAAGCTACTCCGTGGAGTACAAGAAAGTAATCGTGAAGACTCTTGGGGCCAAAATCTTACTGCTTTCTGCAAAGAGAAGATGTTGAGTATCTGATTGGTCCGAAAATGGCCAGCAGACTATGGTAACCTCATTGAACAAGTGGACAAGGGAAATGCTAAAAAGCGCAAGTGTGGATCAGGTCGGCAACCATTATTTTCCGAGCTGGAAGACCTGATCTGTGAATGGGTTGTTGACAGGAGAGCAAAGGCTTTGGTTGTGAATAGGGCTCAGATTCAAGAATTTGTCCTTGCAATGGCACCACAGTTTGACATAGCCCCTGAAGACTTCAAAGCATCACAACACTGGCTGGATAATTTCCTTCAGCAAAGTGAACTGTCTTTAAGAAGATCTACAACATTGTTTAGGTTGGAAGATACTCAAGTTATTAAGCGAGCACTTGCATTCAAGTCCTTTATTGATGATGCTGACTTCTCTAAATACAATCTTTCCAACATGATTGCTATGGATGAAACTGCAGTGTTTATGGGCCAATCATCTCAAAAAAACAATTGAACAGCGGGGTGCCTCCTTAGCGTACATTCCCTCCACTGCTTATGAAAGTGCACGTGTTTCCTGTATTTTGGCAATTCGTCTGGATGGCACTAAAATCCCACCTTTAATCATTTCTAAGGGCAAGAAGGAAAAGATTGAACGTGTTTTGGGCGTTTTTATTCTTGAGACTGAAAAAGCCTGGGCCACACAAGCAGTTATAAGGAAGTGGGTCGATTTAATGCTGCCGCTTGTTATGCGAGGGAGCCAAAGAGGTCTGCTAGTCTGGGATGCAGCCAGCACTCACCGCGCTAAAGACATGAAGACATTTCTTCACAAAAGAAAAATAGATCAGATAATGATTCCTGCAGGAATGACGGCCTATCTCCAGACTCTTGATATTGCAATAAACAAGTCATTCAAAGACAATTTGCTCATGGATATTAATGACTACATTGAAAATAGAATGGAGAGAAATCAGAGTGGAAACTTTGTGAAACCTAAACTGCAAGAAGTTGTGATTTGGGTGAAGAATTCATGGGAGAAAATCACTGACAGTTGCATTGCAAATGCACTGTGAGCAGGCTACCTTGACAAGAAGTACTCACTTAAAGACAGTGCTATTGCTAAACATGAGAGTTTTGGTCCACTGATTCTGAAAGAAATGGAGTCACAAGAAATTCACCAGGAAATTCAGGAATTGGATTGTTATGATAATGTTCCAGAAGATGATGACATGATTGTCATTGAATAAATGAGTAAATTCTTGATACTGTAGGATTCACAGTTTGTCTGGTTTGTGTTGACAACTACCGTACTACCGTACTGTATACAGGTAATAAATTTCCTTTATTTTCATTTAACAATAAATGTGTACCGTATTCTTCTTCATGGAAAAATAAGACATCCCCTGAAAATAAGACCTAGCATGTATTTGGGGGCAAAATTAATATAAGGCACTGTCTTATTTTCGGGGAAACAGGGTAGTAAGGGACTTTCATACCCCACTATCAACATTGGACAAATATTCTAAACAAAAAATCAGCAAAGAAACACCAATCCTAAATGACCCACTAGACCAGATGGAATAAACTGACACCTTCAGAAAATTTCACCCCAAATCCACAGATTATAGATTCTTCTCAAGTGCATATGGGTCATTTTCAAAGATAGACCATACATTGGCTCACAGGCAAAGTCTCTTCAAATTCAAATAGAAATCATATCAAGCATCTTCTCAGATCACAATGGCATAAAACTGGAAATCAACTACAATAAAAACAATCCAAAAAAATCAAACACCTGGAGACTAATAGCATGCTATTAAACAATGACTGGGTTCACAGCGAGATCAAAGAAGAAATAAAAAACATCAAGGCAAAAAACGACAATGAAAACACAACAATCCAAAATCTATGGGACACAGCGAAAGCAGTCTTGAGAGGGAAGTTCATAGCTCTACAAGCCTACTGCAAAAAACAAGAAACCATGGTAATAAATTACCTAACCCTACAACTCAAAGAGTTAGAAAGAGAGCAACAAGAGAAGCCTGGTGTAAGCAGAAGGAAGGAAATAATAAAGATCAGAGTGGAGATAAACGACATAGAGACCAAAATAACAATACAAAAGATCAACAAAACCAAGAACTGGTTCTTTGAAAGGATAAACAAGATTGATGAACCTCTAGCCAGGCTCACCAAGAAGCAAAGAGACAAGACCCAAATAAAAAAAAAAATCAGAAATGAAAGATGAGAAATAACAACAGACCCCACAGAAATACAAAAGATTGTTAAAAAATACTATGAACAACTCTATTCCAATAAACTGGACAACCTGAAGGAAATGGACATATTCCTAGAAAAATAAAACCTTCCAAAACTCAATCAGGAAGAATCTAAACATCCAATAGGCCTATAACTATGGAAGAAATTGAAGCAGTCATCAAAAAGCTTCACATCAAACAAAAGCCCGGGGCCAGAAGGCTTCACAGGAGAGTTTTACCAAACATTCAAGGAAGAACTTAAACCTATCCTCCTCAGACTATTCCAAAATATTCAAGAGGAAGGAACACTTCCAAGGTCATTCTATGAAGTCAACATCACCCTAATACCAAAACCAGATAAAGACAACACAACGAAAGCTAATTACAGGCCAATATTACTCATGAACATAGATGCCAAAATCCTCAACAAAATTCTAGCAAATAGGATCCAGAAGTACATCAGAAAGATCATACACCATGACCAAGTAGGATTTATTCCAGGGGTGCAAGGATGGTACAATATCCACAAGTCAATAAACATGATACATCACATAAACAAATTGAGAGATAAAAACCACATAGTCATATCAATTGATGCAGAAAAAGCATTTGACAAAATCCAACACCCATTTTTGTTAAAAAACTCTCAGCCAGGTGGGAACAGAAGGATCATACCTCAACATAATAAAAGCCATATATGATAAACTCACAGCCAACTTCATACTCAATGGGCAAAAACTAAAACCATTTCCCCTAAGAACAGGAACAAGACAGGGATGCCTACTCTCACCACTCCTGTTCCACATAGTACTGGAAGTTTTAGCCATTGCAATTAGACAAGAGGAAGAAATAAAAGGCATCCAAATTGGAAAAGAAGAAGTAAAACTGTCCTTATTCGCAGATGACATGATATTGTACATAAAAAAACCGAAATACTCCATCAAAAAACTATTAGACTTAATAAATGAATTCGGCAATGTAACAGGATACAAAATTAACTCCAAGAAATCTATGGCATGTCTATACACCAAAAGTTAACTTACAGAAAGAGAGACTAAAAAAGCAATCTTACCATCACACTAAAAAAATTAAGATACTTAGGAATAAACTTAACTAAGGAGATAAAATATCTATATGCAGAAAACTATAGGACACTGAAAAAAGAGATAGAGGAAGACATAAACAGGTGGAAAAACATACCATGTTCATGGATTGGTAGAATTAACATCATCAAAACCTCCATACTACCCAAAGCAATCTATAGATTCAATGTACTCCCCATTAAAATACCAATGGCATATTTCACAGACCTAGAAAGAACTCTCCAAAAATTCATCTGGAATAAAAAAAGACCCCGAATAGCCACAGCAATCCTGAGAAAGAAGAACAAAGTAGGTGGGATCTCAATACCAGATTTCAAGCTGTATTACAAAGCCACTATTCTCAAAACAGCCTGGTACTGGCACAAGAACAGACATATAGACCAATGGAATAGAATAGAGAACTCAGCTATAGACCCAAACCACTATGCTCAATTAATATTTGAAAAAGGAGGCATGAACATACAATGGAGTCAAGACAGTCTCTCCAATAAATGTTGTTGGGAAAATTGGACAGATACATGCAAAATAAATGAAACTAGACCACCAACTTACACCATACACAAAAATAAACTCAAAATGGATCAAGGACTTAAACATAAGACGGGAAACCATAAAAATACTAGAGGAATCCACAGGCAGAGAAATCTCAGACATATGCCGAAGCAATTTCTTCACCGATACAGCTCCTAGGGCAATGGAGGCTAAAGAGAAAATAAACAAATGGGAGCCCTAATTGGTTTGGCTCAGTGGATAGAGTAGCGGCCTGCGGACTAAAGGGTCCCAGGTTCGATTCCAGTCAAGGGCATGTACCTGGGTTGCGGGCACATCCCCAGTGGGGGGCATGCAAGAGGCAGCTGATCGATGTCTCTCTCTCATCGATGTTTCTAACTTTCTATCCCTCTCTCTTCCTCTCTGTAAAAAATCAATAAAATATATTTAAAAAAATGGGACTACATCAAAATAAAAAGCTTTTGCACAGAAAAAGAAACCACCAACAAAACAACAAGAAAGCCCATTGTATGGGAGAACATATTTGCAAATGTTATCACCGATAAAGGTTTAATCTCCAACATCTACAGGGAACTTATACAACGTAATAAAAGGAAGATAAATAATCCAATAAAAAAATGGGCAACAGTCCTAAATAGAATCTTTTCGAAAGAAGAAAGAAGGACGGCCAAGAGACATATGAAAACATGCTCAAAGTCACTAATTATCTGAGAGATGCAAATCAAAATGACTATGCAGTACTATCTCACACCTGTCAGAATGGCAATCATCAACAAATCAACAAACGACAAGTGCTGGCGAGGATGCGGAGAAAAAGATACCCTCGTCCACTGCTGGTGGGAATGCAGACTGGTGCAGCCACTGTGGAGAAAAGTATGGAGTTTCCTCAAAAAACTAAAAATGGAACTCCCATTTGACCCAGTCATCCCACTTCTAGGAATATACCCCAAGACGCTAGAAACATCAATCAGAAAGGATATATGCACCCCTATGTTCATAGCAGCACAATTCACCATAGCTAAGATCTGGTAACAGCCTAAATGCCCATCAGCAGATCAGTGGATTAGAAAACCATGGTACATCTACACAATGGAATACTATGCTGCTATAAAAAAGAAGGAATTCTTATCATTTGCAGCAGCATGGATGGACCTGGAGAGCATTATGTGAAGTGAAATAAGCCAGGCAATGAAAGAAAAATACCACATGATCTCACTCATTTATGAAAAATAAAGATCATTATAACCTGATGAACAAAATGATAGACACAGAGGCAGTAAAGCACCAAACAGACTGTCAAATTACAGCGGGTAGGCTGGGGTGTGTTGGGGAGGGGGGGAAAGAGATCAACCAAAGGACTTGTATGCATGCATATAAGCACAACCAATGGACACAGGACACTGGTGGGGGGGGAGATGAGGGCATGTGACAGGGGGTAGGGGAGGCTGTGGGAAGGTCTATGGGGGAAAAAAGATATATATGTGCTACTATATGTAATATTTTAAAGAATAATATAAAATTTAAAAATAAATTAGATAAATAAATAATAAAAAGGCATATAGGCCTCAACTGCCCAATTTGTCCTCAGGTCCCATATTCTTATGAAACCCCTACATGTACATATGTAATCAAATTTGGATATTTTCTTGTGTTAAAAAATAATTATATTCAGCAGTTTAACAGTTGACATCATTCTTAACATGTATATTTTAGGTGCTGGATGTTTACCTCTATTCTGGGATCAAGTTTGAAGTGATTTGGTTGCCAACTTATCCAGGTTTGTTCTTGTAATTTCCTGAAAACAAATAACTCACATCATTTTATTAAAAATAAAATAGTGTGTTTAGTAATAGCTAATTAATGGAATTACTCAATTTAATTATCAAAATATATTCCTCATGTAGATTCAGTTTTAAATAGAAAATAAGTTTGTATTAGGAAAACTTTCTGTTAGGGAATCAAATGTTGGAGTAATATGATTGCTTCTATTTTCATGTTGCTTGATAGTTTACAAAAATATTTTCTCATGTTATCTCATTCAATGCTCACAAAAAATTTATTTTATAGAATTAACAATAAAGTTTTTTGAGGTTTCCATGAGATAATCTACATAAAATTTTGAAGAACTTTACCTATCAAGGAAGTAAAAATTAAATAAAAGGTAATTATTTTTCCACTTTTTAGTACTATAAGAGCATACATTGTCATCTTATTATAATAATAGGAAATGTTATATCTATGGAGATTAAGTAGTGTAAGTTTATTTTCACTTCAATCTATACTATATTGATTTTAATTAACATATTTTACATTCTTGGAACAAATTTTTCATTTTAAAAATAAAAAATATACTAATGTGTGTAAATAATGTGTATTTTCCTTTATAGATTTTTAACTTTTTATTTTGAAATAATTGTACATAAATAAGTAGTTGCAAAAATATACAGGTAGGTCCCATGCACTCTTTTCCTAGTCTCCACCAATCTTATATAAGTATAATACAATTTCAAAACTATATAACTAACATAGATACATATTACTGCTTATTTTTAATTAGTAAAATACAGAACAATGTTACACATATTTTTTCTGCAAATAATGTTGTATCTTAGATATACAGTGTGGACATTATTCTGGATTAGTGTTTTTTAAAATATATGTTGTAAGCTGTGAGTTTTGACATCAAGGGACTTGAGTTTTCTTATTTTATAAAGGCATAAAAGAGAATTCAAAGGAATCAGAGATTTTATTGTATATACTAAGAGTATTTATATTGTTTTTAAATTTGTAAATGTGTAAATATGTGTGTCTATGTACATTTATAGGACATGTGTACAAAAACCTGAGATATGTTGTGATAATATAATGGCTTATATTTGTATGTTGCTTTTAAGCTTCCAGAAGAACTTCCTCATTGGCACCTCATGACAATCCTGTGATATAGAATTAATCATATTTTCTAAATCATAAGATTGTTGTGAGGAACATATGAGATCATTCATCTATTAATACTATCACAAAAATGCCAAAACCGGTTTGGCTCAGTGGATAGAGCGTCGGCCTGCGGACTGGGAGGTCCCGGGTTCGATTCCGGTCAAGGGCATGTAACTTGGTTGCGGGCACATCCCCAGAAGGGGGTGTGCAAGAGGCAGCTGATCCATGTTTCTCTCTCATCGATGTTTCTGACTATCTATCCCTCTTCCTTCCTCTCTGTAAAAAATCAATAAAATATATTTTAAAAAAAATACTATCACAAATGATTAGGAAAGTAGAAGGATACAAAATAAACATCCAGGAATCAGTTGCATTTTTATACACCAATAATGAACTATCAGAAAGGGAAACTAAGAAAACAACCCCATTTACAATTGCATAAAAAAAAAAAAAAACTACAAAGAAACTTAACCAAGGTTTTAAATGACCTGTACTCTAAAAAATTATGACACTGAAGAAAGAAATTGAAGAAGATATAAATAAATGGAAACATATATCATGTCCATGGATAGGAAGAATTAACATTTTTAAAATGTCCATACTACCCAAAGCAATCTATAGATTCACTGAAGTTCTTATCAAGATACCAATGGTGTATCTTTACAGGAACAACAGAACTAGAACAAATATTCCAAAAATTTATATGGAACCACAAAAGACCCCAAATAGCCACAAAAATCTTGTGAAAGAAGAACAAAGTTGGAGGAATCATGCTACCTGATAACAAACTATACTACATGGCTCTAGTAATTAAACAGCCTGGTACTGGCACAAAAACAGAGATATAAATCAATGGAAAAGAATAGAGAGCCCAGATATAAACCCATGCCTATATGTTCAATCAATATTTGACAAAGGAGGCAAGAACATACAATAAGGTAAAGATAGTCTATTCAATAAACGGTGTTGGGAAAATTGGACAGATATGGGAGAGGGGGAAGAAACTAAACCTTCTTACACCACACACAAGAATAAGCTCAAAATGGATTAAAGACTTAAATATTAGACTCCAAGCCAAAATCCTAGAAGAAAACATAAGAAGTAGATTCTTTGACATTTCTTGAAGCAATATTTTTTTTCTGATATATCTCTTCCAGCAAGGGAAACAAAAGAGAAAAATAAACAAGTGAGACTACATCAAACTAAAAAGTTTTTGAACAACAAAGGAAACCATCAACAGAATGAAAAGACAACACACTGAATGGGAGAACATATTTGTCAATGATACATATGTTAAGGGTTTAATATCCAAAATTTATAAAGCACTAATACTACTCAACACCCCAAAAAACAAACAATCCAATTAAAAATGGGCAAATAACCTGAACAGACATTTCTCCAAAGAGGACATACAAATGGCCAATAGACATATGAAAAGACACTCAGTGCCACTAATCATCAGAGAAATGCAAATTAAAACCACAATGAGGTACCATCTCACACCTGTCAGAATGGCTATCATCAATAAATCAACAAACAAGTGCTGGAGAGGATGTGGAGAAAAGGGAATCCTCCTTCACTGTTGGTGGGAATTCAGACTGGTGCAGTCACTTTGGAAAGTAGTATGGAGTTATCTCTACATAAACTTTTAGGATTCAGGCAGATGGTGCAGAGATCTACTCACCTTGTGGTTGGCCAAGAGAAGCTTCAACTAAGTTCCCTTGCTTATTCAATCTGCCATCTACCAATATGGTGTGGCCTGCCTCTTTCTTCAGTCTCTCATTGCCTTCTGAATACGGGGTTGGGGTGTGGGTTTTCTGAGAACATAATTTACATAATTTATGTTAAATAAATATATACAAACAAGAAGTTTCTGTATAAGATTGGTAAGATGTGTTTTATGTCTCAGTATGGTGTCTGTCTTGCTGAATGTTCTGTGTGAGCTTGGGAAGTACATGTATTCTGCATTTGCTGGGTACAGTATTATATAAATGTCAATTAGATCAGTTTGATTGATAGTGTTGTTCAGGTCATCTGCATTCTTTCTGAAAGATGGATGTTGAAGTATAATAGTTGATGTGCCTATTCCTTCTTGCAATTCAATCAGTTTTTGTCTCCCGCGTAGTTTGATGCTCTGTTAAGATGCACACACATAGAGTATTTTTGTCTCCCTGGAGAATTGACGTTTTATGGTTATTTATGGACTCCTTTTATCCCTGATATTTTCTTGTTGTGAAGTCAGCATTAACTAAAATTAATATATAGCACTTTCATCTTCCTTTTACTTAATGTTAGCCTTGTATATTTTTCTCCATATATTTACCTTTTAACCTATGTCTTTAGAGTGGATTTCTTGTAGACATCATAGGGTTGGGTCTTGGTTACTTCCCCCATGCAGTGCCATAGGCATGAGATAAATTTTATTGGCTTTTTAACATGAAAACTTGGTGGGATTCCTAGAGGTAAAACTCACAAGTGTGGAGGCCTCCTTAAGGCTGCAGCCTCCAAGAGGTTTTGGTCTATACAATGCTGCCAGTATTTTTTTTTTTTTTTTGCAGTTAATGTTTAAGTGTTCTTACTAGATTATGTCTTTACTGGCTTCTGACCCTAGTAAACTGATTCACCTTTCCAGATTTGGGTTAGCATTTTACCCTGAAACTTCTCCTGTCTGATGGTTCTAAGAATAGTCATTGTTTTTCAGTTTGTTCTTTTTTTTTTTTTTTTCTGGTACATATGTGAGTTAGGATTTCTAAGCTCTTTACATATTGAAACTGAAATAGGAAGTTTTCTTTGTATTACAGCCATTTAAATATGATATACTTATATTTGTTTGGGAGTTTTGGGTGCGTGTTTATTCTCTGAGCTCCTTGCAGCTCTGGCTTGCTGTCACTAATGTTGGAAAATTTCGGACTAGTGGTTTTTTTTTCCAAAATATTTTTTTCTGTCCTTTTCTGCCTTTCTTCTGAGAGCCCAATCACACATATGTAAGACTTATTTATTATTGTACTACATCTATTATTAAATTCAAAATATCTTAGCTCCTACATAACTAATTATTAAGACCAAATGTCACTGTTGGAAGAAGGCGGAATTTTGCAGAGTAATTCAACAGATTTAGGCTCAAAGATGTGAGATCAGAGTTGGTGGAAAATGGAGAGAGGACACTCTTTAATAGGGGATATTAGCTTGAACAAAGTTAGCATATAATTGTAAGGTAGTTTTAGGGATCAGTGAGTAGAGCAATCTTCATGTGGTATTCATTTTAGAAACTAATAAGCATATATCTTCCTCTTGCTGAGTTTATACCCACCCATACTTCAGAACTCAGTTTAAATATCAGGTCTTTTAAGAAGCATTTTCTGACCTCTCCAAAATAGTCCTCTTTCTTTATGTTTTCATGGCATGTTGCACTTGTGTATGTATGTATGTACGTATATATGTATATATGTATGTACTATCATCAATAGAAGTAGTAGCTGACATTTATTGAATTATTATTCTGGGTATTGTGTTAAGCACTTAAAAATGATCTCATTTAATAATATGCTTAAAATTTGTCTTTTAGCTAGCCCTATACTGTATGTACTATAAAAAGCCATGGTAGATATTGTTTGTATCTTTTTATTTACCAGTTTATACCCAGTGCCTGGCATAGAGACTGGCACATATTAGGTATTTAATATAACTTTGTTAATGGATTAAGTAGTCAAAGATGTTATTTCTATCTTTATTTTTTACTCCAAGCTAATGAAGATATTTTTCTTTCTAATCCATTGGATTTCATATGTTGAGATTGCTAAATTACTACTTTGGCCAATACATAAGGCTAGTAATTTTGATGGCTTCTAGAATGACCTTGTGGTACTGTGAATGATTTTGGAGTTCAAACAGAGAGAAATAACCACTGACTGATTCACTTTACTCTGTTGGGGCTACATAATTATCTATCAAGTAGCTGCCACTTTTAAATGATTTGAATTTTTGATAAGTGATTTTATTTGGGATTTAATAATTAATTTAATCATTCCTTAGGGAAACTGATCTAAATGCATAGGTTGTCCAAATTATTATTTTTTGCATTCTGCTCATATAAGTATGTAGTTTCTACTTGGTTGAAATAATCTTGATATAATAATAAAAAGGTTCTGAATACATTTAATGATCATGTGTAAGAAATAACCATATTTCTCCTGTCAGCAAAACATTTCTTTCTTATTTTTCCCAGTGACCTAGTTACACCCAAAGCCTGTGAGAGTTACTCTGAATTTATTTTGCAAAAATCAATATCAGTTTCCCCTTGCCTATTTCTATAGGGAATATTTTCTCTCTGCCTTCCATCTATTCACAGTAGAAACTTTCATAAGAGATAAATAATATGACAAGTTTTTCTGATTAATCTCCTATAAAATAAAGAGATTTTTCATACTGGTTCATTAAGTTGAAATATTCTATCCTGAGCAAAGTCCCAAGCTAGCAGTTGCTAGTTGATGTTGAAAATAGATAAAAATAGATTTAAATCATCTGGTATAATATTTGCATAGAGACCTTTGTCTCAGTAATTAAGCATTGAATCATAGTTCCAGAAGTTGATCATAATGATTTATTACATTTATTTAGCATTTTGTAAGTTGTAAAGATTTTCAAGTGTGATAGCACAATTGGTACTCATAACAACCCTTTGACATAGGTAAGGTGAGTATACCTACCATTGTATTGGCTCATAGTGTTCATTCCTTAACCCCTTCTCTTTTACATTCTTCTACTCCAGAGGCTAGAAAGATGAATTCTTGGCTTTCCAGTTTCCCCTGAAACCAAGGCTGATCTTATGACATAGTTCTATCCAAAAAGATGAAAGAAGGAAAAAGCTAAGTAGTGTTCTGAGAAATAATTTTGATTACTAATGAAAACAAGATAGTTGTCATCAGTGCATTCTTTTTCTCTCTTTTCCTCTTCTGCCTGGAACAGACAGATGTGATGCCTGGCATAGACAGAAGTGATACCTGGAAGTTCAGAAGCCATTTTACAACCATGTAGCAATGATAATGAAACAAATTTAGATAGAACCTGAGTCTTTTAATTCAATATTTAGCACCTCAAACAATGTATAAAACTGTTTATTTTTGTTATTGTGAGAGAAATGTAACTTCTACTTGATTGAGCCAGTATTACTCAGGTATTCTGTTAATGGTTAATACATTCCTAGCTGCTGGAATTGATTCATCAAGAGTTAACAGGTGAGGAAAATGAAACTTAAATGAGTTAAAGGTTGTGCCCATAAACATAACAACAGCACTTCTGAGTGAATTTTAATATGCTAATATACTTAAAATATTTTAAACAGAATCTTAAATTATGCTAAGAAAAA
The DNA here is from genome assembly GCF_963455305.1 of Plecotus auritus. NCBI lineage: Eukaryota > Metazoa > Chordata > Mammalia > Chiroptera > Vespertilionidae > Plecotus > Plecotus auritus. Next base: position 124,065,522 of record NC_137784.1, read on the forward strand.
GAGAATTGTTATGCTTTTTAAAAATAGAGCCAATCTGGAAAAAGATCTCAGTTACTCCAAGACTAGAACGCATTACCATTCTCTGCAGCCTCCTCTGAGGTTTCATATTTATTTTAAAAATACTTGAGTTAGATAATAATTCAGAAAATATGGGTGAATTCCCCCTTAGTTAGAATACTTAGGCTCACTATGAGAAGAAATACCACATTATTCCTAGCTTCACTAATAAAGTGCCTAAGGATTTTTTTTCCAGTTTTGGCTGTTAGGAATAGTGCTACAATGGATATTCTTTTCAATGTCTTCTGGTGCATATATACATGCACTTTTCTATGGTATTTACTCAAGTGTAATTGCCGGGCTACAAAGTAAGTACACTTAAATTTTGCTAGATAATTCCCAACTGTTTCTGAAGTGGTTGTGTTAATTGTGCACAGCCAACAGTATAGAATTATATTCTCTCACTACTGGATATTCTCAGATTGCAAAATTTTGCCAATCAGAAATGTGGATAATGATCCCATACAATCATTTTAATTTACATTTTTCTGATTACTAATAAGGTTGAGCACTAATTCATATGATGTTTGGATATGAGGAATTCCTCTATTTTCCAGGAACTGTTAAAATATTTTGTCTATTTTTCTGTAGAGGTGTTGTCTATCTTATTGATTTGTAATATATATGATTCTCATTATTCAATAGTAGTTATGTTCTATGAAGTCACCATGAATACTAAACTAGCAAATGCTGAACTATGCTCTTAGGGAAAAAACAGGATTAGGTTCCTTTGATTTTCTGGTCATATTTTCATAAACTGAAATGCCATTCATGGTATATAGGTTTGCTTATGAATGTCATTATAAAACAAGCCAATCTCATCAGCATTAAATATCTGCTTGTAACTTTTCTCTTTTTCTGTAGAACAGTTGGTGGATACTTTTAAAATTCTACTGCAGCATTCTCCTGTGCAGAACCTGCAAGTTTAATGTTTTCACACCACGTTGCCTTTTGAAACGTGCAAACCAGCCAGCCAGCATTAGTTAAGAAGGGTTTAATATTTTATTGACCCTGGGTAATGTGTCTGAAAATTTCTTTGGCTTTCAGGCTCACAACAATTCCATCCACCATGCTTTTATTAATTAGTTATCATTTCATGAATCCATAAATTTAGCCACTTTTCTGAAGCTTCAATGCACAAAATGGCTGTCACTTTAGCACTTTCCAGAGCTGCTTCATGTAAAGATTGACAAATTTCCTCTTCCTTTTTCCAGATATAGCTTATTGTTGGTTCATTAACATTAAACTTATGGCCAACAGCATTATAACTTATGCCTGAAGAAAGCTTATTAGCAGTCATACTTTCTCTATAAGGCACATCACAGCCTTTTTAGGAACACTAGACAGCACTTCAACACTAAATGGGGCCATTTTAAACAGCAAAATCATGACCACCAAGTAAAGAATGTGGCACTAAATAGACCTCTAGAATAATATTTGTGTAGAGAGCTGAAACAAGAAGGCAGAGCTTTGCCTTATTCTATCTTAGCTGGCAGTATCATATGTGTTGAATGACTCAAATTCACCACTCTCCACATGATCACAAATGACCACAAAGGCATGACAAGTAATTATTTGGTGATTACAAATAAATTTCAATGAGCAAAAGAACTAGCAAATATGAATTTGTAAATAATGAGGAAAGACTGTGTATATTGATATATGTGTTATGTGGTGAAGTCCAGGTTAAATTTCATGTGTTGTTTTTCCCCCCATTATTCCCTCTGTGGATACCCAATTGTCTCAGCATCATTCCTCTAGAGTGCTACTTTTGTCATAAATCAAATACTTACTTATGCAAGGCTTTATGTAATATTGTGATTTATAATAAGAAATATATATTTGTTTTTCATCCCAAGGATGGGGTCAGGAGATCTTTGAGCTCAGTGAACATGTGGAGATATGGGAAGAATGGCATATTCCAAGAAGGTGTGCCCTATACATCATCTCCATCTGGCTGTTCCTGAGTAATATTCTTTTTAATCAACTGATGATCTAGTAAGTAAAATTTTTCTCTTAGTTCTGTGAGCCACTCTAGCAAATTAATTGGACCTGAGGAAAGGGTCATGGAAAATTTTGATTTATAACCTGCTGGTCATAAGCGCAAGTGATAACCTGGGCTTGCAACTGGCATCTGAAGTAAGGGGGCTGTTTAGTTTTGTAGGACTGAACCTTTAACCTGTGGGATCTGAGGCTATCTCTGGGTAGATAGTATCAGAATTGAGTTGAATTCTTAGATACCCTTCTGGTGGCCTGATAATTGCTTTTTAGTGTGGCAACTGCACCCCACTCCCCAACACAAGCACAATGAAAATTGGTGACTTCCGAATACTTATACACTATTTCTGCCTTCTCTCTGCTGTCCACTTCATTGTCCTTACAAGAATATTATGGTACCTTAATTACTATAATTTTATAATTATGTTTGATATCCAGTAGCCCAAGTGCTTACACATTGGACATCTTTAAATGTGCTGCAAACATTTTTGCTACTTCGCATTTATAAAAATTTTAGAATCATTTTATCAATTGCAAGAAAAATACCTGCAAATGTACTGGTATTGATTGGATTTGCATTGAATTCATAGATCCGCATGGGAATAATTCATATTTTTAAAATATTAAGTTTTTAAGATATCAAATGGTATATTTAATATTGGTTCAGGTCTTCTTTATCTCAATGATTTTTATAGTATTCTGCACAGAGGTCTTTATATATTTCATTAGTTTAATTTTAGATAGTTGATATTTTATGGCCCTATACATGTAATTTAAAATGTCACTTTCCATCTGTTGATGGTATATAGAAATGCCATTCTCTTTTATGATTTTACTAGAGGCCTGGTGCATGAAATTCGTGCATGGATAGGGTCCCTAGGCCTGGCCAGCAATCAGGGCCAATCTGCAGGGTGGCTGGTGGTGCAATTGGGGGTCCCCACTCGAACCTGCATTGGCTGGCCTGGCGCCACCTGCTCACTGGCCCCACCTCCAGCTGCCTCTGCAGGTCCGGGCCTGTGGGCTGGAGGTGCCTCCTGCACTAAGCATCTGCCCCCTGGTGGTCAGTGCTCATCATAGCAACCAGTCATTATGCCAGTTGTTCCGCCGTTCAGTCGATTTGCCTATTAGAGTTTTATATATATATATATATAGATTATAAAAACTTGCTAAATTTATTTATTAATTCTAATAATTTATCTCTATATTATTTTGTATTTTATGTGCATAATATGTAATATTGATAAGGTAATCTTTTCCCTCTCTTTTTAATAAATGTAACTATTATGCTGGCTATAATAACGTAAAATGTTAAATTGAAGTGGTGGTAGTGGGCATTTTTAGGTTATTCCAGATTTCAATAAAAATTACTCTGTGCGTCACCATTAAGTATTTTTTGTAGCCATCAATTTTCAAGTAAAGGAAGGTTTCTTATAGGGATTTAGCTAAGTGTTCTTATTATGAATGTGTTATTAATTTAATCAAATGATTTCATTCCATCTATTTTGACAGTCATATGATTTTCCCTTTTAATAGGGTAATGTAGTATATTACACTAATTAAAATTTTAAAGTAAAATAAAACCAGCATTTCTAGAAAAGAATTGATAATCTAATGATGTATTACCCTTTTTTGTTGCTGATACTTTGTGAGGGTTTTTGCATGGATACTTTTGAATGAGAGTCACTTGTATTTTCATTTTTTATACAGCTCTTGTTAAAATTTGGTAACAATGTGTTGTTAGACTCATAGAATGAGTTTCAAATTGTACCCATTATTGGGAATAATAGTTTGTATCCTGCTGGAACTATTGCTTTCTTGAATGATTGATAGAACTACAGTGAAGCTCTTTGCACCTGCAGTTTTCAATGCGGGAAGATTTTCATTACTAATGCAAATGCTTTAATAATGATAGAACTATTCAGTTTTGGTAAATTACATTTTTCTAGAATTTGTAAGTTGTATCTAAATCTATATAATAAAAGGCCAGCGATGGTTACAGCAGAATGACCAGAACGACTGGTTGCTATGACGCACACTGATCACCAGGGAGCAGACACTCAATGCAGAAGCCAGGCTCGTGGCTGGCAAATGCAGCAGCGGTGGCGGGAGCCTCTCCCACCTCTGCTGCAGCCATAAGGAGTGGTGAGCCAAGCAGTAAGGAGCAAGCAGGCAGGCGGTTAGGAGCAAGGGGTCCCAGATTGTGAGAGGGTGCAGGCGGGGCTGAGGGACAATCCATCCTTCCCCCATACATGAATTTCGTGCATCAGGCCTCTAGTATTCAATATATTGACATAATGTTCATGATATTCTCTTGTTTTATTAATGACTGAAGGATCTATTACAATGTTCTATTTATTCTTAATGTGTTTTGGCAGAGTTTACTAAATTTTTAGAATAAACTTTATTCTTTGAACAGTTTTAGTTACTGAAAAATTGCAAAGATAGTACAAAAAATTGCAAAGATAGTTATTGTATACTCCCCATCCAGTTTCCCTTATTATTGACATATTATATTAGTTTCATAAATGTGGTAAAAATAAGCCACCAACATTAATATACTATTATTAACTAAAGTCTATGCTTTATCAAATTTTCTTACTTTTCACATAATGCCCTCTTTCTTTTCCAAGATCCCATCCAGATCTTACATTACATCTATTATTTATTTATTTATTTTTATTTAAAAAATATGTTTCTTATTGAATACATTATAGATGCCCTGTTCTATCACTCCCCCCACCCCCAATTGATGTGTCATGTCTCCCTAGGCTCCTTTAGGCAGTGATGATTTTACAATTTTCCTTGTAGTTTTGATATCATTGTTTATAGAACATCTTGAAATTGGTATTTGTCTGATGCTTTACTTATAATTAACTTGGATAAAGGTATGTACTATGAATATGACTTATTAATGGATTCTGGATATTGTCTGATCCTTTTTCTGCATCAACTGATATTGTCACAATATTCTTTTTAAGTGCAATAATACCCACTAGTATGACCCAGATTTCTTCATGGTTCTAATTGGTTGTTGCTGGTGATGACTTGATGGGGTACTGTTGTCATTTGTAATCCTAGTTATTGTTCAGCGACACACCCACAGTTTTTCTGATGATCAGATGGCTCCTGGCAAAATATAAGAATCTTCTCAGGTAAGGACAAAACAAAATTAACTGTTCTTCATCCCAGAGACACGCTTAGCCAGGTGAGAACTTTGCTGATTTAAACCTAGTTTTGGAAAATCTGGAAATCTCCCTGCCCTTACTTTCCCCCTTCTCCTGGAGTCCCCCGCATTGAGCACGTGGTCCCCATGTTCCCTATATGACATCCTGGCAGCTTTTCCAAATGATAGCTCTTGACTCTGATTGAACTAAAAGGGCTTCAGAGGTGTGTGTGAGTCACACGGAAAAGACGGACTGTGTCCCCTGTGGAAGGAACAAAACGGCTCTGTTAGGAATGGAGGTCTGTGTACGTTCATCCAGCTGCACATTTTAGCACACTGTTCTGGGAAGGTCAATGTGAAAAAAAAACAATGCCATCCCATTCTTCCTTTACTTAGCTATGCCTGTGTTAGAAATATATGCCTGATAGAGTGCAAATATAAAGTGTTATAGAAAATAAAATATTGTATTGATGTGTAAATAAATAGCAGGAAAAAGTTGCTTATTGAATAATGATTGGAAAGGAAATTCTAAAACAAAATTGTCAATGCATCTTAAATGTTTGTTTCTGGGATAGTGAGCTGAGTCTTTAAAAGGGAAGTACGTCTGATAAGTATGTTGATATCTGCAAAGTGCACATACTCCAAATAGCCATTATTTGGGAAGAGGAAAATAAAGCACAGGAAGTGTGAAGAGCATTTTTTTCAGAGAAATGTGAAGTGATGCAGGTCATGCATGGAGTATGGTGATCATCTTTTATGCCAGCATAGCTGTTATTGGCTTTATGACATTTCTGCTTGGTACTATCATTTTTTGAAATGTATAATTCAATTAAGGCTGTAAGAAGTGATAAAGTGATTTTTAAAATGTCAATGTTTAATCTTTATAGTAAAAAACAAAAAATAAAACCCTGCTTATTGGGTACACACTGGTTAGACGGATAAGTCACCTCAGGCCTTCACCTTGGAGACAAAGTATGAATGGCCGGCCTCAATTTCTCTGTCTTTGAACTGACCTTCAGATAGTGCCTTTTCATTTACAGTTTGAATGACCTTGAATAAATAATTGAACCTAAAATGTGAATAAAAAAGGCAGTTCTTAGGATAAGTGTGGTGGTAAAGAGAAATGTAGAGCAACTTACAATTCTATTTATAATTGCATTATGCTAGGTTCTCCATTGTCACTAATAACATAAGATAAAATAGAAGAAATAAAATATTCTAAATATCAGTAGACAAAACACTTTTAATAGTACAATTTTCTTTTCTCTCTCAAAATACCTAAATACTTAGCATTGATTTCTAGAAACATTCCCCACAATAGTCTCTTTGGAATAGAAGGATATTCTTTCAAGTTGTTAGGCCATGGGGTAAAAAGTAAAATAAAAAATCACACACTGTTTTTTTTTCATTCTCTTTTATATGTACAATTGAAGATCTTTCTTATTGCAAAGTAATATTCCCATTTACCTCATGGCATTGAAGCATCTTTCCTATTAGGCATAGTCACGAAGGATCACACTCCTTAGCCTCTGGCATCTCAGAGAAAAAAATCCTTCAAGCGTTGGCCATTGTAGAAAATGTCTGACTATGCGGATATGAAATATACATTTGGATAGACATTAGGCAGATAAATTTTCTTCAAAAAGTGCATGAAAAGGACCATGTTTAACATATCCCTGTGCCAATTATGGTGTTTAACACAGGACATGTGAGTCTTCAAGGGTTGTTCAGTGACTCAATGGTATTTGTTCTTATGGTTTACCTCTGCCCAAATGCTCTATTTCTGGGCTGACCCACCAGACTCAACCAAGGACTTTATTCTTAGGAGCCGACAAGATCTGGTACCCTTCTGGGATGACTGAATGAGAGAGGACATAAGGGGCTCAGACAGAGTGGCTCAGTTGGTGGAGGATCATTCTGTGCACCAAAAGGTTGCTAGTTTAATTCCTGGTCAGGGCAATAAGGGGAGAATTTTTACAGAGAATTTTAATAAAAGGACAAAATTGAGTAAAATCTTGGCTTTATGTTATTACCTCCATAGTTCAGTATGTCTAAATGTGGCATGATATTAAGAACTTAGGAAAATTCCTGGGCAATTCCTGGGAATAGAGAAACAGACAAGAAAATTAAACAAGGACAAACAATTTTAGTTTCTTCAACCTTTTTATAATTGTGCATTATACTGAGAATCAAATCAGTGATTTAGAATATGAGGAAGCAAAACACACCCAATCAGAAGAACAAAAACACACTTGAGTTTGAATCCTAGTTTTCTTGACTGATCATCAGGGCCTTAGACTGGTTGCATAATCTCAGTTTTCTGCTCTGTCAAACATGATATTCAGCGTGTTTCTAAATCATAAATGACATTATTTCTTCAAATAGGTTTTCTAACCCTTGTGGGAAAAGGAGTATTAATATATATGATACAGGTTATTGGAATAATTGTATTGGCGATCTCATTTTTTACAACTTGAACGTTAGTCAGACAAACAGAAATCTGAGTTTTCTAAAACTAAATTTATCCACATAAGAGCTTATCAAAGTATATTTGGAGATAGATACCCCATGTCCCAGATGGGCTGAAGAAGTCTCAATTTGCTCCTTTGATCAGCCAAAATGATTATTAGAGCCCCCCTTCATTTTCAAAGAGTTCTTGTTTGAATAACACATTTTATTATACAGTAGTTACCATTTATATAGGAAGTTAAAGAAAATGATATTCAGGAAATTAAAAACTAATTATAATAATGAAATCCAATAAATGAGTATATGTCTTATTAAGAGCATGAACTTTTCCATGTTGATAAACAATTATTGAAAATAAGTATTTGTGTATGCTAACTGAATTTCCCTGACACTCATCCATACTTTGTATATGTTTTAGGACAGATTTTATGGTTCTGGGTCATCCCAAATGATTTTAGTCTGGTATAAATGTGAAGCTTTACAGGACTTAACTCTTAAGCAGTGCTGTGATTTCATCAGATTCCCCATATTCCTATTATGCCAAGGCAAGCAGGTCAATTCCCTCATAAGGAAAGGCTGTTAGAGCCACATGAAGGAGCCCTTGTGGACAAATCAGATCACTGAAACAGCCACAGTGCTAATAGCTGCTCCAATCAAATGAAAATCCAACTGCTACCATGCATGGCCCTGGTACCCAACAATTGTAAAGTGTTTTACAATCACCTTTAACAAGTCTGTCTCACATCTACCCAGGGGGCACACACTGAAATCCCTAGGCTTTTTTTCTAATAGTAAAGTATGTTCATTCATTCAACATTTATTAAGTACCTTACGTGTCCCAGGTTCTATGCTAGGCAGTAGAGATACAAGGATGTGTAAGGCAGAGTCAATGGTCTACTGGCTACAAAGTTAAATGAGGAGAGAAGTTTGAACCCACAGATTCTTGAGATTTGAAATTGGTTTTGCCATCTATAAGTATAAATTACAACTCATCCTTTGTTTTCTAAAATCTGCCATTTCTACTCATTCATTTATTTTCAATAAATACTCATTGGGTACTCACTCTAGTACAGGAATTCTTCTAGGTACCAGAAATACCAGCAGTCCCTGCCCTCATGGTGCTTATAGCCTAGAGGAGGGAAATGAGAAAAAACACACAACTATACTAGTACATATCAGATGGTGATATGTGCTTTGAAAAGAAAATAATTTAAAGACAAAAGGAATAGAACTTTATGGGGGAGAGATATTGGATGGTCAGGGAAAGCTTCCTTCAAAATAAGTATTGATAAGAAATCTGAATGAATGAGACATGAAGTAAGAGCATTCCAAGGGACAAAAACATAGTCAATATATGTCCCCAAACAGCAAGGATGCCAGTGTAGTTGGAATAGAGTGAGCTGGGGAGAGAGTGAGTGGTCATTTAGAGAGAAAGTCAGATGTGGGGAGGAAGGGCAGGCTGTGGAAGGCCTCTAAGTAATTGTATGGAAATTGAATTTTATTCTAAACATGTGCTTGGAAGCCACTGGATTTTAGAGTAGTCAGCTTAGGGATGGTGTTTAAAGTCATGAGACTGGAAATTCATCAAAGAGGTAGTGTAGAACTTTGGGAGACGGAAAAAGAATAGCCAGTAAATGTAGAAGAGAAGCTAGGAGAGAGGAGCATCTCAGATGCCTACTAAAAATGGTATCTAAGAAGGAAGGTGTGATCAGCTATGTCAAATGCCACCTTATTTATCCCATAATAGTTTACCTAAAGCTCACTCTTCTCTAAGCATTGTGCTGAGTGCTTGGGATCCAAAGCTTAACAAAATATGGTTCTTGCCCTGGAAGAGGTCACAGTCCCGTGGAAGAGATTGCAAAGTAAACAGACCATAGTGATATAATGTGGTCTGTGCTAAAGAGTCGCAAGCACAAGGTACCATGGGAACATGTATTGTCTCTTTATGTGACTTTACCCCTAAATCTTCAGAGGCAAGTGATTGGCATGAATAGATCTCTTTTATTAGCATAGTGCATTGACTGATCGCTGCCAGAAATGTATTGAATGACATTCCAGGTTTTATTTCCTAAGAGATGAGTTATGTATAAGCCAAATCCCTTGGGAGGTATTTTCAGAATTGGCAAGGTATTGTTATAATCATGAAAGTAATTGGTATTCATACTCTTCTACTTCTTATTCAAACTAGAATATACATTGAGAAAAAGTATAAATATATACTGGTAGATATATATGGAAGCATCAGACAGATGTTCTTGATGTACAGCAATGGATTTCCATAAGGACACTCTCTGGAGGATATAGGAACAGACCAGCAGAATTCACAAAATACGCAACTTCCAAGGGAAGCTATTTGCTTAAGCAACTTGATTATTTTTATTTAGTTCACTGAAGTTACCAATTCAGTTAAAAAATAATTTGCTTCAGTTTGTGTACTTGTCTGTAGACAAAACAACCACATAACTGACTTGGTGGATTTATTAATTTTAATGGCCCTTCCCCTAGCCTTCAGGTCACAGTGCATGCTCCCTAGTGTGACACACAAACTTTTCTAGAGGAAGCAGAGCAGAGAAGTTTGATTTGCTTACTCTAGACTCATTCAGCTTTGGTTTGAATCCTGCTTTCACTGTTCTCTAGCTGGAAGACACTGGGCAAGTGTACTCACTTGTAAAATGGGGGTAACGATAGAACATGACTGGGAGGCTATTGCAAGCATTAAATATGCTATTCTGTGCAAGGTCCTTAGAAAGTTCTCCAGAGGGTAGTGAGTGTCACGCAAATATTTGCTATTATTACCTGACTCAACTCCACTCCTCTGGCCTCACCAGCTGCCACTTGCAAACATGCCAACCACCTCTAGACAACCAAAACTGCTCAGAGAACAGAGCAGAGAGAGAAAACAGCCAGAAACCTGTTGCAGTGATCCAAGCCACAGCTAATGGTGCCAGAGGAGATAGAGAGAACCAGACTGACTCAGATTACAGTTTGAAAGTTGGGCTGACAGTATTTCCGAATGGAGTACTTGTATATGTAGGGTGAGGAAAAGAGAAGTTGAAAAAAGACACCTAGATTTTTAGCTGGATGAATTAAATAGAAGCAGCTTGGAAGAGGAGCATGTTTTCTGCTTAGGATATACATGAATTTTGAGCATCTCCAAGTGGATACATCAAGTAGGCAGTTGGATAATGCAACGGGAGTTGGGAAGAAGTCAGAGTTGCAGATATAAATTTGAGAATCATTACTATACAGATAATATGTAAAGTGAAAAGCCATGGGAACAGTTGTAAGTCACCTAGGGGCTAATAATACCATGTATATTTTAGAGTTGTTATAGGATTCTATGACTGAGGTATGTAAAGTACTTGGCACAGTTTTTGGCAAATAGTAAGTGGGCAATAAATGATAGCTATTGTTATCTTTATGATTATTACTAGGAATAATTTATTGCTAATGGGAATGATGTTAAACTTCCATTACTACTTAGAGATGTGCCTCCAAACCCTTTCCCTATAGTGCACACATAGAAAAGGATAACACTTGCACAACACACTAAGATAAACTTCACTGCCAGAGGCTCCGTTCAATTCCTGCCCAGGTGCCCAAGGGATATGGATATCAATTCTCATTATAATGCTGCAGCACAAGGTTGGGAAGGTCAAGCCTAGAGCCTTGATACGTAAGGTATGGTGTGTGGACCGGAATTTGAGTATGAACTGGGAACTTGTTTTCTACAGCGGACTCTCTGGCCCACCAAATCAGTATCTGCATTGTTACAAGCTTCCCTGCTGATTCCTGTGTACCCTGAAGTTTGAGAAGCACTGATTATAGGATTGTCCTGCAAATCTTAAAACTGATAGACATGAAATGACAAATCTGAGACAATTATTTCTTCTTCTCTCCTTGCTTTCAGCACAATGTATATATTGTGTATACTGTGTGGTGGTCCCATGGAGAAATTTATAATAGGGTTGTTTTTGCATTGGAGGACTTCTCTGTAGTGTGTGAACAGCTCTGGGTTCTTTGTTTGCTTACTTAAGTGTTTTCCATTTAACAAGGGCACTTTTTACACACATTGTAGCCATCTCTATACATGATGACCGGCCTGGGACCATTGCTTATCCCTGCAGCTGTGACAGTTTATCTCAGTGCTAGAGTTCATGGTGGGAAACGTGATACCTCATTTGGAGCCACATTAATACCACTGCTGAATTGAGTTAATTCCATTTGGCCTGAGCTATGACTCTGAAATACATTGAAGAAATGAGGCACTATTTATTACATTCGGTTTACGTAGAGGGGAATATGGTTAAATTGAGTCTCCGCAAAAACTCATTTTCCCCCTCAGATCAAAGCTTTATTTCCTGAATAACCCAGTTAATCTTATTATTCAAATTATTTATTTGTCCCATGTAGATCATACCAAAGGCGAGGTTCACTAGTGAGAAAAATGGCTATTTTCTATTTTTGTTAATTTTTTTAAAATTAAGCTAAGAGTTTTAATTAAAACATTACTTTTTTTCCTATAGAGATGTCCCAACTTCCTTCTGCAGGAAATGGGATCCTGAGGCTCTCATTCAATCCTGACTGGGTCTGGCCTGACTCACAACAGTGCATGTTGAGCCAAGAAAATTCTCCCACTAGATATTCCAGAAACAAAAGAGGTGGGTCAGGAATCAAAGAGAAAGATCAAAAGAAATGTTAACCCAGAAGGAGAGGTAGTACCTTAATAGAAATTTCCTTCCTCTTCTTCAACTGAAAACAACCTGAGAGACAAGTAGGAAAGGAATTTGCTTGGGTTTGTGGTAATCTGGGCTGGGACAGAGCCTAGGGACATCCTCATGTATTCAGTCTTAGGAGAAAATAGCTTTTTCTAGTACCCACAGTCTTGCTCATAGGTGGTCAAAGACTTTTCAGAAAAGATAGGTGTTTGCATAAGATAGGACTAGGACATCTTTGAGTTCAGTCACCTTGGGGTTCCATCTGTGAATTCCATCAAGTCTTATTGCTGCCTGCTTACAGCAGTATGGCTAGTAAAGGTTTTGAGGGACCATGGGCTGCATAGAAAAGAAACACAAAATTATATATTTGTTCCTTGTCATGTTGATATGTTCAGGTGAGAATGCAGGGGTAGAACTTTCCCAGTGGCAAAAGCTGATAAAGGAGACTCACTGAGCAAAGGAGATCTAGCAGAAGAGGTCTCTGGACATAGGGGAAGCCAGCCCTCAGTTTATGATGTGACTGCGGACAAGGTCCTACCTCTCTTGGAGTCTCAGTTGGCCTATTTGTCAAAGAGTCTGGAGCTCAAGGGGCTCTATTGGCACTGGTATTCTCTAATCCTAGGCTGGTAATGCCATTCTGAATTTCAGGAAGTGACATGTCAAATATTTCTAAAAATAGTTATAAAACTAAAATCTCAGCTGAGATTATCCTCAAAATGGTTCTTTTTCAACAATCACTGAAGGGAAAGAAATCCAGAGTACCAAAGTAATAGAATTCTGAGTTGAGGAACTTTTAGGAGGAGAAATATTACAAAGTTCTTGGTTCCATTCTCCATTCATGATCACCCTGAAGCTCTCCAGGCTGTAACCAAGAGAAGGGTTGTGGCATGTGACAATGTACAGAAGAGATGACTCTTGGTGCTCAATTTACAGCACCCTGTAGACAACCTTCAGTCTCCATGACCACTCAGAAATAAACAGTGGTAAGGATCATCAGGAGGGAAAAACAAGGATTTTGTTTGTGAAAATATGCAGGAAGAAATAAAAGCATGACATTTTAAATTACCCGTAGGAATTTCAAGGAGAGCAGTTATCATGCTCTTTAATTGGCTATATTTGCTCACTGTGTATTTTCAGAGAATACAATGACATGGCAGTAACTTTTTCACTTTTACAGAAAGATTGTTTTTCAGGACATATCACCCGAATTGAATTTCCCACCAAATACTTTTAAAATGTGCCTTTAAATCATTGAGTATATTTGTCATTCAGATTAATATTTATGCAAGTGAGAAATCATAAAACTACAATGTGAAATTGAACAATAAAATGAATGACCAAGATATGGTAATATGAAATATAAATATTGAGCATGCTTCAGTTTTTCATTTCAAGTGGTTAAAACAATACTAACTCATCCTTATGGTACCAACTATGGAAATCTATCAGCCCAACACCAGGCAAAACTTGAAGTAAATCACATCTGCTTGCACGATCTCATTTTATAAAAGGTTTTTTGAACTCAAGGAAAAGCTGCAACAAGAGCAATTTTCATGTTGTTTTTCTCAAAGTCCTTTACTCTGTGGTGGGTGATATAAACAGACCAACTTTGGGGCTTAAAATTGGAGGATCACTGTTTGCCTGCCTGCTCTGCCACTGCACTTGGCTGTGTGACCTCTGGAAAATCACTCAACTTCTCAGATCTTCCATCTCTTCAGCCATAGAAGAGATGATCTGCTTTCATGAGATACATTTGTCAAATGAGATACAATAATAAGATATCATAAGCAATATTTTCACACAGTAAAACACAATTGAACCACAGAATTGTGAATCTGTTACCTAAAACTGCATAGCACACCACTCCAAAACTTAGTGGTTTAACATAACAACGGTTCTCTTATTTTACACTGTTTCTGAGCTTCCAGAATTTAGGAAGGACTTAAGTTAGCCTTTCTGGTTTAGGGTTCATCACAGAATTTTAGGGCAGCTCCATGTGGGCTAGTTAGAGCCTCCTCACAGCATGGTGGCCTCAGGGCAGTTCCACTGTATATGGTGGCTGGAGTTCCCCAGAAGGAGTGTCCCCAGAAATTAGGCAGAGCGCATGGCATTTTTATGACTTAACTTTGGAAGTCATATAGCTTCTCCAGTGGTCAAAGCTGTCACAAAGCCCCAATTCAAGGGGAAGAGACATTCAAGAGGTCCAGGTCACTTAGTAAAAAGTGCATGTGGAACAGGAGGCACTGCTGTAATCATCCTTGGAAAATATGATCTGCTGCAAATAGCATCAAAAGCAAAACTTTCTAACGTTAATGCTGGTCTTATTTAAAAGATACTTGAAGGTCTCCAATGGAACCACTCCTCAAGACCATTATCCCAATGATTACTTTAGAATAGCATTACTACACCCCACAATCCCCTTTTAAGTTTCAAAGAATAATATTTAATACTATACAAAACATCTGCTCTTCATCAGATAATATTCTACATGCTTTACATACAATATTATCAATCCTTAATCTGGCATTGTAAAGTAGGGAGTATATCCATTTTAATAAGGAATCCTATTCAGAGAAATGATGTAACATGCCCAGGTCACAGAAATCAAAATCAGACCAGTCCCCTCTTTTACTACATTTTATGACCTATGTCTTTAATAGCAAATACTTAACACTAAGTTCTAGGAACTCAGAAACACACACACACACACACACACACACACACACACACACACACGAGTCTTTACTCAATCCTGTCAAGTACTATTAATATTTCCATTCCATAATGAGAAAAATGAAGCAAAGATAAATTATGCAACTTGCCCAAGGCCAGACAGCAAATAAATGGTGGTGCCTGATTTTGCACCAAGATCTGAATCCAAAATTATTCTGGAATTATTATGATCTTAACTATTCATCATAAACCAACTTTTCAACTTATTTTTCTTTTTTCCATGGAGGGAGGGTTCCACACTGGGTATTTGGCAAGGGAGGAGGCCATGAGGAGATGCAAGGGATGTTTTAAGCAGCTTCTTGTTGCCTGGGAGTGATCACAGTGATCAAGGTATAACCTGGAAAGGCAGACAGCACACAAAAACCAAGGTCTGCCTACTACCCAGTTTTTCTATGGTGGGATTAACTAGACTTGACCACCAACACTCATCTTAAATCATTGTTTTAGCAAAACACGTTTTCTGTGGTGAAAGGGAAAATACAGACCTTAATCAAACATAGTATGCTGCTGCTACTCTCTGTCAGATGGAAGCCAAGCTTTTTTCATTTATCATGCATTATTATTATGCTGGTATTTATAAATGGAGCTCCACATCTTTTTGCTTTATTGGTGAAAAGCAGTATCACACAGCAGGTGTTCATTCTTTGCCCTTAACCTTTGTAATGTAGGGTGAGGAAAAAGTCATTATTTGCATACTTTCATTACTATAAGAAACTTGAAATTCAACTAGAAAGCAAGCAATTCATTTATGACAGGTACAAACTGAACACTGTTATTTTGCATATTCCAAGTGACTTCTGCATTTTTGACACTGCAATTGTAGTTGCTTCTTTTAGAATCAGGTTTCGATGAGGAAATCACTCAATAGCTGTGTGATAAAAGACGGCACACATAACTTGTCTAAGCTTCAATTTACTTGATTACAAAATAGAGTTAAAGCTTTCTCTGGCCTTGTTATAGGAAATGGGAGCTGAAGAAAAAGGTTAAACATAAAATGCAAATAGATTCTATGAAAGATTTGTTGTCATATTAATCCTCATAAAAAGTAGCATTTTTATTTGGTAAGTAGGCACAAATATTATTATTCATTTTAAAAGTGCATATTTATTGGTGCCCACAGTATGCCAGATGCAGTTGTAGGTGCCAAGGATAAGTCAGTTAACAAAACAAGAGAACAGTTTTATGCTCCTTGAACTTTTCATTCTGATGGGGAAAGATAGAAAACAAGTCCACAAGTAATTGCCCAGTATGCCAGATGTTGGCGATAGTTGCTATCGAGAACAATAAAGGATAGAGGGGGTGAGGAGAGGCATGGTGGTGAAGTTATTATCTGTGCATTGGATGGAGGAAGAGGCACTGGTTTATATAGATAGGATAATCTGCGAAGACAGCTCTGATAAGGTACCATTTGAAATCAGGTAAATTTGACAATTTTATATCGTGCCATTAAGATAACATAAACTAGGTCAGCTGGTGTGGCTTAGTGGATTGAGCATCGTCCCACGGACCAAGAGGTCCCGGGTTCCATTCCCCCTCAGGACACATGCCCACGTTGTGGGCTAGATCACCAATAGGGAGCATGCAGAAGGCAGCCAATTGATGTGTCTTTCTCATGGATGTTTCTATCTGTCTCTCCCTCTTTCTTCCTCTCTATATAAAAGTCAATGAAACATATTTTTAAAAAAAGATAATACAAAGTATTGAAAACAGTTATTCTTAAAACTGATCAAGTCATAAATAAAACTTTATTTTAAAATATATTATTTTGAAAACCACACATAATATTGGTTTGAAAAAGTAGAATTTTATCAAAGGGGTAAGAACTAGTTTTATTTCAGCTTTATTTGAATAATAAGAATTTTTTTCAATCAATAATATTTTTACTTTGTTTATGTAGAAGAATCCCAAGAAATTCCCTCTGTCTTAATAGCTCTGATGTATTGTCTTCTATGTGCCATATATTTTAATATTTTATTACTACTGTCTTTACTTTCAACCTAACAATAATCCTGAACAGTAGGTACTGTTGTACTCATTATGGATGTATAAGGAAACTATGTTTGATTATTTAATTGCATCCTTATAACAATTAGTATTTTAAGTGTTTCTAAATGAATTTTATTTTTTTCTTTATTGATTAAAGTATTACATATGTGTCCTTATCCTCCCATTGCCCCCCCCCCCCCCAATCATGCCCTCACTGACCTGTTGTCTATGTCCATTGGTTAGGCTTATATGCATGCATACAAGTCCTTTGGTTGATCTCTCCCCCTTACCCCCACCCTCCCCTACCTTTCCTCTGAGGTTTGATGGTCTGATCAATGCTTCTCTGTCTCTGGATCTGTTTTTGTTCATCAGTTTATGTTGTTAATTATAGTCCACAAATGAGTGAGATCATGTGATATTTATCTTTTCCTGGCTGGCTTATTTCACTTAACATAATGCTCTCCAGCTCCATCCATGCTGTTGCAAATGTTAAGAATCCCTTCTTTTTTATAGCAGTGAGGTATTCCATTGTGTAGATGTATCAGTTTTTCAATCCACTCATCTGCTGATGGGCACTTAGGCTGTTTCCAAATCTTAACTATGCTGAATTGTGCTGCTATGAACATAGGGGTGCATATATCCTTTCTCATTGGTGTTTCTAGTTTCTTGGGATATATTCCTAGAAGTGGGATTACTGGGTCAAATGGGAGTTCCATTTTCAGTTTTTTGAGGAAACTCCATACTGTCCTCCACAGTGGCTGCACCAGTCTGCATTCCCACCAGCAGTGCACAAGGGTTCCTTTTTCTCTGCATCCTCACCAGCACTTGTAATTTGTTGATTTGTTGATGATAGCCATTCTGACAGGTGTGAGATGGTACCGCATTGTTGTTTTGGTTTGCAACTCTCTGATGATTAGTGACTTTGAGCATGTTTTCCTATGTCTCTTGGCCTTCCTTATGCCCTATTTTAAAAAGTATCTATTTAGTCCATTGCCCATTTTTTTGATTGGGTTGTTTATCTTCCTTTTGTTAAGTTGTATGAGTTCCCTGTAAATGTTGGAGATTAAACCCTTATCAGTGATAACATTGGTAAATATGTTCTCCCATGCAGTGGGATTTCTTGTTGTTTTGTTGATGGTTTCTTTTGTTGTACAGAAGCTTTTTTATTTTGATGTAGTCCCATTCTAAATGAATTTTAAACAAAAGGAAATGCTTTCAGAAATATGTGCTCCCAGGTCACATACCCACTGGATGGAGAACCAAGATTCTAGCTTAGTTTTGCCTGACTCTGACATTGCTGCTCTGTTCCTCCACATCATGCTGATTTCCCCATCCCTGGATAATTAAGATGAAATACTTCTCTCTTGAAATATGTTCCATGGGTTTCAATATCCTGCCTGTTTCTTACAGCCTGTTTTGTTGCTTCTGAAATAGGTTTAACAAAAATTGAGATTTAGCTATGGATAATTAATCCATGAGAGTTAATTAAGGAGAATCTAGGGCTTCCTGCATTTACAACTAGAATCTTTAAATATGACATCCAGTGAAGAAAGTACTACACCTTATTTAATATCACATTCATTATTTGTCTTTGATCGGCACAGAATGTCCTTCTGTCTTTTCAAAATGAGAGCCTTTTACTTGAAGCTGATGGGTGTGTAACGTGAACATATATGTGTGACTAGTCTTTAAGATGTGAGGGACACTGATATTGGGCTGCTCTGTCTGTATGCTATAAGAGTCCCTACAAAGAGAGTGAATTTGATTTTAAGTCAAATTGTATGTTACTCCATGGATGCTATCCTTAATGCCTCATTCTTCCTCACCAAGACCCTTGATGTCTAATTTATGAGCAAATCCTGCAAATTTTGCCTTTAAAATCATATTACATGTTCCACAATCACTACTTTGTTTAAGCCATCTTATCATTCCTGGACTACTATGGGGATCTCCTCCCTAGCTGATCTTCCTGCTCCCCCCTTATCTCCTTTAGTCCATCCTGTACACAGCAGCCACACTGATCTTTGGAAAACACAAATCTGATTATGTCATCATACTCCCTTCCCAATTTCAGATTTTTTCTAAAGCCTGTGATTGCTCTTAGAATGAAGACCAAATTCTTCATTGTAACTGACAGACCTCTAGATGCTCTGGCCCCTGCTAATCTGTCAGCACCATCTCCAGATGCTTCTCATCACTATGTTTACTTTAACTCACCATTGCATTCCTACTGCCTATCATGAGGCTTGGCATAGAGCAGATTCTCTGTAAATAGTTCTTAAATGAATGAAAGAACTTTTTTCTTTTTTACAATTTATGCATGTACCATGTCTGTCAACCTGTTGGTCACGTTGGAACGAAAGATGGGCCTGGCCTTTCTGAAAGCAGATAAAAATGTAGAAAAGAGGAGGGAAAACAAGATGGCAGCATAGGTAAACACCTAAATTGCTACCTCACACAAAAATTTCAAAACTACAGCTAAAAGACAAAACAGACACCATCCAGAACCACAGGAAAGCTGGCTGATTGGAAATTCTACAACTAGAAGGGAAGAGAAAAGCACATTGAGACTCAGAGGAGCTGCAAAGGCTGAGGTATGGAGGCACGCCTGCACAGAGAGGACTGGCGGCTGAGTGCGTGGCTGGCTTTCTCAAGTGGGAGGGAAACGGAAGCTCCTGACTGCGCTGAACTCCAGTTCCGGGCGAGACTCTGGGAACCCAGATTCATTCGGGGAGAAACTGGACTGTCTGGCAGAGGGCAAAACTCAAGGGTGGCTTTCTCTCAGAGGTGCTTACAGTGATTACCGAGGGACACTGAGACCCAGGGGCCTCATAGGGCAGGGCTGTTAGGAAGCCAAGGCTGTCTGCTCTGCCCTGAAACTCCGCCCCATCCAAGCTGAGCACAGAGGCTTTTGCAATTTTGCAAGTCTTGTCTTATAAGGGTGTCTCCAGCACAGAAGTTCTCCCAGTGTAGACACAGCTGATCCTCACAGCCAATTTGCCTGGAGGTCAATTCCTCCTAGTTATACCAACAACAATCAAGACTTAACTACAACAAGACTGTGCACACAGTCCACAAAGGGGTGCACCAAGCGTGTCCACCTCAGGTAACTGGGGAGGCTGAGCCTCTGGGCCCTATAGGACACCTAGCACACAAAGCTACTCTACCAACTCAGGGTAGCAACAAAAATGCAGAGACAAAGAAACAGATCACAAATGAAAGAAATGGAGGAAAACAAACGACTGGATATAGAGTTCAAAACCACAGTTATAAGGTTTTTCAAGAATTTCCTAGAAAAGGCTGATAAATTTAGTGAGACCCTCTAGGATATGAAAAAGGACCAACTAGAAATTAAACATACACTGACTGAAATAAAAAATATTATACAGAGACCTAACAGCAGACTAGAGGACCGCAAGAATCAAGTCAAAGATTTGAAATACAAAGAAGCAAAAAACCGGAAAAGCAAAAAGAAAAAGAATCCAAAAATTTGAAGATAGTGTAAGAAGCCTCTGGGACAACTTCAAGCATACCAACATCAGAATTATGGGGGTGCCAGAAGAAGAGAGAGAGCAAGATACTGAAAACCTATTTGAAGAAATAATGACTCAAAACTTCCCCCACCTGGTGAAACAAATAGAATTACACATCCACGAAGTGCAGAGAACCCCAAACAAAAGGAATCCAAAGAGGGCCACACCAAGACACATCGTAATTAAAATGCCAAGATAAAAAGACAAAGAAAGAATATTAAAAGCAGCAAGAGAAAAACAGTTAATTACCTACAAGGGAGCACCCATACGATTGTGAGCTGATTTCTCAATAGAAACTATGCAGGCCAGACGGGAGTGGCAGGAAATATTCAAAGTGATGAATAGCAAGAACCTACAACCAAGATTACTCTACCCAGCAAAGCTATCATTCAGAATTGAAGGTCAGATAAAGAGCTTCACAGATAAGAAAAAGCTAAAGGAGTTCATCACCACCAAACCAGTATTATATGAAATGCTGAAAGGTATTCTTTAAGAAGAGGAAGAGGAAGAAAAAGGTAAAGATAAAAATTATGAACAACAAATACATATCTATCAAGTGAATCTAAAAGTCAAGTGAATAAAAAATCTGATGAACAGAATAAACTGGTGAATATAATAGAATCAGGGGCATACAAAGGGAGTGCACTGAAAATTCTCGGGGGGAAAGGGGTGTGGGGTTTGCGGGAAGAGACTGGACAAAAATTGTACACCTATGGATGAGGACAGTGGGGGGTAGGTAAGGGCAGAGGGTGGGGTGGGAACCGGGTGGAGGGGAACTATAGGGGGAAAAAAGAAGAACAATGGTAATAACCTGAACAATAAAGATTTATTAAAATTTTAAAAAAGAAAAAAAATGTAGAAAAGACCACATTAAAAAGTTTGCATACAGACATAAAGCATGTGCAAATATGTGGATCAAGACACCTTTAAGCCCTAACCGGTTTGGCTCAGTGGATAGAGCGTCGGCCTGCGGACTGAAAGGTCCCAGGTTCGATTCTGGTCAAGGGCATGTACCTTGGTTGTGGGCACATCCCCAGTAGGGGGTGTGAAGAAGGCAGCTGATCGATGTTTCTCTCTCATTGATGTTTCTAACTCTCTATCCCTCTCCCTTCCTCTCTGTAAAAAATCAATAAAATATATTTTTTTAAAAAAGACACCTTTAAAATCCAAATTTTGCACATTAAATTTTTTTTTCAAGTAATTTTCTAGGTAGCAACCCACTCCACATTTAGAAAGAACTGCTAAGATCAGGCTGGATAGGGACGGGTATTTTTATATGGATCAAATTAGATTTGTGAGCATGCTGCCAGACACAGTTGGGAACTGGTCAGCATTTTCCCCCACCCTCGCTGCTTTAACCAGTGTACTCAATCTACTGCCGGCAGCCTTATCTGTAGGATTTGTACAGGGCACCTTCTTTTGCCATTCATGACTCACTGTCTCTTGCTCTAAATCTGTGGACTATCTAAAACTTTGTCTCCATACACTTGTTCTGAGTTTGGTTTCTGGCCTTCCTTCTTCTCGTGACCATAAGAAACATAGTCCGCCAGTGGTAGTCTGGGAGCCTCTCTGGAGGCTGTTTGGTCGCTGCACTCAGGCTCCACACATGACAGCTGTGGGCAACCTCAGCACTGTCCTGGCAGCCTGACCCTGTTGAATAGCATTACTGGGTCCAGCAGTTCTACTCTGGGAAGGGGACTCGGTAGAGAACTTTAGTAATTTACAGCATTCATACATTTCTGCCTAATTTAATTCACAATTATAAAGATAAAAATCGTCTTGTTTGAATAGTGCATTTGATTATGTAATCACCAAATCTGAATAAGTAGCCCAGTTAATGTAATATTATTTGATGAAATAGTTCACACCTCCTAAATTTATTTGGAAATTAACTTCAATTAGCTAGAAGTAAGAACTGTCAGTGAATTTCTTTCTAATCTGACTTGCAAAAATAGTTAAGATTTCTTTGAATATGGCTCCAAGAGTGTCTTTGATTTCAAGGACCCTATTTAACACCCCAAATTTATCATTTCTTCTAGGTGCCTGGAATCCATGTGTACAAGAGTTCAAGATCCTTTTTTTTTTCATCAAGTGTTAGATTATTCTCCAAGGAACGCTTATTGTCCGAGATCCAGCTGTGTGCTTCTTTCTTGAAATGGGCCACTTTAACCATCTGCATTTGTGACTCCCTTGGAGAGAGACTCCTCAAATCAGAAATATGCTATGGAATTTACTGGAAGATAGGTCACATCTAGTACCTCTACTCCTTGCTACCATCTTGGACCTTAAGACAATTTCCTCAGCAATCTAAGAGATATTCAGATAGCAAACCTGTGGTATTACATTTCATTTTAATGGTTTGGCACCCAATCAGAATATTACAGTCTCTTTGCAAATGGTTTTTGGTTTAAGGATGGGCACACAATTCAGACTGAACAAATGAAATGCACTCCTCCTACTTTTGCTTTTATTGTTGAGACAGTTGTGCTCTCATTTCTTCTGGTTTTGGACTTGTGGGGATCTAAACAGGAGGTATAGAGAGCCTTGCAACTGGGAAGGGCAAGCCTGAATAAGAATGGAACCAATGTGAAAGAGAGCAGAGCCAGGAGATGGAGAGTCGGGGTGCAGATAACCAGGATCAAATGAAGTTCACCCCTGGAAAATTTCATTTATGGAAACCAATACAGTCCTTTAATTTGCTTAAGCAAATCTAGGGTGATTATATTTTTCACCTCTAATTGCAAGAATCCTGACTAAATCAAAACTATTTTATCTATTTGGATCCTTCAATGCATCTGAAAGAAGTGTAAGTGTATTCTTTTAGTAGGAGTCCACATTAGTTTATCTACATTGACTGTGGACACCAGCATTCACCCATGCATCCACTAAACCTACTGTGAGGCATCTATCCTCAATATCGTTGGCTTACTAGCTTCATAAGTAGTTGCAATGCTCAAATGCCTAACATTTTATGTTGAAAGTACTCAAACATACACAGAAGAGTTGAAAGTATTTACAGTGAACAATCCATGAACTTGCCATTTAGATCCTATCATTAACATTTTACTGCACTTGATTTATCATATCTATCCCTCTATCCATCTCTCAATCCATCTTATTTTTGGATAAATTTCAAACTAAGTTACAGACATTACACTTCCTGGTTTGCATGCAGCTCTGTTTTTAACTAAATAAATCTTTTGGCAACCCACCCTCACTGGACCTTGGTTTTACATATGGAAAAACATGGAGGTTGTTTTAGATGACCTCCAAGCGCCCTTTCCAGCTCTGACATTTTGTAGTTCTCTGATATTTGCCTTTTTAATTGATTGGCATGCTTGTGCAAAATGCTCTCTTGTTGGATTTTAAAAGGATTAACATGGAAAATAGATTCTATTTATCTATGGAATATTTACCTACTGAAGCCTGTTTGTTTTAGAATACTGTGCTAACCAGTCCGTTGTGATTTTGAGCCAAAGCAGATGTTTTTAGGGTTCTAGGGAAAAAGAAAATAAAGTATCAGGTCTAATTTTTTTTAAAATATATTTTATTGATTTTTTACAGAGAGGAAGGAAGAGGGATAGATAGTCAGAAACATCGATGAGAGAGAAACATCGATCAGCTGCCTCTTGCACACCTCCTACTGGGGATGTGCCCGCAACCAAGTTACATGCCCTTGACTGGAATCGAACCTGGGACCTTTCAGTCCGCAGGCTGACGCTCTATCCACTGAGCCAAACCGGTTTTGGCTAATATTTTAAAAATGATGGGAAGAGTGGTATCTTATCCAGTAAAGGAGAAAAGGAAAAGAGCATGCAAGAGCAAATGTATTCTAATGTGAGTTATACTCTGCCAGTCCTGGGGAGGAGGGAAATCAAAAGTATGATGGCCTGATGGCAAAACAGAAGTCAGAGGTCTGAGGCCACTGAGTCTGACAGCATTATTCCTGTTTAGTAAATGCAGGGGCATCTCTACCAGATAATTTTTGATGGTTTCTAGGAAGTAAGAAAATGGCTTAAAACAAACACACCTAGCTATACAGATGCCACTACCCAGGAACTGCCCTGCCCGTGACCAGCCACAGTGAACCCCAATGTATTCTTTGACATCTTCCTTGACTGCGAGCTCTTGGGCTATGTCTCCTTCAAGCTGTTTGCAGGCAAAGTTCCAAAGACAGCAGAAAACTTTCATGCTCTGAGCACTGGGGAGAAAGGATTTGGTTAAAAAATTTCCTGCTTTCACAGAATTATTCTGGGATTGATGTGCCAGGGTGGTGACTTCACACACCATAATGGCACAGATGGCAAGTCCATCTATGGGAGAAATTTGAGGATGAGAACTTCATCCTGAAACATACAGATCCTGGTATCTTGTCCATGGCAAATGCTGGACCTAACACAAACGGTTCCGTTTTTCATTTGCACTGTGAAGACTGAGTGGTTGGATGGCAAGCGTGTGGTCTTCAGCCGGGTGAAAGAAGGCATGTATATTGTGAAAGCCATGGAGCGCTTTGGGTCCAGGAATGGCAAGACCAACAAGAAGATCTCCATTGCTGACTATGGACAACTCTAATAAATTTGACTTGTGGTTTATCTTAACCACAAGACCATTCCTTCTGTAGCTCAGGAGAGCAGCCCTTCACCCAATTTGCTTGGTATGTTCTACTTGTATAATTTTTGTGCTCTCACCACAGTTCATTGGGTTCCATGATTTCTTTAGCCATCCCCAATCTAGCTGGATTGCAGAGTTAAGTTTATGATCATGAAATAAAAACTAAAGTTGTCTGAAAAAAACAAACAAAACAAAACAAAACAAAAAAACAAACACACACACACACACACACACAACACCCCTCTCCCCCAAATAAAAGATATGAAAATCAGTCTTAAAGAGAACTGGTTATTTATAGAAATATTTTCTTGTTTCCTTTTATGAATACTGAAGCAGGACTTTGAGTGTACCTGGATGTGAGAACTTTGAATGAAGCAAGGTGAGTAAATGAATTTTCATAATTTTTGTGAGCACCATTTAGCTGGGTTAACTTTAGTCAGTAATAGTCAACTCTTCTCAGATGATAGGGGCATCGTTTTGGAAGTGTGAGGGCTGTGTTCAACTATAAGCACACTAACAGCTTCAGTGACCCTGTCGGAGGCTCCCAAGGCACACACATGGTAATGGAGGATGGTGACTGGATCTGGGATTGCACTGTACAAGTGCATAGCTGCAGCTTACTAGCTTTAAGTGAACCTATTGAGGTAGGCCAGTGAGAGGAGATAGGGAAGGATCTAGGCCCACAAGCAACTATGTGGCCTTGGCTCTCTGCATGCACCCATGAGGCTGTAGTCTCACCCCAGGCATGTGCCTGGTGGTGGAGGCCAGTGACAGGAGTCAGGCTGGCAGCATGCAGTTGCATGCATAACTACAAGAGCTAGTCATGAAAGCATGTACTGTGGTGGGGCTCAGCTGCAAGGTTTGAGGCTGACACCTTCTCTCTTCCAGCTTGCATCTATGACTTCATGAAATAAAAATCAACAAAATCAGTTGATACTAGTTCAGACAGTTAACAACTTGTATCAGAAACATTGTCATTTAAAAGCTTCTGCTCTGAGCCACCAATCATGTCAGGATATATAGGACAACAGCCTCCTTAATTCCTTCACAAATAAGTCTTGTTCTCCATTTGGTCCATTTCTTTCAGTTAGAAAACATCTAGGTGCTGCCTTACATCAGTATGGAATCACAAAGATAGCCATCTCCCAAGATGAGGAGAAACCCAGTTGTTACATCTCTTAACAGTTCCTTGGTCTGCCTTTACATTCAATCATGTACAATGTCAGCCATAACCCTGAGTTAGAGTACCTGGGTCAGTTCTGAATGGGTCTACTACCACTAACTTCCTGTAAACACCACTTTCTGTCAAAATGGGTTCCTTCTCTGGGTTCCTTCAATATATCTCATGGCTCTCAAACAGAACTTTCTGGTGTGGAATACCTTCTCCATTTATGATGCTGATGAAAATTCTTTTTTCCATGTGTATATTTATTTAATTGATCAATAACATTTTAGGAATAGGGAATTGTGTGATTATGCTTATGCTCATACTGCTATCTTAACTCAGAAATAATGTTAGCCTTAGTTCTTTGAATCAGCATGCCATTAGCTTCTGTGTGGTGGCCCAAGTGACAGAGCCATTAGCATGTTGTGTGCATGTGTGTGTACTTTGATTTATGCATGCACATACATGTTTGTCCATAGGATTAGACACATGTTTTTTCTATGCCCCATGAAAGTGTTCAGTCTGTGTCCAACTATATAAGTACTAATAGAGGGGACAAGAACTTATCTGTTAGCCTCCAGATGAAAATCAATGAGGGAGCCCACTAGCAAAGAGACACTAACTCTTTTCTTCCTATTTTAAAATTACAGTACCTCCAAGGACCAAAATGTTATTTTGTTTTATTTTTGAATGCTTAACAATACAATTTGTCCTTAATGCAAGGAATATTTCTGGCCTAATAATGTAGCTAATTTTTGCATGTATAAATATCCTCTGTCCCATTTCTTTTTTTAAGTGTATGTGTCCCAATTTCAAATTATAAATTCATATTTTAAAGACAGAAAAATAAAAAGTGAAAAATAAACAAACCTATAGCTCTAACTACCCAAAGATATCCCAATTAATTTTATATATACACTAGAGGCCTGGTGCACGGAATTTGTGCACTTGGGGAGGGGGTCCTCTCAGTCCAGCCTATGCCCTCTTGCAGTCTGGCAGCCCTCTAGGGATATCCAACTGATGGCTTAAGCTCACTCTCCATGGGGAGGGGGCCTAAGCCATCAGTCGGACATCCTTAGTGCTGCACGGAGGTGGAAGAGGCTCCTGCCACCACTGCTTTGCTCGCCAGCTTTGAGCCTGGCTTCTGGCTGAGCAGCGCTCCCCCTGTGGGAGTGCACTGACCACCAGGGGGCAACTCCTGTGTTGAGTGTCTGCCCCCTGGTGGTCAGAGCATGTCATAGCGACCAGTCGTTCTGCCGTTCGGTCAATTTGCATATTAGCTTTTTATTATATAGGATTTTTCTTTATGTTATAACTAGAGGCCTGGTGCACAAAATTAATGCACGGGGGGTGTGTCCCTCAGCCCAGCCTGCACCCTCTCCAATCTGGGACCCTTTGAGGGATGTCGGACTGCCCGTTTAGGCCCGATTCCAATAGGATCGGGCCTAAATGGGCAGTCGGACATCCCTCTCACAATCCAGGACAGCTGGCTCCCAACTGCTCACCTGCCTGCCTTCCTGATTTCCCCTAAATGCTTCTGCCTGCCAGCCTGATCACCTCATAACAACTCCCCTGCCAGCCTGATTGATGCCTAACTGCTCCCTTGCCAGCCTATTTGCCCCTAACTACCCTCCCCTGCAGGCCTGGTCACCCCAAACTGCCCTCCCCTGCAGGCCTGGTCCCCCCCCAACTGCTCTCCCCTGCAGGCCTGAGTCCCCCCCAACTGCCCTTCCTTGCAGGCCCGGATACCCCCAACTTCCCTCCTCTGCCAGCGTGGTCACCCCCAACTGCCCTCCCTTGCAGGCCTGGTCCCTCCCAATTGCCCTCCCCTGCTGGCCAACTTATGGTGGCCATCTTGTGTCCACATGGGGGCAGCCATATTGTGTGTTGGAATGATGGTCAATTTGCATATTACTCTTTTATTAGATAGGATTATTAGATAGGATAGAGGCCTGGTACATGGGTTGGGACCAGCTGGTTTGCCCTGAAGGGTGTCCCAGATCAGGGCAGGGTTTCCTTGGGGCAGCCTGGGCGAGGGGCCTGTGGTGGTTTGCTGGCTGGCCATGCCCCCCAGCGACCCAAGCAGAGGCTCTGGTATGTGGGATTTATTTATCTTCTATAATTGAAACTTTGTATCCTTGAGCGGAGCCAAGCCTCCTGCTTGCTCCATGGCCGCAGCCATTTTGTTGAGATTTATTTATCTTCTATAATTGAAACTTTGTAGCCTTGAGTGGAGGCCAAGGCAGGCCAGGGCTGCGGAAGCTTGGCTTCCTCCATTGCCGGGGAAACCCAAGCCTCCTGCTCGCTCTGTGGCCACAGCCATCTTGGTTGGGTTAATTTGCATACTCGCTCCTGATTGGCTGGTGGGTGTAGCTTGTGGATGTTGCTGAGTGATGGTTAATTTGCATATTACTCTTTTATTAGATAGGATATATTTGTGATAAATCTTATATTTGTTTTCTTGCCATCATTTTCAGGTACTTCAATTATTCAGTCATAGCTCTTGTGAATGTTGGAATATAACTTTGGACGAAGAACTATACATCTGCACTTTATCATAAATGTATTGAAAATGTAGGAAATAAAGTTTTTCCCATATTTTTAAATCTTTATATTTTGACCAGTGGAAATGTGGAAATTCCGCTAGCCAGGGAGAATGATTACGCCAAGTGTGAGTACTTTCTGAGATTCTCCAGCCCCAGTGCTGAAGTAATTTCAGACCTAGAGGTCCTTAGTCAAGATAGCTTGTCAATTCTTCTATGAGAGGAGATATTTAGGTCTTTTTCACTACTTTCTACATAGGTGACCAATAAACACATAATGTAATTTATGCCTTTTCAAATACCATGTGCTACTATTCCAGGAAGCTGCCGTAGATGCTTAAAGTCAACACAAGTAATGTCCCAATTGAATTTTTTTAAAGATTGTGCTTTAATAAAAACAGTTTCATCTCAACCAGTAGGAAGTTAGTTCTTTGGTGTTAGAGGTCTTAGAGAAAAACCAATTGATTCTCATCTAATTTCCTCAATGAGCTATGAGGTAGGGGAATTTTTAACTTATGCTTTCCTGACAGAGGAGAAAATCAAATGTCTTTTCAGAACCTACTTAGGCCTCAAAACAGATGTCTAGAGGTAAGGCAATGCATGTATAGAAGACAGTATTATGTTTTCTGTAGATTTAGTGGATCTTATTTACTACATTATATCAAAGCTCTTTGTAGTGGTCAAACTATCTAATTTCTGTATAAATCAATTATAATAGCAAGCAACTAACCTTTATAAAATTTATCTTTATTGTTGAAAGTATTACAGATATTCTCTTTGTTTTTTTGTGTATTTTCCCCATTGACCCCCCTCCTTCCTGCACCCACTCCTTCTAAACCTTCACCACATTATTGTCTGTTTCCATGGGCTATGAATATATGCATATAAGATCCCCAGTTAATCTCTCACCCCAAAACACCTATCCCCACCTTCCCTCTGAAATTCATCAGTCTATTCATGGTTCTATGTCTCTGATCTATTTTGTTCATCAGTTTATTTTGTTCATTAGATTCCGCATATGAGTGAGATCATGTGATACTTTCTCTGACTGGCTTATTTTGAGGAGCAAGTAACTTAAAACACAGACTTTATTTTAAATCTATGAATATTACTAATAACGCTATATTTTAATTATAGAGCTTTATTTATCTATAATGCAATTATATATTTGATGAAACTTCCTTCATTGGTTTTAAATTTATCATTGCAAATGTAATACTGAAGTACATAATTAACTGGGTTATAAAACTATATTTATTTTCATCTTGTGGATACATAAAAATACAGATTCATTTTGCGATTACTAATTTCATTTTGCAAGAAAAATTACTTCATCTTCTAGGAGTATAGCTCAATCTATACATGGTCATTGCTGTTAAACTATATTAATGCTTACTGAGGAAGACCCTTCCAATCTACAAAATTCCTTAGTTTTTACCATTCCAGAGAATGCACAATAATGTCTAGTATTTTTGTACCTGGAATCAAAATGGGTTCCTGTAAGTGTTTGCTGTCAGAGATTTCAGGAAAAAATGTAGTTAATCCTTTTTGTCCATCAAGAGACCCAGGCAAGTGAGTCTTAGGGACATGATGTTATCATTATTTATTAATAACAATATTATAATTCAATACTTATTATATGTCAAATGTTTCCAAGCACTTTACCTACATAATCACATTTAATCCTCACAAAGATCTCTCTGAAATAACTACATTACCTATTGTACAAATGAGGAAATAGATTTTAAGTGATTAAAGGACTTACTCTTGGTCATACAACTAGTAATTTGTAGAAACACAATTTGGGTCATGTTGTCTGATAAAAAGATGAATGCCATTAACCTCTACAGTATCAGCTCCATAATAAAGCAAATTTAATTTTCTCTCTATTACAAATATCAAGATGTTCATTTTTTTATTAAGAGAAGGAAATATGGGAGAGGGAGAAAAATGGCAGCAGAATAGACAGACGTGTTCCGAGCCTTGTCCCGGAGCAGAAAGAAAGAACAGCTGAGGGTCGCACTAGGAGTGTTTGTTGGCAAGTTGGGGGACAGCTGAACTCCAGAAGAAGGTGGGAGACTGCTAGACGGGGTTCCCCTGACCTGGCAGCTCCCACTGCGGCTGGGTCCCCTCCCGGAGCTGCGGGCTTGGACATGGAGTCGCCGCAATCTGGAACCCGAAAGTGGAGCTTATCGGAAGCCTGAGAATCCACAACTGCGGCACCCACGGAACAGCTGCGAGCCCCAGAACAACGCTCCCCAATTGGCGCAAACACACGGGTTCAGAGGAGCTCTACACTCCACCACGGAAAGGTCAGATTTCGCCTAGGATAAGGTGAGGTCTCTGGTACCAGCACAAGAGAGGAACTCGCGTTTTGCGGGAGCTGGAGAACCAGGGAAGTCTGTGCCTAGAAAAATCGGTGGCTGCTGGGGCTGGCGTGATCTGTGAATGTGGAAGGGGGTCCTTAGAGCTGCTAACAGAAGGGCTCTCTAAAAAGCAACCCATTTTGATCTGAAGTGTAGGGACACCCTAAGAATTTCAGGGGTGTGCTAGACTTACGCGCAGCCACGGAGTGCGCACACTTGGGCTTTTTCCTCTTGAAATTCTTGCTTCTGATTACTAAGCCCAATTCATAGGATCACGCAGTTGGGGACACCCTGGGAGACTGCAGGGGAAAGTTGTTTTTCTGGAACCTGGGGATCGGAGCAGGGAGTGACCATCAGAGAGCAAGCTCTGAGGCAGCCCACTCCCACAAACCCGTAGTGAGTGCCACAGGGAAAGAAGGCTCTAACAATCCCTAGAGAGGCCATAGATAGACCCGGAAGTCAATCCAGAAACACTGCCACCCAGGGGCTGAATCACAAATTGACTCTTGTGTAATCAAAAATAAAGGAATACGAATTAAGACACACCACCTGCTTAAAATCAGGACTAGCTTACATCACTGAAGAGCAGTGGAACGCAGGGAACTGCAATACTGTCCAGACTGAGAAACAGGCGTGCCAAACAGAACAACAGAGGAAGTGAATGACCTTCAATACTCCACATTTTATTTTTATTTTTTATTTTTTTATTTTCATTTTTTGCATCTTTTACTCAAGAAACTAATTTTTTTTTTCCTCACTTGATTTTACCTTTTTAATTATTACATTTTAATTTTCAATCCGTATTATTACTACTGCTATTTTATCTTTTTTTTTTTAAGTGTCATTTTATTTTCTCTTCATTTTGTTTTGGGATTAATGTTCTACATTCTATTTTTATCTTTCCTTTAGCATCATTTTACTCTATCTCAAATCTACCTTTATGCCATCACTCTCTTCCTCACTTTTCCCTTTTCAGTGTCCTGTTTATCTTACCCCTTTCCTGCTTTAGATTTTCCCTATTCCTTCTGTTTACCCCCTTTTAAAATTTCACCCTACTTATATATCTAATCTCCAATCCCCTGCTCCAAGTCCATACACACCTCTCTCTTCGCTGTCTTAACTATCCAAAAAATTGTTTTTTTCTCTGTCCTTTTGTTGTTGTTCGCTTGAATGTAGATTATATCGAATTTTTATGCTTTTTTGTGAGATTGTTTTGCTTATTCTTCTTTTGTTTATTTTTTGTTTGTTTAGTGCTTCTGTTTTCCCTTGCCTCACTCAATATTAGTTGGTGTTGTAGTTTGTATTAATCCCCAGGTACTTGTTGCTGGCATTTGCTGGGATAAGTGATTGTTCTATTGGAGTTTTATCCCCAATATATATAGTCTGTTTCCCTTTCTCTCTTAGTCTCTTTCTTGTCTCTCTTACTTTTTTTTCTTCTTTTTTTCCCTTTTCCCAATTTCATTTTGACACCTCTTTTTTCTTCTTCTTCTTCTTCTTTCTTTCTTTTTCCTCTTCTTCTTTCTCTACTATTCCCTAATTTGCCTTTCTCTGGTGGTCACCTTTATTGGAGGTTGTTAATATCGTGAATACATTTCTGTTCAGTGCCTTGTGTGTTGTACCTGGTAGTGCTGTATTTTGTGCCTTTAAATCGACGCAGGACAGAGAGAACTACATAACCAGACACCCAGATAAGAGAGACCATGGGGAGACAAAGACACAGCCCGCATATGAAAGAAAAGCAGGCATCACCAGAAAAGGAAGTAAACGAAATGGAAGCAAGCAACCTTCCAGAAAAAGAATTCAGAGAAATGGTCATAAGGTGGCTGAAAAGAATGGAAGACAAATTCGACAATATGAGCAAGAACCAAGAGGAAATGAAGAAGAACCAAGAAGAAATGAAAAATGACATCGCTGCTGTAAAGAACTCAATAGAAAGCATCAAGAGTAGACTAGAAGAAGCAGAGGACCGCATCAGTGAGCTAGAAGACAAGCTGGGAAAAAATACGCAAGTAGAGCAACTTCTAGAAAAAAAAAATTAAAAGGCAGGAGGAGAGCCTAAGGGAACTTTGGGACAACACGAAACAAAACAACATCTGCATAATAGGGGTTCCAGAAGGAAAGGAAGCTGAGCAAGGAATAGAAAACCTATTTGAAGAAATAATGACAGAAAATTTCCCTGATATAGAGAAGAGAAAACCCACACAAATCCAAGAAGCTCACAAAGTCCCAAGCAAAATGAA
This sequence comes from Plecotus auritus, assembly GCF_963455305.1. NCBI lineage: Eukaryota > Metazoa > Chordata > Mammalia > Chiroptera > Vespertilionidae > Plecotus > Plecotus auritus. The sequence goes on from NC_137784.1 coordinate 124,099,104, forward strand.
CCCCAAAAGACCGACGCCAAGGCACATTCTAATTAAATTGGCAAACACCAACGACAAAGTAAGAATCTTAAAAGCCGCCAGAGAGAGACAGAAAGTTACATACAAAGGAACCCCCATCAGACTAGCAACTGATTTCTCAACAGAAACTCATCAGGCCAGAAGGGAATGGAATGAAATATACAAAGTCATGCAAAGGAAGGGTCTGAATCCAAGAATACTGTACCCAGCAAGGCTGTCAATCAAAATTGAAGGTGAAATCAGGAGCTTCACAGACAAAAAAGGACGAAGGGAATTTATTACCACCAAACCAGCAATGCAAGAAATGCTAAAGGGTCTGCTGTAAAAAAAAAAAAAGAAATAGGAAGCGAAGAAGGAACACAGGTGTAAAGAATAGGAATGGCGACAAATAAGTACCTATCAATAATAACTTTAAATGTAAACAGATTAAATGCCCCAATCAAAAGACATAGGGTAATGGATTGGATAAGAAAACATGACCCATATATCTGCTGTCTACAAGAAACCCACCTCAGAAAAAAAGACGCACACAGACTGAGGGTGAAGGGATGGAAAAAGGTTTTCCAGGCAAATGGAACTGAAAAAAAAGCTGGGGTAGCAATACTTATATCTGACAAATTAGATCTCAAACTGAAGGACATAACAAGAGATAAGGAAGGCCACTTCATAATACTAAAAGGAGCAATCCAACAAGAAGAAATAACTCTGGTAAACGTATATGCACCCAATACAGGAGCACCCAAATACATAAAAAAAACTCCTGGAGAATATCAAGGGAGAGATTGACAGCAATACAATCATAGTAGGAGACTTTAATACTCCACTATCACCATTGGACAAATCCTCTAAACAAAAAATCAGCAAAGAAACATCAATCCTAAATGACTGACTAGACCAAATGGAATTAATTGACATCTTCAGAACATTTCACCCCAAAGCCACAGAATATACATTCTTCTCAAGTGCACATGGGTCATTTTCAAAGATAGACCCTATGTTGGGACATAGGCAAAGTCTCTTCAAATTCAAGAAGATAGAAATCATATCAAGCATCTTCTCAGACCACAGTGGCATAAAACTGGAAATCAACTGCAATAAAAACAACCCAAAGAAATCAAACACATGGAGACTAAACAGCATGCTATTAAACCATGACTGGGTTACCAGAGAGATCAAAGAAGAAATAAAAAATATCATGGCAACATATGACAATGAAAACACTACAATCCAAAATCTATGGGACACAGCGAAAGCAGTCTTGAGAGGGAAGTTCATAGCTCTACAAGCCTACTGCAAAAAACAAGAAACAGGGGTAATAAATTACCTAACCCAACAACTCAAAGAGTTAGAAAAAGAGCAATAAGAAAAGCCCAGTGTAAGCAGAAGGAAGGAAATAATAAACATCAGAGCACAGATAAATGACATAGAGACCAAAGAAACAATACAAAAGATCAACTAAACCAAGAGCTGGTTCTTTGAAAGGATAAACAAGATTGATGAACCTCTAGCCAGGCTCACCAAGAAGCAAAGAGAGAGGACCCAAATAAACAAAATCAGAAATGAAAGAGGTGAAATAACAACAGATCCTGCTGTAATACAAAGGATTGTTAAAAAATACTACGAACAACTCTATTCCAACAAACTGGACAACCTGGAGGAAATGGACATATTCCTAGAAAAATATAACCTTCCAAAACTCAATCAGGAAGAATCTAAACAGCTCAATATGCCAGTAACTATGGAAGAAATTGAAGCAGTCATCAAAGAGCTTCCGGCAAACAAAAGCCCGGGGCCAGACGGCTTCACAGGAGAGTTTTACCAAACATTCAAGGAAGAACTAAAACCTATCCTCCTCAGACTATTCCAAAAAATTCAAGAGGAAGGAACACTTCCAAGCTCCTTCTATGAAGCCAGCATCACCCTAATACCAAAACCAGATAAACACAACACAATGAAAGAGAATTACAGGCCAATATCCCTCATGAATGTAGACGCCAAAATCCTCAACAAAATTCTAGCAAAAAGGAACCAGCAGTACATCAGAAAGATCATACACCATGACCAAGTAGGGTTTATCCCAGGAATGCAAGGATGGTCCAATATCCGAAAATCAATAAATGTGATACATCACATAAACAAATTGAAAGATAAAAATCACATAGTCATATCAATTGATGCAGAAAAAGCATTTGACAAAATCCAACACCCTTTCTTGATAAAAACTCTCAACAAGGTGGGAATAGAAGGATCATACCTCAACATAATAAAAGCTATATATGATAAACCTACAGCTAACATCATACTCAATGGGCAAAAACTAAAATCATTTCCCCTAAGAACAGGAACAAGACAAGGATGCCCACTCTCACCACTCCTGTTTGACATAGTACTGGAAGTATTAGCCATTGCAATTAGACAAGAAGAAGAAATAAAAGGCATCCAAATTGGAAAAGAAGAAGTAAAGCTGTCCTTATTTGCAGATGACATGATATTGTACATAAAAAACCCGAAAGACTCTATCAAAAAACTAACAGACTTCATAAATGAATTCGGCAAGGTAGCAGGATACAAAATTAACGCCAAGAAATCTATGGCATTTCTATACACCAACAGTGAACTTACAGAAAGAGAGACTAAAAAAGCAATCCCATTTTCCATTGCACCAAAAAAATTAAGATACTTAGGAATAAACCTAACCAAGGAGGTAAAAGACCTATATGCGGAAAACTACAGGACACTGAAAAAAGAGATAGAGGAAGATGTAAACACATGGAAGAACATACCATGTTCATGGATTGGTAGAATCAACATCATCAAAATGTCCATACTACCCAAAGCAATCTATAGATTCAATGCACTCCCCATTAAAATACCAATTGCGTATTTCACAGACCTAGAAAGAACTCTCCAAAAATTCATCTGGAATAAAAAAAGACCCCGAATAGCCACAGCAATCCTGAGAAAGAAGAATAAAGTAGGAGGGATCTCAATACCAGATTTCAAGCTGTATTACAAAGCCACTGTCCTCAAAATAGCCTGGTACTGGCACAAGAACAGACATATAGATCAATGGAATAGAATAGAGAATCCAGATATCGACCCAAACCAATATGCGCAATTAATATTTGACAAAGGAGGCATGAGCATACAATGGAGTCAAGACAGTCTCTTCAATAAATGGTGTTGGGAAAATTGGACAGAATCATGCAAAAAAATGAAACTAGATCACCAACTTACACCATACACAAAAATAAACTCAAAATGGGTACAGGACTTAAATATAAGATGGGAAACCATAAAAATACTAGAGGAATCCACAGGCAGCAAAATCTCAGACATATGCCAAAAGAACTTTTTCAGTGATACTGCCCCTAGGGCAATGGAAGCCAAAGAGAAAATAAACAAATGGGACTACATCAAAATAAAAAGCTTTTGCACAGCAAAAGAAACCATCAACAAAACAACAAGAAACCCCACTGTATGGGAGAACATATTTGCAAATGGTATCACTGATAAAGGTTTAATTTCCAACATCTACAGGCAGCTTATACAACTTAATAAAAGGAAGATAAATGATCCAATAAAAAAATGGGCAAAGGACCTAAATAGAATCTTTTCGAAAGAAGACAGAAGGAAGGTCAAGAGACACATGAAAACATGCTCAAAGTCACTTATTATCCGAGAGATGCAAATCAAAACTACAATGTGATACCATCTCACACCTGTCAGAATGGCTATCATCAACAAATCAACAAACGACAAGTGTTGGCGAGGATGCGGAGAAAAAGGAACCCTCGTGCATTGCTGGTGGGAATGCAGACTGGTGCAGCCACTGTGGAGAACAGTATGGAGTTTCCTCAAAAAACTGAAAATGGAACTCCCATTTGACCCAGTAATCCCACTCCTAGGAATATATCCTAAGAAACCAGAAACACCAATCAGAAAGGATATATGCACCCCTATGTTCATAGCAGCACAATTTACAATAGCTAAGATTTGGAAACAGCCTAGGTGCCCGTCAGCAGATGACTGGATCAGAAAACTATGGTACATCTACACAATGGAATACTATGCTGCCATAAAAAAGAAGGAATTACTACCATTTGTAGACACCTGGATGGAATTAGAGAACATTATGCTAAGTGAAATAAGCCAGTCAATGAAAGAAAAATACCACATGATCTCACTCATTTAGGGATAATGAAAAACATTATAAACTGATGAACCAAAAGATAGTTACAGAGGCAGTAAAGCATCAAACAGAGTGTCTAATTACAGCGGTAAGGTTAGGGAGAGGTGGGGGAAATAAGAGATCAACTGAAGGACTTGTATGCATGCATATAAGAGTAACCAATGGATGCAAAACATTGGGGGGTGAGGGCAGGTATGGGAGTGGGGTGGTGGTGGGGGGCAATGGTAAGATATGTACACATATAATACCTTAATAAAAATTTGAAAAAAAAAGAGGAGGAAACATGTAGCTAATGAGTACATTATGACCTTTAAGGAAATGATATGATGTCTCAGTCTGAAGAGGGAAATACGGAAAGAATAGGGATTTTTGAGTGAGAAAGAGGTGACATTAAATCTTGCCCTCACTGCTTACTAGTTGTGTGGTCTTTAAAACTGATAATAATACCATAAATTTTAAAAGGAATAGTATAAGAAGATCTAGCATCAGTGTCTGGCACCTAGGTTACCTAGCCAATAAAATTAGAAATTTAGAGGCTAAGAGAAATGCTGCAATTAAACACACACACACACACACACACACACCACACACACACACACACACACACACATTTAACCCATATTTCTCAAGTGGAACTCCTGAATGTCACCTATTTCATGGAACCAAGTGTTCCACAGAGGTAAGCATGGGAAACTCTGAGTTAAGATAATTGCTATCATCCTAAAGAGAGAGGAAATCAATAGGAGTGTAACAGGAGTAGTAGCAGGAAGGGTAAGAAGGGAGAGTTGCAAACCATACATTTTAAGATGATTCTACAGGCTTGAACTAATGATGAAGCATGAAGAATGATAGAGAAAGAGGAAGCATAGGTGATGCAAAAGTTTGAGCCTGAGTTGAACTAAAGTATCTTCATTTTTTACTTGAATATTTATTACTTTAAGATGTATTTTATTGTCTATGTTATTTCTTCAAGATATATTTTTAATTTATGCCTTCAGCATTTTGCAGGGAGGTGTCATCAAAATAATAGCAATGGAAATATTGAATTTACTGACTATGGCTCAAAAATGTTTGCTCTCGTGCCTAAACATTTAGGCCTATTTTATTTCTACATTGCCAGTACTGTGTGGAGAGGGCTGAAAGAGCGAAATAATTTTATGAGTACATAGAATCCCTGAGAAATGCTAAGAACATTTAGAGACATTAACACTTTGGATATGAAAGGATGATGATTTAAAACTTTATAAATGGGTCCCATAGGATTTATCATGATTAAAGAAACTCTACTCTAATGGAGCATATTTGTATTTTTCAGCGAATGTGGTAGATGACATCATCCTAATGCAGCAATGATTGTTTTCTAGTTATTTTCTTAAATTATATATTAATGAAGCAAATATGAGATGTATGAATAAATTTGAACAGACTATAATAAGTGTTTAATTTGGGTAACCTGCTGATTACTTAACCAAGAAGAAAATAAGACAAAATCTTACAGCTTAAGAAGAATCAAAGTTTAGAATGATTTCATTGCAGCAAATTTTTTCTCAAATAATCTAATTATAATACATCCTCATGTACAACAAATATCCTAATAAGAAAAAATGAAATCCATTGAAATTTAAAATATTCAGAATGCATAGAAATGGAGCCGGTTTTATAGCATTTCACTGTAAGTATTAAAGTTTGTATTTTGCAAACGTACGCAACTTATTTAATTAAAGCAAACTAATTATTCCCTCTTTCCACAAAAATGGGGGGGGGATCCCATAATTTTGCCATTCCCAATCAGTTATAAACACAGATATGAAATTAACCCATTCTTTTGAATGCTGCTGGCTAATACTTATTGTTTAGGTGTTATCTCTAGCTTTTACATTAGGAAGCAGTACACTGCAGGCCAGCAGGGGAACGCAGTTAGGGGTGACCAGGCGGGCAGAGGAGGGCAGTTGGGGGGGACCAGGCTGGCAGGGGAGGGCAGTAAGGGGCAATCGGCTGGCAGGGGAGCAGTTAGGCATCGATCAGGCTGGCAGGGGAGAGGTTAGGGGATGATCAGTCTGGCAGGCAGAAGTGGTTAGGGGCAATCAGGCAGGCAGGCAGGCAGGCAAGCAGTTGGGAGCCAGCAGTTCTGGATTGTGAGATGCATGTCCGACTGCCCATTTAGGTCCGATCCCACTGGGACATCCCTCAAGGGGTCCCAGATTGGAGAGGGTGCAGGCTGTGCTGAGGGACACCCCCCAAGCACGAATTTTGTGCACCGGGCCTCAAATATATATATATATATATATATATATATATATATATATATATATATATATGTATATGTATATGTATATGTATATGTATATGTATATGTATATGTATATATGTCATTTCCCCACTCTTTAGTCCCACTAGCATTTGTGTATCATTCCAGAAATGTTAATGTATATGTAAGCATAAGCACTTGTCATTTACAAATATAAATAGGATCACTTTATACATATTCTTCTACAGCATATGATTAAAAAAAACACAAATTATTTTTCTTCCTGTTTTTTATATAGGATCCCCTCACATTTGTTATTAACTGATGCACTACTCTTGGCACAATTTTCTGGTTTTCCTTTACTTGTGGTCAATCTAATATATCTTCTTATCTTCTATAAATTTTATTAGATCCATCAAGTACTTAGTCCATATCATCCTTGACCTCAAGGAACTCTAAAGCTAAAGTAAAGAACAAAGACAAAAATCCTGAGAGTAAGAGGTATACTGTAATAAATGCTGAGATGTATCTTATATCAGAGGTTGGAGTATTTGTGAAATGGACTAACACATTAGACCTCCACACCTGCACTGCAATAGCTGTAGTTAATCCTCCAAATGCCTTAACTAGTTTTATAAAAAAAATCAAGAGGGAGAAAGTAAAAGTAAACTCTGGGACCTACTAGTATTTTAACTTATGATAGCTCTCTCTAAAATAGTTTCTTACTGGATTATTCCTTCCTTCCTCAGGAAATTGAAATGATGCTCAGAGCATCTATCTCCTTTTTATTTTATTTTTTTTTTCACATTACTTTAGCACAGGTTTAAACCTTGGCAGGATAAAGCAGGTTGTTCCCACAACCAAAAGAGGAATCAGTGTTTTCTCAAATGTAACCAGATTAAAAATAGATAATGGCTATTTTATTTGCAGTTCCTGCCTACTACTCTTTCTTCTTGTTAAGCCCTATTCTGCCTTATGGTACAGAAGAGAAAAGTTCTGGATGAGTGAAGGACAAGAACTCCATACCTCAAGTGCACATACACATGAAGAAACTGAGGCACAAGAATGGCTAGACCCTACCTGCTATTACCTTTTCAGCAATGAAGTCCTCAACTACTTCTAAAGAGGATTGAGTCATATTGACATGGAATGTCATGTTCTTTTTCTTGTTGTTGTTAATCCTCATCCGAGGATATGTTTTCCATTGATAGAGAGAATGGAAGGAAGGTTAGGGGAAGAGAGACAGAGAGAGAAAAAAATCGATATTAAAAAGACTCATTAATTGATTACCTTCCAAACTTGCCACATACAAGTTTCAAGTGTACAAGTCAATAAAATACCATCTGCATACTGTATCGTGTGCCCACTGACCCAAGCAAAGTCTCCCCATTTTCCTCCCGTTTACCCACCTCCACCTACCTCCACTTTCCCTCTGGCTATCACTGCACTGTTGTCTGTGTCTATGTGTTAAATATGTGTGTGTATTTGTTTAATCTCTTCACTTTCTTTCATCCAGTCCCGTCACCCACATCCTTTCTGACAGCTGTCTCTTCCATGTATCCATGCCTCTTTTTCTATTTTGTTGGTAAGTTTATTTTGTTCATTAGATTGCACATATGAGAGAGATCATCCTTTCTTTTCTAAATCAGAAAAATTAGTTCTTTTCTGTTCCAAGAAGACCCCTACACTTATGCTTGTTTTTTTTGTTTTTTTTTGTTTTTTATCTCCCGACTATCTCATCTTAGAGGGAAGACCTCTGATAAAGTCTAAATCTTCTGTTTTGCAGACTGTATTCAAAATTTATAATTTCCACACCTGAAAGTCTTTTTTAAAAAAGAAAAGGTTTATTAGGCTACTAGTGGCCCGGTGCACAAAATTTGTGCATGGAGGGGCCCTCAGCCCAGCCTGCACCATCTCCAATCAGGGACCCCTTGGGGGATGGGGCCTAAACCGGTGGTTGGACATCCCTTTTGCAATCTGGGACCACTGGCTCCTAACCGCTCACCTGCCTGCCTGCCTGCCTGATCACCCCTAATTACCTCTGCCTCCCTGATCAACCCTAACTGCCTCTGCCTGCCTGCCTTATCACCCCTAACTGCCCTCTCCTGTGGGCTTGATCTCACCCCCAACTGCCCTCCCCTGCTGGCCTGATCACCCCTAACTGCCTCTGCCTGCCAGATCACCCCCAACTGCCCTCCCCTGCCGGCATGATCTTGTCCCCAACTGGCCTCCCTTGCCAGCTTGATGAACCCTCACAGCCTCTGCCTTGGCCCCCACCACAATGACTTTGTCTGGAAGCAAGTCAGACATCTGGAAGATGGCCAGTCGACCAGGTATAATTAGCATATTACCCTTTTAGTAGTATAGATAGGTTATGTAGGATAGGATTGCTTAAAGTGGGGAGAGCCTTTTCATCAGTAGGAAATGTTCTTAGCAGGCAAAAATACATAATCTCTATATATGGACTGATAGCCAGCCATATGCACTATACTGCCAAATTGGTCATTAAAAAAAAATTAAACCGCTTTCTTACACCTTACACCAAACAGCTGTTGCCCTTAAAACTCCTCCTCAGCCCCCACCTTAGATTCTGCCTTGGCAGTTCACCCAGATTTGGTTCTGATTGGTTGATTTCTATGACAGCCAGCTTCAAAAGCTCTGCCTCCTAGGCAGCCATTGGCTCCTTACACTTCACCAAGACTTGGTTCTGATTGGTCAGTTTCTATGCCAGTCAGAGTAAAAAGCTCCACCTCCTAGGCAGTCATTGGCTCCTCGCACTTCACCCAGATTTGGTTCTGATTGGTTGGTTTCTATGCCAGTCAGCATCTCCGGGCCTATCAATGGGCCTGATCAGAGAGGTGGGGCCGATCAGCAGCCCCAGTGGAGGCCTGAGAGAAAGAGATGTGTGGCTGCTGGCCAGGCCCCAAGAGAAAGAGAGAGCCAAGGGCTGATTAACAGCTGCCACAGAGGCTACGGATCAGACCCTGCTTCTCTCTCCAGGCCTCTTTTTGGGCCTTATCTGCAGCCCCCTTGGCAGATAAGGGGTCTGTCAAGCCTTTGGTTATTTTGGATGTTATGGACACTGGGTCTTTATATATTAGGATTGCTTACAAAAAGGAAGACAAGTCTTTAGACATGGAGTCTAAACTAAAGCAGCATGGCTACATAGGAAAGGCAAACATGTCTGTCCGTTGTGGAGATTTGCAAATGTTATTATGCATCAAGCAGGCAGAAGAAAGATATAAAATGTTCTGAAAGAATTTACATTGGTTAAAGACAACAAGGACCAGAGAAAGTGAGGTGGAGCTAGTTTTGGGATAGGCACAGGGTACAAGAAAGAAGTGTTTACTCTCTTGGATAAGTTGTGGGCAAATCCAGAAAGTTCATGTGTAAATCACAAGCAGAGGCTCCTGGGGTCCAAAGATGTCTGGCTATTACTCTATAGAATAATCATAGAACTAGCCACCAGGAAATTAATCCAAAATTCCAATGTACATTAAGGAGGTGAGCAGTCTTTTGTCAGAGCTTGCTCACAGCCATTCACAGACTAACTATTCTATATCCTTTTCTCACTCTCTGGCTGCTATAATTTTAATTTAAAACATCTCAGATATTTTTTCTTGTCAACTGTAAAATTCTATTATTTTATTTGTTCTCTCTCTCTTTTTTAATCCTTACCCAAGGATTTTTTTTCCCATTGATTTTCACACAGGGTGGAGAGGGGAGAGAGAGTGAAACATTGATTGGTTGCCTTCCACATACACTCCCACCTGGGCAGGGGATCAAACCCAAGAACCTTTGTTCTGCGGGCCGACTCTCTAACCACTGCACCAAACCGACCAGGGCTTATTTACTGGTTTGACTTATTTCTGACAAATATATTTCTGGCACATTTACTGGTGAAGCACTCTATTCACTAGAAGATGTATCCCTTTCCCGTCTAGTCATTAAATCCCTGAGGCAACCAAAAACAGTGCCTTGACTAAGGGTCACAAAGTACAGGTTTCTGTTAAGCTAAAGATAACACCTATGTTCATAGCAGTATAATTTGCAATAGCCAAGATTTTGAAGCAGTCCAAATGCCCATCAGTAGATGAGTGGATAGAAAAGCTATGGTACATTTACACAATGGAATACTACTCTGCCATAAAAAGAAGGAAATCTTACCCTTTGTTAAAGTGTGGATAGAACTGGAGAGTATTATGCTAAATGAAATAAGCTAATCAGGGAAAGATAAATGCCATATGATTTCACTTATATGTGAAATCTAATGAACAAAATAAACAACAAAACCAAATAGAAACAAACTCATAGATACAGAGAACAGACGGACAGCTGTTGGAAAAAGGAGGTTGAGGGGCTGGGTGAGAAGGTTACAGAGATTAAGAAAAAAAAATCAATACCCTCATAGACACAAATAGTGATTACTAGAGGGAAACGGGAGTGGAAGGAGTAAGAAGTGGGTAAAGGGGGGATAAATGGTAATGGAAAGATACTTGCCTTAGGGTGGTGAACGCACAATGCAATATACAGATGGTGTATTATAGAATTGTACACCTGAAACCTATATAATTTTATTAACCAATATCACCCCAATAAATTCAATAAAAACTTGTAAAGAAGATAAAAGTTGTGTTTCAGATCCTGAGTCCTAAAGTAGAATGACACCCTGGACACATCTTTATGAAACCAGACTGAAACCTGAAGCTGACTTCAAGACATGAAATAATGATTTAATGCCCTTAACTCATTCATGACCAATCATGAAGACTCATGATTTTTGTTGTATAAAACCGTTTGTCTCTGTTGCAGGATTCCACATGGTCTTGGAGTTGTTTTCTGAAAATATACAACATATTCTCGACCAAAAGTTAATAAAGAAATCTTTTCTATAAATTTGACTTGGGATCCTTTTTCATTTTTTACCCAAACAATTTTCCTTTGGCTTGTTTTGACACCATGTGTGTTTTTCATGGGTGTCTTGCTGTTAGGTTTACAAATGAAAGTTAATTTTCTAAAGTAAAAATTTTCTAGATGTAATTTACTTACAGGATATTTTTCCTTACATGATATTCTTCTGCTATCCCCCTTTTTTGATTTAAATATTAGGAGGCTTTTGGAAATTTTATAATGTAGTCTTGATAGCTTTTAAATTTTAATTTTTTGCACTAAAATATGCAAGACCATGTGGATTCCTGCAACAGAGAGGAATTGACAGGACTGCTCCAGCCATGAAGACAGAAGAGAAACAGTCCAGAGATGGAAGATGCTGACGATGCCTTGCCATACTAGCAATCAGCAGCTATGCGTCACTGCAGGTTGCCCAGGACCAAACCAGAGAGGGTCGGACCTGCATTACCACCATTTGTCCACCATCCAGAACTGAAATATCATTACTGACATGTACACATAAGGAACTGTTTGACATTGAAATTGGGACTCAAAAGAACTGTTGGACCAGAAAGAAACTCACTACAGACTGATTCATTTGCCTCTCAGCATAACCGTTATTGCTTGTCTCATTTTTGGTTCTTATAAGTGTATTTCTAGTATCACATGATCTCATTCATCTAGGGGAAATAATGAACAACATAAACTGATGAACAAAAACAGACCCGGAGACAGGAAAGCATCGATCAGACTGTCAAACCTCAGAGGGAAGGTAGGGGAGAGTGGGGGTTAGGATGAGAGATCAACCAAAGGACTTGTATGCATGCATATAAGCCTAACTAGTGGTCACGGACAACAGGGGGGTGGGGGCATGCGTGGGGAGGGGTTTGGGGTGAGAATGGGAGGATGAGGACAAATATGTGATACCTTAATCCAGGCATCCTCAAACTACTGCCTGAGGGCCACATGCGGCCCACCGAGGACATTTATCCTGCCCGCCGGGTGCTGCTGCCTGTCCTGCTTAGCAGCCGACTTGTCCTGGGCCCGCAGTGAGCATAGGAATCTGTTCAATTTTTTTTTTTTAACTATAGTCCGCCCCTCCAACGGTCTGAGGGACAGTGAACTGGCCCCCTGTTTAAAAAGTTTGAGGACCTCTGCTAATCAATAAAGAAATTAAAAAAAAAAAACAAAAAACAACACTTGTCTAAACCATCAGGGAGTTTGGGACTTTGCAATGTAAACTGCTTATTCTCCATTGTGTAGCACTATACAATAAACACCACTTTCTTTCTTTCACTGCACCCTGGTGACAACATAAGTGGCTATCTGTATGATGAACTTTTTGTTCATTTTCATAAATTTCTTTCTGGTTTATGAACCCTTGCTCTACACAGTCAATGAATACTTCTATGTGCCAGGCACTGTACTTGGTGCTAGAGTTGAGCAGTTAACAAAGTTGACACAAATACTTGACCTCTTGGAATTGACCTTATAGAGAATTGAGACATAATAAATGGCACAATAAGTGAATTATAGTAATTTATATGCTAATCAGTTCTATTGACAAAAATAAATCAGAGGAAGGGAAATGTTGTGCTGATGGGTGGTGATTGCAAATTCAGAGTAGTAGTGAAGGCCTTACTAAGACGGTATTATTTGACCACAGTCATGACAAAATAAGGAAAATTGCCAACTCTTATTTAACTGTGTATTCTTGAGCAAGTTAACTTCTCTGAGCCTCATTTCCTCATTTGTGATTGGAGGATAATAGTTACCTGGCAGTTATTTTTAGGAATAAATGAGAGGATGTTAGTAAAGTTAACAGTTAATGATTAATAAATGGTAGCTTTATTAAATAATGAATCTCTTTCATTTTTAGTCATCTGAGATTTATTATGCCTTAAAATGAATTAATGTCTCTTATTTTATTTATTTTCCTTTTCATATTTAGCTAAGTTTTCAGTTAATTTTTTCTCATGGCTTCTGAATTGTAAAGTTTCCAAATAGTCAAGAGGATTAAAAATGTTATATCTGCCCGAGCCAGTTTGGCTCAGTGAATAGAGCATCGGCCTGCAGACTGAGGTGTCCCAGGTTCGATTCCAGTCAAGGGCACATGCCCAGGTTGTGGGCTCGATCCCCAGTAGGGGCCATGCAGGAGGCAGCCTATCAATGATTCTCTCTCATCATTGATGTTTCTCTCTCTCTCTCTCTCTCTCTCTCTCTCTCTCTCTCTCTCTCTCTCTCTCTCTCTCTCCCCATTCCTTTCTGAAATCAATACAAATATATATATTTTAAAAATATTATATCTAACCATCAGCTACAGTCTGCCTAGGTAATGGGACTTAATGAGTGAATTAGACTTGTCAGCCAGCTCCCCTAAATACATTATTTCTTATAGAACAATGGTGAGAAATCAGTAATCAAGAGAAAGCTTAAACACAGTGTTCCCATGAGGTAGAAAGAACCTAAAACATAAACACAGCTTCAGAGATATGGAAACATGAACTAGATATAAATATGTTTGCAAAATCAATCTAGGATAATAAGATGAGCACATAGTTTTTAGTTCTAAATGCCAGAGTAATTTTGCACAACACCAACAGGGAAAATAATTGAAATGTTACATGAAACAAAATAGTAAATGATAATGACTAAAAAATGAATCAAATAGAAATATTTCCCAGTCTGAAAATTGATATATTAAACAGTAATGATGCATCCATGTCAAAGGGGGCAAATAATCAATTCAAGAAGCCAGATTTTCCTGGGAGTATTTTCACAGTGATTTAGGTATGGAATTTTTTTCCTGAAGTCCTTACAATTTTAACTGTTATTAAATGCCTGGCATCTGTCTTAGTAATGTAAAGAAGGGAAAATAATTTTCCCTTTACCCTCCTAGGTTCTTGACTGAGACATCTCCCCACTCCTCATAATAAAAGACAATTAACAGGAGAGTAAAAGGAAGTTTAATAACATGGAAGTCGCCTGTATACAGGAGATAGCCAGAAAAACTGAGTAACTCCCTTCCCCATATGGCCCATGCTTTAATGTGTTCTAGAACCTGAATGAAGCATTGCATCTTTCTGTTTATTATTTTATTCTTATTTTACTTAATAGCCACTTTTCATTGTGTTTTTCTATTACATAATCAATCTCAATAAACAACTGGATTGTTACTCAGTATATCTTGAAGTATAGACTCATTTACAACAAACACTTTTTTATTACCTTTGTCTGGGATTTTATACGTGTATTTGTATATGTAAAAGGCAACACGAATAAAAGAGTTAATATCAAGACTTGTTTAAAAAAAAACAAAACTTTTGAAAATATTGTTAATAATTTTAAGAATTTATACATCTAGGCTAAGAAATGTTATAACATCAATTATTAGATAATTTGATATATGAAGTATTCTTCTGAAATGTTACTTTTAAGTATTGAGATGGTCCAGTGATTAGGTGATTTGTGGAAAATATTCTGACTTAGCACAATGAAAAATAAGTTTCAGAAACATAAGGTCTTTTGGAAAGGGTGGATATCAGATTGAAAACTAAAGGCAGAGACAAATCACAATTGGAGAGAAAAAATGGCGGCAAAATAGCTGGACGTGTCCCGAGCCTTGTCCCGGAGCAGATAAAATGAGCAACTAAATCGAATAATATTCAACCTGAATTGATGAAGTAGACACAGCTGGTGAGACAATTCACAGCCAGGAAGGGGAGAGGACGCCTGGAGAATGGTAAAATCAGGGATCTGGGCTGGAGAGAACTGTGAGACCTCTGAGGCCAGAGGGTCAGAGGGAAACCATGTGGCACCGAGGCCATGTCCCTTGCGACAGGTGTAGTGTCTGACTGTGGAAAGGAGGTCCGCAGGACTGCTGGCGGTAGGGGATTCTGGGTCTGGGTCCACAGTCACAAGAGAATGAGCCCAGAGCGGGCAGCCTGGATGGCTGCCCAAGCCGTGCCATGCTGGGGGGAGAGGGGCTCACAGTGGCACAGCTCTTTCCGCTCTTTTTAGCCTTTGCTTTTGTTCACTGAACTGAGTTCATAGAACCTTTCAAATACAGACAGAGGTGCAGGTGGAAGTGTGGACTTGTGGAGTCTAGGGAGAGGCTGGGGAGAGGAGAGTGTCTGGGAGAGGGGGCCACGAGTCTGGCGCTGAATCATACCTGACATGCTGGACCTAGGCAGTCATTTTCTCCTGAAGAGATAGCCCCTCCATACTGTCTCCAGGCAACCAATACAGCCACATCCAGACTACACCCTGAGTGGTACAAACGATACAAAAAAAAAAAAAAAAGCTGAATAGTCCCTGAGAGTCCACAGGGACTGGCCTTAAGAGAGGCCTTCAGTCCCAGCAACAGGAAACTGAGAAGCCGCAGACAGTACAGAAGAGTGGGATCTTAAACCAGCCCTCATAGGGAATTAAAAATTGGCGGAAACAACACTTTACTTTTTCATTTTTATTTTATTTTATCATTACTTTGTTATCTCTTTTTTTCTTTATTTTCTTTTTTGTGTGTTTCTTTATTTTCAATTTCTTTTAGCATTATTTTCTCATCATTCAAATTTTTAAAATTTTATCCTATTTTTTAATTATTTTTTAAATTTTTTATTATTTTTTTCTTCTCTTTCTCTTTCTTCTTATCCATTCATCCTCTTTCTACACTCTCTATACTGAACTGAGGTCCTCCCCATATTCATCCAATGCCTTAACCTTCTTTTCTGTATATAAGATTCTGCCCCCACCCTCTTTACTGGGTATTTGGGGTTTGTAGGTTTTGGTTTATCTGTTTGTTCTCTGGTGTTTTCTCCATATATATATATATATATATATATATATATATATATATATTCCTTTTTCTTCCTTTTTCTTTTATCTCATACCATTTTTTTCTCTCTTCGATATCATTTGTGCTCTCTTTTCTCTCTGCTAATTCTCTTTTCTCTGGTGGTCACTTATATTGGGGGTATCAGTGTCATGAGTACATTCATGTTTTGTTCCCTTTGTGTTATGTCTTGTCGAGGTGAATTATATCCTGTTTGGCCAATGTGGTAGAGAGCGAGAAACACATAACCAGACACCCAGAGAGGAGACTCCATCCACAAATGGGTCATAACATTCCATACCCAACTACAGAGGTAGGAATAAGGCAGCAGAGAAGGAGGGAGCATGAGTGAGTGAGGGAGCAAAAGAGGAGAGAGTGGACGTGTGGGGTGTGTGTGTGTGTGTGTGTGTGTGTGTGTGTGTGTGAGTCACAGTTAGATCCCGCAGGAGTTTTGGGGGAAGGCTGACTGGGTTCGCTAACCAGGCAGCCTCTGCCACAGGGGAAAACAGTCCCAGAGTGGCTGGCTCTTCTGCAGAGGCCATGCCTTTTTTAAGGGGAGAGTTGCTGTGACTGGAACCCCAGGCTCATCTCCACCCAAGGTGCTCTCAGACAACACCCGGGACACTACAGCCACTCCCCCCAGGGACCTGCTGCCTCGGCTGCAGTCCCCCAGTCACCGAGACTCCAGCCACACCGGGTGCAGGTTCCTGTGGGTTCTGAAGCACACTCCCCTCTGGTAGGCCCAATGCTTTAACCCAGGGTACCACAATCACATGAGCAGCAACCTCATGAGCAGCCCACCCCCATCTGAGGAGCAGCAGCCCTGCGAGCAGCCCACCCCAGTCCAAGGAGTGGCAGTCTCACATGGCCTGCCCCATCTGAGGAGAAGCACCTCAACCCAGTCCAAAGAGCAGCAGCCTCATGTGGCCTGCCCCCATCTGAGAAGCATCAGCCATGTGAGAAGCATGCCACCATCCAAAAAGCAGGAGCCACATGCAGTCCACACCTGTCCAAGGAGTAGCAGCCACAAGAGCAGCTCACCCCCATCCAAGGAGCAGCAACCCCATGAGCAGCCTGCCCCAGTCAGAGGAGCAACAGATGCACGAACAGCCCACCCCCATCCGAGGATAAGTAGCCCCATGAGCAGCATGCCCCAGTCAGAGAACCAGCAGCTGCAAGAGCTGCCCACTCCCATCCAAGGAGCAGCAGCTGTGTGAGCAGCCCACTCCCATCTGAGAAGCAGCAGTCATGTGAGCATTCCGCCCCCATCTGTGGAAGAGAAGCTGCATGAGCATCCTACCCCATCCGAGGAGCAGCAGTTCCACAAGCAGCTCACCCCATTCAAGGAGCAGCATCTGTGAGAGCAGCCTGCTCCTGTCTGAGGAGCGGCAGCCCCTGTGAGCAGCCCTCCCCAGTCCAAGGAGCAGAAGCTCCGCAAGCAGCCCGCCCCATCCAAGGAGCAACAGCCACACAAGTGGCTCACCCCCATCTGAGGAGCAGCAGCCACATGAGCAGTGTGAGCATCCTGACATTGTCTGAGGAGCAGCAGCTGCACAAGCAGCCTGCCCCTGTGTGAGGAGGAGCAGCCCCACGAGCAACCCATCCCCATCTGAGGAGCAGCAGCTGCATGAGCAGCCTACCCTGCCAGCCAGAGGAGCCACCACTGCTGTGAGCAGCATGCACCAGAGGAGCCACCGCCAACTGAGGAGCAGCCACTGCCGTGACCACCTGAGAAGCAGCCACAGCCCGAGGAGCTGCTGCCACCCAAGGAACAGCCCCCAGATGACAAGAATCCTAGATCATTCAGTGAGAGGAAAAATGGGGAGACAAAGAAAACTCCAAAGGAAAAAAAAAATGAGGAATCGCCAGCAAGGCAGCTAAGTGAAATGGAGGCATGCAATATATCAGAAAAATAATTTGGAATATGGGTCATACAGCTCATAAACCAGATGGATGAAAATATCAACAACTTATGAAAGAATCAAGAAGAAATAAAGAGTGATATAACTGCAATAAAAAATACCATGGAAAGTTTCAACAGTAGACTAGGAGAAGGGGAGGACCGAACTAGCAAATTAGAAGACCAGGAAGCAAAACACATCCAAACTGAACAACAATTGGAGAAAAAAATTAAAAGACAGGAGGAGAGCTTAAGGGAGCTTTGGGACAACATGAAATGAAGCAACATATGAATAATAGCGGTGCCAGAATGACAAGACGAGGAATAAGGGTTAGAAAACCTATTTGAGCCAAAACCGGTTTGGCTCAGTGGATAGAGCGTCAGCCTGCGGACTGAAAGGTCCCAGGTTCAATTCCGGTCAGGGGCATGTGACTTGGTTGCGGGCACATCCCCAGTGGGAGGTGTGCAGGAGGCAGCTGATCGATGTTTCTCTCTCATCGATGTTTCTGACTATCTGTCACTCTTCCTTCCTCTCTGTAAAAAATCAATAAAATATATTAAAAAAAAAAAAGAAAACCTATTTGAAGAATAACATCAGAAAACATCCCTAATGTGGGGAAGAAAAAAGTCACACAAGCACAGAGAGTCTGAAAAGAGATGAACCTGAAAAGACCCACACCAAGACACATCATAATTATGATTGCAAACATTCAGGACAAAGAGAGAATCTTAAAGGCAGCAAGAGAGAGACAGAAAGTTATGTACAAGGGATCACCCATTAGATTATCAAATGATTTCTCAACAAAAACACATCAGGCCAGAAAGAAAAAGAAGAAAACTTGCAAAGTGATGCAAAGCAAGGGACTGAATCCAAGAATACTCTATCCAGCAAGACTGTCATTCAAAATTGAAGGGGAAATAAAGAGCTTCACAGGCAAAAAAAAAAAAAAAAGGGGGGCTAAAGGAGATTATCACTACCAAGCCAGTAATGCAAGAAATTCTAAAGAGATTGGTATATAAAGAAGAAATAAAAAAGGAAGAAGGAACACAGGCACAAAAAATAAAAATGGCTACAAACAACTACCTTTCAATAATAACTTTAAATGTAAATGGACTAAATGTTCCAATCAAAAGACATCAAGTGGCTGAATGGATAAAAAAAAAAATGACCCATATATATGCTGTCTACAAGAGACCCAGAACAAGGGACTCACACAGACTGAAAGTAAAGTGATGGAAAATATATTTCAGGCAAATAGAAATGAAAAAAAAGGTGTGGTATCAATACTTTTATCTGACAAAATACACCTTAAGTGAAGGCCATAACAAGAGATAAGGGAGGCCACTTCATAATACTAAAGGGATTGATACAACAAGAGTATATAACCCTGGTAAACATATATGCACCCAACGAAGGAGCACCCAAATACATTAAAAAACTCCTTGAAGATATCAAGGGAGAGATCAACAATACAATCATAGTAGAGGACTTTAATACAACAGTAACATCATGGGATAAATCTTCTAGAAAAAAATCAGCAAAGAAAAAGCAATCCTAAATGCTTTACTAGATCAGATGGACTTAATTGACATCTTCAGAACATTTCACCCCAAAGTCACAGAATATACATTATTCTCAAGTGTACATGGGACATGTTCAAAAATAGATCACATATTTGGTCACAGGCAAAGTCTCTCCAAATTCAAGAAGATTGAAATCATATCAAGCATCTTCTCAGACCATAATGGCATAATATTAGAAATAAACTACAACAAAAACAATCAAATAAATTCAAACTCTTGGAGGCTGAATGACATGCTACTAAACAATAATTGGGTTACCAAAGAGATCAAAGGAGAAATTAAAAACATCCTGGAAATGAATGACAATGATAACACAACAATCAAAATCTATGGGACACAGTGAAATCACTCCTGAGAGGGAAGTTCATAGAGCTACAGGCCTACCTCAAAAAACAAGTAAAAATGGCAATAAATTATCTAACTCTACAACCTAAAGAATTAGAAAGAAAGCAACAACCCAAGCCCAGAGTGAGCAGAAGGAAGGAGATAATAAAGATCAGAGCAGAAATAAAAGATACAGAGACAAAAAAACAAACAAATAATAAAAGATCAATGAAACCAAGAGCTGGTTGTTTGAAAGGATAAACAAGATTGATGAACCTCAAGCTAGGCTCACCAAGAAGCAGAGAGAGAGAGGACCTAAATAAGTAAAATCAGAAATGAAAGAGGTGAAATAACAACAGAAATACAAAGGATTGTTAAAAAATACTATGAACAACTCTATTCTAACAAACTAGACAACCTAGAGGAAATGGACATATTCCTAGAAAAATACAACCTTCTAAAACTTAATCAGGAAGAATATAAAAATCTCAATAGGCTGATAACTATGGAGGAAATTGAAGCAGTCATTAAAAAGCTTCCATAAAGCAAAAGCTTGGGGCCAGATGGCTTCACAGGGGAGTCTTACCAAACATTCAAGGAAGAACTAAAACCTATCTTCCTCAGAACATTCCAAAAAATTTAAGAGCAAGGAATAATTCCAAGGTCATTCTATGAAGCCAGTACTACCCTAATACTAAAACCAGATAAAGACAACACAATGAAAGAGAGCTACATGCCAATATCCCTCATGAACATAGATGTCAAAATCCTCAACAAAGTTCAAGCAAATCAGATCCAGCATTACATCCAAAAGATCATACACCATGACCCAGTGGGATTTATCCTGGGGATACAAGGATGGTACAATATCTGCAAATCAATAAACATGATACATCACATAAACAAATTGAGAGATAAAAATCACATAGTCATATCAATTAATACAGAAAAAGCATTTGACAAAATCCAACACAATTTCTTGATAAAAACACTCAGCAATGTGGGAATAGAGGAATCATACCTCAATATGATAAAAGCCTTACATGACAATCATACAGACAACATCATACTCAATAGGCAAAAACTAAAACCATTTCACCTAAGAACTGGAATAAGACAGGGATGCCCACTTTTACCACTCCTGTTCGACCTAGTATTGGAAGTGCTAGCCATAGCAATTAGACAAGAAGAAGAAATTGGAAAAGAAGAGTAAAATTGTCATTATTCGCAGATGACATGATACTGTACTTAGAAAACCCTAAACACTGCATCAAAAATTATTAGAATTATTAATAAATGAATTCAGCAATGTAGCAGGATACAAAATGAATGCCAAGAAATTGATGGCATTTTTACACACCAATAGTGAACTTACAGATAGAGAAATTAAAAAAAAATCCAATTTGGAGATCGATGATGGCTGCCATCTGGAAGGCAGGCTGTAAGATAGTGTGTGAGTGAGAGAATGAAATGAGTGTGTGTGGACATATGGGGAGTGTCTATTTGTGAGTGAGGGACAGTTATATTCCAAGGAACTTTTGGGGACTGACAGACCAGGCTCCCCAGACAGGGGAGCCTCCACTGCTGCTGAAATCTCTCTCAGAGTGACTGGCTCTGCCCCAGAGACCATGCCATCTTAAAGGGGAGAGTGGCTGTGATCAGAAGCCTAGCCTTACCTTCAATAGGGAAGAATCGGATACCTCCTGAACACCCAGGGACCAGCTGCGAGCCCACAAACACCGGGTCTCAAGCAGCACAAATACACAGACTCAAACAAGCTCTGCACCTTCTCACGGAAAGGTCAGATTTAGCCCAGAAAAAGGTGAGGTCTGCAATCCAGGCTGAAGGGAGAATCATGTGCAGCAGGCTCTAGAAGTTCAGAGGAAGTCTGTAACCCACAAAATCTGCAGACGTTGAGACCAGCATAGTCCGTGAATGTGGAAGGGGGTCCACAGGGCTGTTGACAGAAGGGAACTCTAGAAATAAACCTATAGCTGGGCTGGGCAAAAAAAGGCAGCCTGAAGCTTTACCAGTAAACCAGCTGTGCTGAGCCAGGGGAAAAAGACGTGCACAGAGATGTTAGCAGAGTCATGTGCAGTGCCAAGGAGAAAAAGTCGCCAGTTTGTGCATTTACTCTGGTGATTTTTTCTCTTTAAATCTTGGCTTTTGATTACTAAGCCCAGTACATAGGATCACCCAATTAAAAACACTCTCAGAGACTGCAGGAGAATGTTGTTTTTGTGGAACCTGGGGATCAGAGTGGGGAAAAATGATCAGAAAACTAGCTCTGGGGCAGTCCATACCCCCAAAACAGTATTAAGTGCAGCAAAGAAAACAAATTCTAAATAATCTGGGTAGAGAGAACTTATAGCCCCAGATGTCAATACAGAAACACTGCCACCCAGGGGTTGAATCACAAACTGACTGTTGTGTAAATACAACCACAGGCAGGCTGAGTAACAAAGAAGTACTGCCTGTTTGAAAACAAGATTGTGGCTTACGACACAGAGGAGCTGGGGAATGCAGGGCACTTCAATACTGTCCTGACTACCTGACAGGAAACAAGTGTGCCAAACAGAACAGTAGAGGATGTGAATGACCTTAACTACTGCACATTTTTATTTTTTATCTTTTACTTAAGAATTTTTTTTCTTTTTTTCTCACTTGATTTTACTTTTTTAATTTATATTTTTTATTTTTAATCAGTATTATTACTACTATTATTTTACCTTTTTAAAGTTTCATTTTATTTTCTCTTTATTTTATTTTATTTTGGGATTAGTGTTCTACATTCTATTTTCATTTTTCCTTTAGCATCATTTTACTGTATCTCAACTTTACCTTTATGCCAACACTCTCTTCCTCACTTTCCCCCTTTTGTTGTCCTGTTTCTCTTACCCAATTCCTGCTTTAGAATTTACCTATTCCTTCTTTTTACCTCTGTAAAAATTCACACTACTTATATATCTAATTTCCGATCCCCTGCTCCATGTCCATACACGTCTCTCTTCTCTTTCTTCACTATCCAAATTTTTTTTCTCTCTTCCCTTTTTTGTTTTTTTTATTTATGTTTTTGTTTTATTTTGTTTTGTTTTGCCCTTCTTTCTCTCTGTCATATTGTGTTTGTTAGTTTGATTGTTGATTAGATTGGATTTTTTCTTTGTTTGTTTGTGTGATTGTTTCTCCTTTTGTTTGCTTCTGTTTTTCCTCTCCTAGCTTGTTATTAGTTGTTGTTTGTAGTTTGCATTCATATCTGGGTGTTAGTTGTTTGCATTTTTTTTTTGATTAGTTGTTTTCTATTGGAGTTTTCTCCCATATAAATAGTTTTCCTCCCTTCTATTTAATTCTCTTTCTTTTCTCTCTTATCTTTTTTACTATTCTCAATATCATTTTTGCATTCTTTTTTTAAATCCCCTAATTCTGTATTCTCCAGTGGTCACCGTTATTTGGGGTTATTAGTATCGTGAATACATTTGTGTTAATGCCTTGTGTGTTGTACCTTGTTGTGTTGTATTTTGTGCCTGTAAGTCAATGAAGGAGAGAGAGAGTTACATAAACAGACACCCGGAGAGGAGAGATCATGGGGAGAAAAAGAAACAGCCTGCATACGAAAGAAAAGGAGGCATCATCAGAAAAGGAAGTAAACGAAATGGAGGCAAGCAACCTCTCAGAGAAAGAATTCAGAGAAATGGTCATTAGGTAGCTAAAAAGGTAGGAAGACAAATTCAACAATATGTGTAAGAACCAAGAGGAAATGAAAAAGAACCAAGAAGAAATGAAAAATAATATCACTGCAATAAAGAACTCAATTAGAAACATCAACAGTAGACTAGAACAGTGGCTGGCAAATGGTGGCTCGCAAGCCACATGTGGCTCGTGAGCCACAGTTTGCCGCTCTGTTGACTAATGAGTTTGCTGACCACTGGACTAGAAGAAGTGGAAGACCACATCAGTGAGATAGAAAACAAGGTAGGAAAAAATACCCAAGCAGAGAAGCATCTAGAAAAAAAAACTTATAAAACAAGAGGAGAGCCTAAGGGAATTTTGGGACAACACAAAATGAAACAACATCTGCATAATAGGGGTGCCAGAAGGAGAGGAAATGGAGCAAGGAATAGAAAACCTGTTTGAAAAAAAAATGAAAGAAAACTTCCCTGATATAGAGAAGAAAAAGTCCAAGAAGCTCACAAAGTCCCATACAAAATGAACCCCAAAAAGCTGACACAAAGCACAGTATAAATACATTGGCAAACACCAACAACAAAGTAAGAATCTTAAAAGTGGCAGGAGAGAGACAAAAAGTTACCTACAAAGTATCCCCCATCACACTAGCAACTGATTTCTCAACAGAAATAGATCAGGCCAGAAGGGAATGGAATTAAATCTACAAAGTCATGCAAAGGAAGGGGCTGAATCCAAGAATACTGTACCCACCAATGCTATCAATCAAAATAGAGGGTGAAATCAGGAGCTTCACAGACAAAAAAGGACTTAGGGAGTTTATCACCACCAAACTAGCAATGCAGGGAATGCTGAAGGGTCTGCTGTAAAAAGAGAAAATAGAAAGTGAAGAAGGAACACAGGCATAAAAAATAAAAGTAGTGACAAACAAGTACCTATGAATAATAACTTTAAATGTAAATGGATTAAAGGACCCAATCAAAAGACATAGGGTGGCTTAGTGGATAAGAAAACATGACCCATATTTCTGCTGTCTACAGGAAACCCACTGCAGAAAAAAAAACTCACACAGACTGATGGTAAAGGGATGTAAAATGGTATTTCAGGTGAATGGACATGAAAAAAAAGCTGGGGTAGCAATACTTATATCTGACAAATTAGATCTCAAAGTGAAGGACATGACAAGAGATAAGGAAGACCACTTCATAATACTAAAGGGAGAAATTCAACAAGAAGATACAACTCTGGTAAACATATATGCACCCAATACAGGAGCACCCAAATACATTTAAAAAAAAATCTTCTGGAGGATATAAAGGGAGAGATTGACAGCAATAGAGTCATGGTAGGGGACTTTAATATTCCACTAACAGCACTGGACAAATCCTGTAACCAAAAATCAGCAAAGAAATATCAATCCTAAATGGCACACTACATCAGATGGCATTAATTGACATCGTCAGGACATTTCACCCCAAAGGCCCAGAATATACATTCTTTTTAAGGGCACATGAGTCATTTTCAATGATAGACCATATATTAGGACACAGGCAAAGTCTCTTCAAATTCAAGAAGATAGAACTCATATCAAACATCTTCTCAGATCACAATGGCAAAAACTAGAAATCAACAACAATGAAAACATTAAAAAAATCAAACACCTGGAGACTAAATAGCATGCTATTAAACAGTGACTGGGTTACCAGAGAGATCAAAGAAGAAATTAAAAACATCAAGGCAACAAACGACAATGAAAACACAACAATCCAAAATCTATGGGACACAGTGAAAGCAGTCTTGAGAGGGAAGTTCATAGCTCTACAGCCTACCTCAAAAAACAAGAAACAATGGCAATAAATTACCTAACCCTACAACTCAAAGGGTTATAGAGTCAACAATAAAAGCCCATGATAAGCAGAAGGAAGGAAATAATAAAGATCAGAGTGGAGATAAAAGACATAGAGGCAAAAAAACAAAACAAAAACAAAAACAATATAAAAGATCAACAAAACCAAAAGCTGGTTCTTTGAAAGGATAAACAAGATTGATGAACCTCTAGCCAGGTTCACCAAGAAGCAAAGAGAGAGGACCCAAATAAACAAAATCAGAAATAAAAGGGGTGAAGTAATAACTGATCTCACAAAAATACAAACGATTATGAAAAAATACTACAAATAACTCTATTCCAACAAAATGGACAACCTAGATGAAATGGACATATTCCTAGAAAAATACAAGCTCCCAAAACTCAACCAAGAAGAAACAAAAAACCTGAATATGCCTATAACTACTAAAGAAATTGAAACAGCAATCAAAAATCTTCCAGCAAACAAAAGCCCTGGTCCAGAAAGCTTATCAGGGTAGTTCTACTAAGCATTCAAAGAAGAACTGAAACCTATCCTCCTCAGACTATTTTAAAAAATTCACGAGGAAGGCACACTTCCAAGCTCTTTCTATGAAGCCAGCATTACTCTAATCCCAAAACCAGATAAAGACACCACAAGAAGAGAGAACTACAGGCCAATATCCTTGGTGAACATAGATGCCAAAATCCTCAACAAAATTCTAGCAAATTGGATCCAGCAATACATCAGAAAGATCATACAGCATGACCAAGTGGGATTTATTCTGGGGATGCAAGGATGGTACAATATCCGCAAATCAATCAATGTGATACATCACATAAACAAACTGAGAGACAAAAACCACATAATCATATTGATCGATGCAAAAAAAAAAAAAAAGCATTTGACAAAATCCAATACCCTTTCTTGAAAAAACTCTCAGCAAAGTGGAAATAGAGGGATCATACCTCAACATAATAAAAGCCTTATATGACGAACCTACAGCCAACATCATAATCACTGGGAAAAAACTAAAATCATTTCTTCTAAGAACAGGAACAAGACAAGGATGCCCACTTTCACCAATCCTGTTCAACATAGTACTAGAAGTACTAGCCATAGCGATCAGACAAGAAGGAATAAAAGGCATCCAAATTGGGAAAAAAGAAATAAAACTGTCCTTATTCACAGATGACATGATACTATACATAGAAAACCCCAAAGACTCCATAAAAAAACTACTAGACCTAATAAATAAATTTGGCAATGTAGCAGGATACAAAATTAACGCCCATAAATCTTTGGCCTTTTTATAGACCAATAATGAACTCACAGAAAGAGAAATGAAAAAACAATCCCATTTACCATTGCACCAAAAAAATTAAGATACCTAGGAATAAACTTAACCAAGGACATAAAAGACCTTGGAAAACTACAGGACATTGAAAAAAAGAAAAAAAGATTGAGGAAGTCATAAATAAATGAAAGAACATACCATGTTCATGGATTGGTAGAATCAACATCATTAAAATGTCCATACTACCTAAATCAATCTATAGATTCAACGCAATACCTATTAAAATACCAATGACATATTTCAAAGATTTAGAAAAAACTCTCCAAAAATTCATCTGGAATAAAAAAAGACCCTGAATAGCCACAGCTATCCTGAGAAAGAAGAACAAAGTAGGAGGGACCTCAATACCAAATATCATGTTTTATTACAGCCACTGTTCTCAAAACTGCCTGGTACTGTCACAAGAACAGACATATAGACCAATGGAATAGAATAGAAAACACAGAAATTGACCTAAGCCCTTATACTCAATTAATATTTTGCAAAGGAGGCAAGAACACACAATGGAGTCAAAACAGTCTCTTTAGTAAATGGTGATGGGAAATTTGGTCAGACTACATGCAAAAAACTGAAACTAGATCACCAACTTACACCATACACAAAAAACAAACTCAAAATGGCTAAAGGACTTGAATGTAAGACAAGAAACCATAAAAATCATACAAGACTCCATAGGCAGCAAAATTGCAGACATATGTCTTAGCAATATCTTTACAGACACAGATCCTAGGGCAAGAGAGACTAAGGAGAAAATAAACAAATGGAACTACATCAAAATAAAAAGCTTGTGCATAGCAAAAGAAACCATCAACAAAACAATAAGAAAGCCCATTGCAAGGGAGAATATATTTGCCAATGATATCTCCAATAAGAATTTAATCTCCAACATTTAGAGGGAACTCATACAGCTTAACAAAAGGAAGATAAACAATCCAATAAAAAATGAACAAAGGATATAAATAGACTATTTTCGAAAGAGGACATTCAGAAAGCCAAGAGACATTTGAAAATATGCTGAAAGTCACTAATCATCTGAGAGATGCAAATCAAATAAACAATGAGGTACCACCTCATACCTGTCAGAACAAATCAACAAATCAACAAGTGACAAGTGCTGGAGAAGATGCGGAGAGAAAGGAGCCCTTCTTCACTGCTGATGGGAATTCAGACTGCTGCAGCCATTATGGAAAACAGTATGGCGTTTTTTTTTTTCAAAAATTTAGAAATGGAACTGCCATTTGACCCAGTAATACCACTTCTAGGAATATATCTTCCCTGACCGGTTTGGCAAAGTGGATAGAGCATCGGCCTGCGGACTGAAGGGTCCCAGGTTCGATTCCGGTCAAGGGCATGTACCTGGGTTGCAGGCACATCCCCAGTAGGGGGCGTGCAGGAGGCAGCTGATCGATGTCTCTCTCATCGATGTTTCTAACTTTCTATCCCTCTCTCTTCCTCTCTGTAAAATATCAATAAAATATATTTTTTAAAAAAGGAATATATCTTAAGAAAACAGAAACACCAATCAGAAAGGATATATGCACCCCTATGTTCATAGTAGCACAATTTACAATAGCTAAGATTTGGAAAAGCCTAAATGCCCATCAGCAGATGAGTGGATTAGAAAACTATGGTACATCTACACAATGGAATACTATGCTGCTATAAAAAGAAGGCATTCTTACCATTTGAAGCAGCATGGATGGACCTGGAGAGCATTATGCTAAGTGGAATAAGCCAGTCAGTGAAAGAAAAATACCACATGATCTCACTCATTTATGGATAATAAAGAACATTATAACCTGATGAACAAAAAGATAGATACAGAGGCAGAGAAGCATCCAACAGACTGTCAAACTACAGAAGGAAGGCTGAGGAGGGGGGAGGTAGGAAAGAGATCAACCGAAGGATTTCTATGCATGCATATAAGCATAACCAATGGATGCAAGACACTGTGGGGGGGGCAGTGAGGGCATGTGCCAGTGGTAGGGGAGGCCGGAGGAAGGTCAATGGGGGGAAAAAATGGAGACGTATGTACTACTATTTGTAATAATTTAAACAGTAAAAAAAGAAAGATGAAAATAAATTTTTTTTTAAATGGAAAAAAAATCCCA
This sequence comes from Plecotus auritus, assembly GCF_963455305.1. Classification (NCBI taxonomy): domain Eukaryota; kingdom Metazoa; phylum Chordata; class Mammalia; order Chiroptera; family Vespertilionidae; genus Plecotus; species Plecotus auritus. Next base: position 124,128,084 of record NC_137784.1, read on the forward strand.
TTTACCATGGAACCAAAAAAAGTAAGATACCTTGGAATAAAGTTAACCAAGGAGGTAAAAGACCTGTACTCAGAAAACTGCAGGACACTAAAAAAAGAGATAGAGGAAGATATAAACAGATAGAAGAATATACCGTGTTCATGGATTGGTAGAATCAACATCATTAAAATGGCTATACTACCCAAAGGAATCTATTGATTCAATGCACTCCCCATTAAAATACCAATTGCGTATTTCACAGACCTAGAACAAACTCTCCAAAAATTCATCTGGAATAAAAAGACCCCGAATAGCCACAGCAATCCTGAGAAAGAAGAACAAAGTAGGAGGGATCTCAATACCAGATTTCAAGCTGTATTACAAAGCCACTGTTCTCAAAACAGCCTGGTACTGGCACAAAACAGACATATAGACCAATGGAATAGAATAGAGAACCCAGAAATTGACCCACACCACTATGCTCAATTAATATTTGACAAAGGAAGCAAGAACATACAATGGAGTCAAGACAGTCTCTTCAATAAACGGTATTGGAGAAATCAGACAGATATGTGCAAAAAAATGAAACTAGACCACCAACTTACACCATACACAGAAATAAACTCAAAATGGATAAAGGACTTGAATGTAAGATGGGAAACCATAAAAATACTAGAGGAATCCACAGGCAGCAAAATATCAGACATATGCCAAAGCAGTATCTTCACTGATACAGCTCCTAGGGCAATGGAAACTAAAGAGACCATAAACAAATGGGACTACATCAAAATAAAAAGCTTGTGCACAGCAAAAGAAACCATCAACAAAACAACAAGAAAGCCCACTCCATGGGAGAACATATTTGCCAATGTTATCACCGATAAGGGTTTAATCTCCAACATTTATAGGGAACTCATGCAACTTAACAAAAGAAAGATAAACAACCCAATCAAAAAATGGGCAATGGACCTAAATAGACACTTTTTTAAGAAGTGCATAAGGAAGGCCAGGAGACATATGAAAACATGCTCAAAGTCACTAACCATCAAAGAGATACAAATCAAAACGATAATGCAGTACCATCTCACACCTGTCAGAATGGCTATCATCAACAAATCAACAAATGACAAGTGCTGGTGAGGATGGGGAGAAAAAGGAACCCTTCTTCACTGCTGGTGGGAATGCAGACTGGTGCAGCCACTGTGGAGAACAGTATGGAGTTTCCTCAAAAAACTAAAAATGGAGCTCCCATTTGACCCAGTGATCCCACTTCTAGGAATATATCCCAAAAAACTAGAAATACCAATCAGAAAGTATATATGCACCCCTATGTTCATAGCAGCACAATTCAGCATAGCTAAGTTTTGGAAGCAGCCTAAGTGCCCATCAGCAGATGAGTGGACTAAAAAACTGTGGTACATCTACACAATGGAATACTATGCTGCGGTAAAAAAAGAAGGAGTTCTTACCATTTGCAACAGCATGGATGGAACTGGAGAGCATTATGCTAAGCGAAATAAGCCATTCAGAGAAAGATAAATATCACATGATCACATGATCTCACTCATTTGTGGAATATAATGAACAACATAAACTGATGAACAAAAATAGATCCAGAGACAGGGAAGCATCGATCAGACCGTCAAACCTCAGAGGGAAGGTAGGGAAGGGTGGAGGTAAGGGGGAGAGATCAACCAAAGGACTTGTATGCATGCATATAAGCCTAACCAATGGACACAGATACCAGGGGGGTGAGGGCATGAGCAGGGGGTTGGGAGGCAATGGTGTATAAGGACACATATGTAATACCTTAATCAATGAAGAGAGAAAAGAAAAGAAAACTAAAGGCATACCTTAGAGATATTGTAGGTTCAGTTCCTGACCGCTGCAATAAAGCAAATATTGGAATAAAGCAAGTCACATAAATTTAAACATTTTCTACTGTATATAAAAGCTATGCTTACACTGTACTGTAGTCTAAGTGTACAATAGCATTATACCTTGAAACAACGTACATACATTCATTAAAACATACTTTATTTCTAAAATATTCAGGGTCACCACAAACCTTCAATTTGTAAAAGCACAATAATGCCTGTACTTCATTGATCCACAATGCATGCTCCAGATGGGACATGAGTCTGGATGAGTCTCATATCCCAGGATGAGATGCATTAAGTTCACTGTTACCAGGGGCCCAATCTTTCCTCTTTCTTAACCTGAATTTTAGAATTATTAGTTGCTCCATTTATCTATGTATCCATTTATACAATTTTCAATATATATCTATAGAGTTTTGGTAAGTTCCAGGCACTGTTACAGCTAATGAGCATAAAATGGAGAGCAAGAAGGCTTGTATACACTGACTTCAGGGAGATCACATTCTCCTGAGAGGGGAGCAGAAAATAATAGATTAATCAGTAAATAATGTATTGAAAATTATTATTGTTTTTTGTTTTCCAGTGCATATTAGTTATTTTTACATTATAGTCTACTAAGTGTGCAATAATATTATGTCTAAAAAACAAAGTACACACTTTAATTAAAAAACACATTATTGTTAAAAAATGCTAACCATCATCTGAGCCTTCAGCCATGGGCAAACTACGGCCCGCGGGCCGGATCCGGCCTGTTCGGCTGTTCTATCCAGCCCGCGGAGCTGAAAGAGCGGAGGGTTCTCTTGCTCTCCCCTCCGCTCCTTTACTTTTTTTTTTGTTGTTTGTTTTGTTTTTTGTTTTTATTTTTATTTTATTATTTTTTTATTTTTTTAATTGTTTGAAGTATTACAAATAGTAGTACATATGTCTTCTTTTTTTTTTTCCTTCCCCATTGACCTTTCCCCGGCCTCCCCTTCCCCCCAGTACATGCCTTTACCTGCCCCCTCCCCCCAGTGTTTTTTATCCATTGGTTATGCTTAAATGCTTGCATACAAGTCCTTCGGTTGATCTCTTACAGCCCCCCCGCCCCCCGCAACCTCCTCTGCCTTCCCACTGTAGTTTGACAGTCTGTTCAATGCTTCTTTGCCTCTGTATCTATTTTTTCCCCATTTCATTCCTTTAAAAAATCTTGCCTCTGCAGACTAGAAATAAACATATAATAACAAAAAAATGTTTGAGTCCCAATTTCCATGTCCAACAGTTCTGAGTCCCCATTTCAATGTCAAACAGTTCCTTATGTGTACATGTCAGCAATGATATCTGGATGGTGGGCACATGGTGGCAATGCAGGTCCGACCCTCTCTGCTTTGGTCCTAGGCAACCTGCTGCGTCGCACAGCTGCTGACTGCTAGTGTGGCAAGGCGTCATCAGCGTCTTCCATCTCTGGACTGTTTCTCCTCTTGTTTTCGTGGTTGGAGCAGACCTGTCAATTCCTCTCTGTTGCAGGAATCCACATGGTCTTGGAGTTGTTTTCTGAAAATATACAAACATATTCTAGACCAAAAGTTAATAAAGGAATCTTTTCTATATAATTGATTTAGGATCCTTTTTATTTTTGCCCAAACGATTTTCCTTTGTCTTATTTAGACACCATGTGTGTTTTTCATGGGTGTCTTGCTGTTAGCATTACAAATGAAAACTAATTTTGTAAAGTAAAAATTTTCTAGATGTAATTTACTTATAGGATATTTTTCCTTACATGATATACCCTTCTATCCCCCCTTTTTTGATTAATGGAGGCTTTTGTAACTTTTATAATGCAGTCTTGATGACTTTAAATTTTAATTTTTTGACAAAAATATGACTGCTTTAGTTTCATTGCATGTTCAGGGATTTTACCATGAGATGAACTACCAATAGAAATTTTAGTTACCACATTAGGAACAGCTTTTTGTCCAGTACAATTAAATTTTCTTGAATATTCACTTATTTCAATTAGCCTATTTAAATTAATCTGAAAACTTGATTATTATTTTACTGTCAAATTTAATACTATACCAACAATCTTAATTTACCCTGCAAATATTAGTGGAAAGGATTATTTGCATTCTTGAGTAGGCCCTGAGCATTCCTGGTGCTAGGCTGGATTTAGGTATAGGGCAGCTGCTGTCGGCCAAGTCTCTGTCTGTTACCTGGGTCCCAATCTGAGCTGGGCCAAGTCACTGTCTGTCACCTGTGTCCCGATCTGAGATGGGCGTGGGAAGCAAAGCAGCCATGCGGGCAGGAGACCTCCCTCAGATGGGGTGAGGGTTCAGGCCCCTGCAAGGTTGGGGGGGTGAGGGTCTGTGCCCCACCTCTGTTGATCCCCAAGTTCTCTCCTGATGGCCCCTCTGCGACTGTGCCTGTCTTAGGTTGTTCCTTCCCTGAGGAATCTTACCCGTCTCTGGCTAACCAGTCATCCTCTGGGGCCAAGCAGGGTGATGTGAGGTTCAGTTCTGTCTCCTTGGTAGCCTAAGCCCCCATGGCCTCCATGCCCAACACCTGCCTTGGGATCCCCTCGCCTGCTGGTGGGGCCTCAGCACTGATCACATATCTCAGGGAACTCAGGTTTCTTCTCCAGGGAGGGCCCAGCTCACACGATTGGGCGAGAGACAGATTCATGGTACCAGCCACCACGAGGCTTCATGCTCAGCATGAACAGAAAGCTCAGGCAACAGCTGAGAGCAATTGGATTGTGAGAGGAGGGTCCCTCTTGGCACAAAAGGCAAGAGGGGCCAATATAGAATGCTCAAGTGCCTTCCCAATGCCTTAATTCCTTCTGAAAGGGATTATATCCTTTCATGTCCTTTTTTTTTTTTTTTTTTTTTAAATTGCTGCCAAACATTCCAAGAATTAGTTTGTAAGTTTATTTGGGATAATTGTACAATATGCTGTTGTAAAATATCTAAAATTTTAATAACATTGTAGAATAATATCATGTAAGGATATTCTTTGCTCTAGGCCATGGCTATTAAATTTCAAACTGGCTGTCAATTTCTTTTTGTAACCTTATATAAATTTTGTCAGGAAGGCAAAAACACAAATTATTTCCCCATAACCCCCCACCCCCTACTTATGTCCCACCCCCTTGTTGTCTGTGTCCATTGATTAGGCTCATATGCATGCACACAAGTCCCTTGGTTGATATTTTAAGGTGGTAATAAATAGCAAGGAGAAAAATAAAACAAGATGCCACAAACTTACTTGCACTCAAACTGTTCTTAATATATACAGTAAAATGATGCCCTAGCAGCTGTTTTATATATTTAAAAAGTTTTATGCTTTTTGAAAACTTCAATAAAATTAACATGGGGGAAAATTTTCTTCTTTATATATAGCTTATGTATCAACATTTATTATATATAATTCTCATTGGGGTAACATAAATAAAATTATAATCATTCGGTGAACTGGATTGAAGAGAATAACTACTATATAACCCTTAAAGTATGTAATTTAATATTGTAAGAAACACTTTCAATTGATCACAAAAGGTAAATGTAAATATAAGCTCCATCAGCTGATAAGTTATAGAGATGAAATGTAACATAGTTTTGTTGCACATCCATTTAAATTTTTCTAAAGGTTTTCATTGCATAAAGAAAACCATTTCTATACATAATATATTTATGGAAACTCTACTGGTGTTTTATTGCTCATCTTAAAATAGTCTCTAAGAGGTATATAACAATTGCCAGGTACTCTTTTAAAAACTTTAAATATATTAACTTGTGTAATACTCATAATGACCCTAAAAAGTAAGTCTTATTATTATCCATATTTTATAGATAAGGAAACTGAAGCATTGAGAAATTAAGTAACTTGCTCAAAGTTACAATTAAGAAATGTTGTAGCTGGGATGCCACATCCTACTTTTCTAATTCTGTCAGTAATAATTTACTTTTATTTTATCTGTTCTCTTACAAATTATTTATTGTTTGGCAAGGGCCCAAGCAGGGAGACTTTTAAAAAGAGGTTATTAGAGCAATACATGCTATAGAAATCCATGTGAGAGATGATGGTGTATTGGATCAGGGTTATAGCAGTGTGGGTAGTTACAAATGATCGCATATAAATAGAAGATACAGCCACCAAGACGTTCTGATATGAGGAAAGCAGAGAATGAGAGAAAAATGATATCATTGAAGATGATATCAAAATGTCCTTCAGCACTGTATATACAGAATTGCCACTAATTAAGATGAGAATGGATGTTGAAAGAACAGGTTTGTGAGAGAAGAAATGATCAGATTTGCATATTGGTAGACTTCCAAGGGCTTATGTTAAGTAGGCCATTGGATAAATGAGTCAGTAGTTTACTAGAGGAATCTATGCTTGAGATAGATGATATTAAAAGCTATAATACTGGCTGTGATCACTAATGGAATGAGTATGACTAGAAAAAAAGAAAAGATCCAAGGACTGAGTTCTGAAGTATCCCAAAGTTTATATATCAGGTAGATAAGGAAGAAGAGTACAAAACAACTAGAAGGATTTTACAGCAAATTAAAAGGTAGTTTTTCTTTTTCTTTTTTTTTGTTAATCCTCACCTGAGGATATTTTTTCCATTGATTTTTAAACAGAGTAGAAGGGAGGGGGAGAGAGAGAGAAACATGGACATGAGAGAGACACATGGATTGGTTGCCTCCTGGATGCTTCCTGCCAGGTGCTGGGGGATGAAACCTGCAACTCAGGTACCTGCCCTTGACTGGAAATTGAACCTATGACCCTTCAGTGTGTGGGCCGATGCTCTAACCACTGTGCACACACTGCAGGGCTAAAAAGAGGATCTTTTTATAAATTTATTGATTTTTTAAATTAAATTTATTGGGGGTAACATTAGTTAATATGATTATACCAGAGGCCCGGTGGACAAAATTCATGCAAGAGTAGACCTTCCTTCCCCTGGCTGCTGGCACCATCTTCCCTCTGGCACCCAGGACCCAGGCATCTCCCGCAGCCCTGGCTTTGTCCAGAAGGTTGTCCAGAAGGAGGTCCAGAAGGACATCCAATCTAATTAGCATATTATGCTTTTATTATTATAGATAGGTTTCTGGTGTGGGATTTTATATTATAAGATCTGTATATTGCACTGTGTGCCCAGCACCCAAAGTCACAACTTCTCCTGTCATCATATATTAGGCCTAATTCACCCCCACCCCATTCCCTCTGACAACCACCATACTGCTGTATGTGTCTACGAGTTTCAGTTTTATATCCCATATTTGAATGAAATCATATGGTTTGTAGCTATTCCTGACTAATTTATTTCATTTAGCATAATGTTCTCAAGGTCTATTCATGTTGTTGTAAATGGCAAATGGTACAAATGTTCAGTTATAAGATGAATAGTTTGGGGAAATAATGTATATAGCATGATGATTATACGTGATGATACTGTATTGTATATCTGAAAGCTTCTAAGGGTAAAGCTTAAATATTTTACCCACAAAAATAAAAAGGTACTTATGTGATGTAATAAAGATGTTAGCTACCAATATGGTAGCAATCATATAAGTGTATGCAATATATAAGTGTAACACTTGCAATATATAAGTGTATCAAATCAACACATTGTATATCCTTAAACCTGTACAATATCATGTCAATTATAGTATATCTTTATAAAGCTGAAAAATAGTAATAAAACAAAATGATGGCAAGGATGCAGAGAAACTGGCTTATTCATAGATGACAGCTTAGAATGAAAAATGTCACAGTCACTTCAGAAAAAAATATGGCAATTTCTACAAAATAAAAATGCACTACTCATACAGCCCAGAAATTGTAATTCTTGGATATTTAGCAGATAAATGAAAACTTATTGCAAAAACCTGTACAAGGATCTCACAGTACCTTGAATTTAAAGCAAAAAATTCAAAATAATAAAAATATTCTTTAAAATGTGAATGGCTAAACAAATTGTGATTATCCATACATGGAATACTACTTATCAATAAAAGGTACTAATTGTTAACATATACAACAACTTGGATGGATATTAAGGGCATTATACTAAGTGGGAAAAAAACAATGTCAAGGGTCACAAAGTGTATGACTCCATTTTATATAACATTATTGAAATGACAAAATTATACACACACACACACACAATTAAGCAAATGAGTGCATATAAAACTGGCAAAATCTGAATAAAGTTGGTGGATTTTATCAATGATCTCCTGGTTGTGATATTGTAGTACCATTATGCAAGGTGTTAATCTTGGGTGAAACTGGGTTAAAGCTATATGGGATCTCTTGAATTGTTTCTTAAAACTGCATGTAAATCTACAATTATCTCAAACGGGAAGATTTTAAAAACTGTGATTCAATGCAATCAATGTTTTTCTTCACAATGGCATAACATAGAAAACCAAACAGGCTTTTAATGAAAATTGTGATGATCAATTTATATTTTGTAGCTTCATGGTTATGAAGTTGGAATGAGAAAGATTTTGGTTTAAACAAATAAGAATTTTCAAGTCTGTAATTTAGAAAAGCAAAATCAGAAGCTATGTTTTAATTTGTTGTGTATGTTATAAAGGAGATTCAACCACTGGGTCAGCTGATGAAAACCATAGTTATAGTCCCTTAACTTTCAAAGATTATAAGAAAAACTGGAGATCTGAGAAAGCATTAACCCTGAATAGTGGGGTTCCTGAACATGGACCAAAGAGAAGTGGAATAATAACACCTTCATGCAACCAGTTGTGCCCAGGGCTGCAGTATTTGTAATGGAAAAGGGTGGGGAAGCACGGGACTTGGTTGGAATGTCTATAAGGAGGATTGTCTGAAAGTTCGGGGACCTCTGAGAGGACCTTGCCAAAGGCGGCAGCCCCTACCTTGACTTTTCCAAACAAGTTCGATCCCCTGGGGTGTTTTGCTAGAATCTCTATGCTTAGTCTTTAAAGACTCGACCTTGTAGAAGCATATACTTTCTCAAGGATGCTTACCTTGCTGATTGTATCTAGAGATTAATTTTAGTTCAAGCTGTTATGACAATAAAAGCCAAAGGAGGCAGGAGAACAGGGCTACTTGGAGGCAATAGCCAAGTAGTGCCTTAGCCCACTCTTTCATGCAAATGTGTGTTAATCATTCATCCCTCATTCAGGGTCTGCAGGTCACCCCCAGCAGAAAAGCATTTATAATTGGATAACCTCCCAACATACTTAACTCTTCTAGGAATTTCAAGGAATCATAGCCACTATTTATTTTGAGTTGGGGAAAAGACAAATCAAAGACCTCTATGGTCTTGGTATTCTATTATGTCTAAAGTAGAGAGGTAAAATACGATATCACCCAGATACTAAGGGAGACCTGGAGTTTAAATACATTTCTTCAATTGTCACTCAAAGACTGGTCCTGGGAAATTAGATGCACTAAAATTAAAAAAAAAAAAAAGGAAATGTAAAAGAACCCAAATTATCTGTTTGTTCTTTGATAGAGTGCATAGTATTTAACCATGTATTCACTTGTATTTTAAAATATTAATGTTCAAGAAAATTGTTAAGAATAGATAACAAGAGTTAAACTAGGAAACAACAAATGGAAAAGACAAAAAAGGGTGAATGTGAAATCAAATTGTATATTTGGAATTCTCATAATGAGTCACCTCCGTGACAGTCAGTTTGCAACAGATTCAATTAAGAGACTTCCACACAATGAAGTACAATGGTGTTACTAGTAATTAAAATGAGAATCTCCAAAGAAAATTGTGCCGCGCCAGCATAGCCAAGTGTTCGGCGAGCCTGAGGGAGGGCCAGTGAAGGATGAAGAAAAGACAGACAAAGAGAATAAGCTGGGTTTGAGGTGGATCTTCTGTGAGTGACTGAGACCACAGAACAGATCCAGACTGCAAGTGGATGCTTTATTTTATAGTCAGAGGTAAACAAGGTAATTTACAATGTTCTTATAATATTCTCTTGTTTTGGCAGCACTTGCTGCACCTCCCACAGCCCATTAGCTACCCAGGAAAGATCTAGGGAGCAGTCACAAGATCAAGCTTAATTATGCTAAGAGGGCTGTGCCCTCTAAGCTGGGACTTGTTTGAGGCTTTGCCAGCAGGTCAGTCTGAGGCTTAACCCTATAACAGCTCCCTACAGAAAATTCCAAAGAGGCTATATGTATTTGACCAGAATTATAATTGTCTTTTAGTCACATTGCAACTTCAAGTTTTCTTCTTTGTAACCATTTTTTCTTTTTCTTTTCAAGTTGGTGCATAGTATTATTATTTTTGCCTAAAATTAGTATAAAAAAATTGTGCATATGTATTGAAAGCTAGTATTGACTTCAGTTATAACTTTCCCATGGATTGGCACAGAAAAACTTCTATGACAAATGTTTAAGTCAACTTTTTATAAGTCCAAATAAGAGAATGTCTTGGTTCCATTCAAAACTGTTGAAAAAGCCAAGGTTAAATATAATTAGCTAAAGGTAATAATAACCTTTCAAATATAATACCTGGCATTTTAACATAATCATCATTGTAATGTGATGTGTTGAAATGCTAAAAAGTAAATTAATAATATTCATGTGTTAGTACTAAAGAGACAAAATCTTTAGACCTAAAGTTTAAAAGTTACATAGAATTTCCTAATGGACCAAATATAAAAGCTTTTTAAAATAACCAGAAAAGTATATTTTGCATAATACAAAATTCCAAGCCCTATAATTAACCATCACTCAAGGAGCCTCGCTCCTTTTAGTAGTGAATGGAGTTTAAAGATTGAAACCTGAGAGCTAGGTGTGTGTGATGCTGCTGGGTTGTCATTGATTCTAGGTCTTCTAGGCAGACATACTAGCAATTAAAGGTGTGCAAACTAACACAAATATATAGAATATATACTTGTATAATTATAAATATATTTATCTCTATACTTATTTATGTAATTGTATATATACTAAAATAAACATGAATTTTTAATATTTCCAACTCTAATCCACTACCACAGGGTTCATTTTAGCACTTATCTTTGCTTAATTATAACTTTTTTCTTTGACAATGAGAAATTTGGCTCTCAATACTACAATGTATTATATTTTTAAAAATCTAGATAGAATACATGTACAGTGATTTCAGATTTGCTAACCATTCTTCCTGTGAAAAACAGATTAAACAATGAGATACAAGGCTTGTGTACAAGTCTTTTTGTCTTTAACCTTACAGTATCTAGTCAAAACATTGTTTTCTGAAGTTATTTAAGTCAGGTCCTATCTTCCCCACCTCCTTCAGTATGTTTATGACTTACATGTTAATACAGTTAAATTCATTTATGACAGTCTGCAAGTTCATGGGCCATCCGGTTTGATTTTTAATTTTTTTAGTAAAATTAAATTGTTGTAGTGTAGAGTTCTAAGGGGTTTGACAAATGCATAGTCATGTATCCAACATCACATTACCATACAGAATAGGTTCAATACCACACAAATTAGCTTATGACAACTCATCTACCCATTGTAGTCCACTTCCTTTCCTGAATCCCTGAAAGCCCCTGGTCTTAATTTTCATCCCTGTTCTTGCCTTTTCTGGAATGCAATATAAATGGAATTATATAATATGCAGCTTTTCTGTCTGGCTTCTTTCAATTAGAAAACTACATTTGAGAACCATCCTTGTTGTTGCATAGATCAATAGTTTCTTCCCTTTCTTTCATTTCTGAGTAGTATTGTATGTTTTTTTGTTTGTTTTGATTTTTGTTAATCCTCACCAGAGGATATTTTTCTCCCATTGAATTTTAAAGAGAGTGGAAGGGAGAGAGAGAGAGAGAGAGAGAGAGAGAGAGAGAGAGAGATGAGACACATCAATTGTTTGCCTCCTGCAAGTGCCCTGATAGGGATTGAACCTGCATACCAGAACCTGCATCCCAGCTATCTGCTCTTGACAGGGAATTGATCCAGAGACCCTTCAGTGTGTAAGCAGACACTCTAACCATTGAGAAACACCAGCCAGGGCGTATTGTATGTGTTGAGTGTACCATGGTTTGGTTATACTTTAACTCCTTGAGAGATATCTGGTGGTTTTTTTGTTCCTTCAGATTTGGCAATTATGAATAAAGCTGTTATAAACTTTCATATTCAGTTTTTTTTTTATGTGTGTGAGCATAAGTTGTAGATTTACTTGGGTAAATGCCTAGGAGGGGGATTGCTGAATCCTATGGCAAATGTTTTTTTTTCACTTTGTAAAACAGAGCCAAATTTTGCATCCCCATCAACTGTGTGTTAAGAGTTACATACTCACACCCTCACCAGTACATTTAAAAAATAAATAAACGTAGTAGTGATATCTTATTGTGTTTTTAATTTTTACTTCCCTAATGAATAATAATGTTGAATAAATTTTAAATGCTTATTTGCAATCTGTAATCCAGTGAAATGTATGTTCAGGTCTTTGACCTACTTGCAAATTTTTTTTTCTTGTTGAGCTTTAACTTAACTTTTTATTACATAGAGAATACATAATCACATAATCAAATATTATTTGCAAAAGTTTTCTCCCAGTCTGTAGCTTGTCTTTTAATGTCATTAGCAGTATTTTTCTTTTTGCAGAGCAAAAGTTTTTAATTTTCATAAAGTCCAATTTATCAATTTATTATTTGATGGGTAATGCTTTTGGTATTTTATATAAAAACTCTTTGACAAACCTAAAGTTACACATATTTTAGTTACTTTTAGTATAAGTTGTGTGGTATGTGGCAAAGTCCATATTTATGCTTGTGAATGTTCTATTTTTGCACCACCATTTGTAGAAAAGATTATCCATTGAATTCCCTTGCACCATTGTTAAAAATCACTGGACTCTACTTGTGTGTATGTACCTTTCTGGGTCTGATATTTGTTACATTGATAAAAGATCCGAGTGACAACACCACAGTGTTTACTGTAGCCTTGTATTAAGTCTTGATATAAAATGGCTTGAATATTCACACATTGTTCTTTTTAGAAATGTTTTGGATATTTTAGTTCCCGTGACTTTATATGTAAATTTTAGAATTGGGTTGTCAATATCTAAAAAAAGCTTGCTGCTATTTTGATGTATTATGTTGTCCATATGAATGAAATTAGAGAATTGACATTTTAACAATGTCAAGTCTTTTAATCTATGATTATGAGAGTTCTACATCAGGGGTGGGCAAACTTTTTGACTCGAGGGCCACAATGGGTTCTTAAACTGGACCGGAGGGCTGGAACAAAAGCATGGATGGAGTGTTTGTGTGAACTAATATAAATTCAAAGTAAACATCATTACATAAAAGGGTACGGTCTTTTTTTTATTTCAATAGTTTTATTCATTTCAAACATTTTAACAAGAATGTAAACACTAATTATTATAATTTGAAACTTCAAAAAATGGAGGAATCATAGCACAATAACATACCTTATATTGAAGATGGCAAAGGCAAAATAAAATTGCCTAACAAAGGAAAGGTACAAAAGCCTTTCAAATTAAACTTAAATATAGTAAAATAATTTAAAACTAAAACAAATAGAAAAGAACAAAATGTGTAAACAGTAAATTAAACATTTTCTTCAGTGCAACTTCCAAATTATGCCCGGGACATAGATGTAGATGGCAATGTAGACTGGGTTGAAAGGTTTTTGGTCTTTAAAACATCAACTTCAGTGGGAACAGTGTTGTTGGTCTCCTTTTTAGCTAATGCTCTGATACTGTGCTCTCCAGGGGCGTGTCTCCCTACATCACCACGATAACGTGTCTACGCATTCCCAGGGTGATGTCGGGGGACGCATCCGCGGGCATTACAAGGAGCCTCTGAAGATTGAGAGGTTGTTCCTTCTACTGAATGGGTGGATACAGGATCAGCATCGGGAGGGGCCCTGATGCTAAGACCCCCCAAGTCTGTGTACCCTGTCTATCAGCTGGGATTAACTTCCATTGCTCCACTGGCCTTAGTTGGAGCCTTACCATCTTGAGGATGCCTGAAATCCAGGTGGCTGTCACAATTCTCCTAAGTTCAGGGAAGGCATCTCAAGGACACCTACAGCTCCACCCCCGTCACTGGTCCAAAGACTATTACAAACATTGCTTTTGTTTAGCATTACTCTACCTGGAGAGGCACCAGTTACACATAATCTAAGATATCTACACCTTTCTAACTAGGGCACTACAGAGAAGGACTCAAGGTAGAGGACCTACCCAGTCTCCCTCCCATTCTCACATGTAGCTTTCATCTTTCTCACCACATCATGATGACTCTGCCCAACATTTTTCCATAATCAGTGTTGACCCCACTGCCCTTAACTTGCATCCCTCCCTCAGTGGGAATCCCCTATCAAGTCCATATATATATATAAATGTTGAAGTGTATTCTTTGAAGAAGAAGAAGAATAAGAAGAAGAAGAAGAAGAAGAAGAAGAAGAAGAAGAAGAAGAAGAAGAAGAAGAAGAAGGAGTTTAAAAATATGAACAATAAAATGGCAATAAATACATATCTATCAACAATTGAATCTAAAAATCAAAATAAACCAATAAGAAATTTAATGAACAAAATAAACTGATGATTAAAATAGAATCAGAGGCATGGAAACATGGAACAGACTGATGAATCTCAGAGGGAAGGGGGGAGGGAGAGGCGGGAAGGTCTTATATGCATATATTCATTACCTATGGACCCAGACAATAGTTTGATGAAGGCTTGGGGTGGGGTGGAAACCAGGTGGAAGAGGGCAATGGGGGGAAAAAAGGAGGATATCTACAACACTCTCAACAATATAGAATTAAAAATAAATAAATAAATAGTCCTTATCAGGTTAAGTAAATTATCTTCTTTTTTTTTAAATATATTTTATTGATTTTTTACAGAGAGGAAGGAAGAAGGATAGATAGTCAGAAACATCGATGAGAGAGAAACATCGATCAGCTGCCTCTTGCACACCTCCTACTGGGGATGTGCCTGCAACCAAGTTACATGCCCTTGACCGGAATCGAACCCGGGACCTTTCAGTCCGCAGGCTGACGCTCTACCCACTGAGCCAAACCGTTTTTGGCTAAATTATCTTCTATTGCAAGTTTCTTGAGACATTTGTTAGAATTTTCTTTTTAAATTTGTTGAATATTTTTTCTGAAACTATTGAAATGATTATATATGATTTTCTTTTGTATAGTCTGTTTGCATGTTAAAATATATTGACTGATTTTCAAATGTAAAACCAGCCTTTTATTCTTGTTTTTTATTTATCATCTTTATTATGTATAGGTAGATTAGATTTTGCTGAGGGTGTTCACATTTCTGTTTATCTGCATATATATATATTTGAAAGGAAATTAATATACATTTATATATATATATATATATATATATATATATATATATATATATATATGTCTTTAATGCTGAAATCATAATATGGGAAAAGAGTTGTTTATTACTCTTCTGCTTTCTGAAATGTATTGTGTAGAATTGGTAATTTTTGTTCCTTAAATATTTGGTAGAATTCACTAGTGAAACCATCTAAACGTGGAGTTTTCTGTTTTGGAAACTACAAACTCAATTTCTTTAGTAGATGTAGGATTATTCTATTATTGTGGATTTTTTCATTTCCCCTTTTATTTCTTTTATTGCCTCATGCATTTTGAAACTCTATTATTATGGTCACACACATTTAGGATCATAAAATAAGTCTTAACACATTAAAAATGAGAAATCACTTATATCATCTATAATTTAAAGTTAATATGAAAAAGGATATTTATAAGAAGTACCAGAAAACTTTCCATAAAGAAGAGCAAGGGAATTAACCCTACAGGAATTAAAATGTACTATAAAGCAATTTTAATTAAAAGTGTGGCATTGGCACGGGAATTAACAGATAACTTAGTGAAACTGAGTTGTGTTGGAGACTGGGTGTAAGCTGACATGGTCCTTGCACCTGAAGGTACTAGCAAGGCTGTCCCCTACCCACACAGTTTTCCCAGGCTTGTTTGGATGGCAGTTATCAGTAGAATGAGAGCAACCTTTCATAGCTTACCAAGAAGTCTGTAACTATTTACTGAGATTTGCTGTACTGAGAATTTGTCCTTCTGCTCTGTCTCTCCCTTAGAGATTAAGAGGAACAAAGAATACATTCCTCTTGACAGACCTCCTATTCAGTGTTTTGTGTGTAAAAGGCATTACGCAGTTAATAAACTTGCTGCAGTCTCTCGATGACCTGTAGTCCTCCCGATCCCCCTCTCCTGTCTTTCTTTCTTTTCTCAATTTCCCACCTCCCTACCTCAGCCCGGTTCAACCTGTCAGGCTGGCCCTGGCAGAGTTGCAAACTCAGGAAGAATTTTAAATACTCATAAGAAATGTATTATGAAAATGATTTGATTTAAACAACTCTTCTACTTCTTAAGGCTATAACCATAAAAAAGTATTTGGTATATCTCTTTATCCATGATAATATTTATTGTTCTAATTTCCACTTTGTTTAATATTAACAAAATTACTCCAGCTGTTGTTTTATTAACATATGTACTATGCAACTTCATCTTTCAGGATCTTTATATCCTCATACATAAAGTGGGTTTATTTTAATAAACTACTCATATTTAAAATAATTATTGATTTGGTTGGATTAAAATCTGCATTACACTAACTACTTTCTATTTGTTCCATCTTTGTTTCTCCTATTTTCTGCCTTCACTTGGGTTAATTGAACATTTTTATTTAATTTTATCTTTTCTATTTACTGATCGTATATACCTTTTTAAAAGTTGTCAGTTGTTACCTTAGGGTTTATAGTATACACTTTAATTAATATAGGGATGCCTTCAAATAAAGATAGAGTGCCTCCTCATGTTTCCTTGAAGCTGAAGCTATTTGTGACAATATGAATGGACCTTGAGGGCATTATGCCAA
This sequence comes from Plecotus auritus, assembly GCF_963455305.1. Taxonomy (NCBI): domain Eukaryota; kingdom Metazoa; phylum Chordata; class Mammalia; order Chiroptera; family Vespertilionidae; genus Plecotus; species Plecotus auritus. Next base: position 124,144,833 of record NC_137784.1, read on the forward strand.
GTGAAATAGACCAAGTAGAGAAAGACAAATACTGCAGGGTATCACTTATATGTGGAATTAAAGAAAGTTAAACTCAGAAATAGAGTAGAAAAGCGGTTACTGGGGGTTGGAGGGGCTGAGAAAATATGGAAAGGTTGGTAAAAGTACAAACTTTTAGCTATAAGACAAATAAAGTCTGAGGACTTAATGTAAAACTTGGTGGCTATAGTTGATAACACTGTATTGTATAATTGATTTTTGCTAAAAGAGTAGAACTTAAATGTTCTCACCAAAAAAGAAAACGTGTGTGAGGTGATAGATGTGTTAATTACTAGATGGGGAATCGTTTTACAATGTGTAGGTATATCGAATCACTGGGATGTATACTTTAAATATCTTACAATTTTACATGTCAGTTGTACCTCCATAAAGCTTACCAGTAGGAAAAAGAGACAAAATATTATATGCACTATTACCTTTTTAATTAAATGTTTAAATACTCCTCACAACAGAGATACTAGCTATACACTATGTTACTACTTAGTGTAACTGCTAACTGATTCAACAGGCAAAACCTAAAATTGGCTACCTTAACACAGCAAAACTTACTTTTGTTCAAGTAAATTCTGATGGCAGTTGGAAGGGTCTCTCTGCTCTCAGGTAATGTAGGGATCCAGGCTGCTTCCATCCTTTTGTTTTACCATGGAAACACAGGGTAAGCCATGCTTGCTAGTAAGTGAAAGAGAAAGCATGGAAATTGCCCACTGGCTTCTGCCTAACAATACATGGACTATCAATGTCATTTTCCTCTTTGTCCTGGAAAAAGAGAAAGATAAGATGTGGATGAGTACTTGTAGTCTCTCCCATCAGCTGTCAATAATAGGTACTCAATAAAATAAACTATTACAATGTGTTATTACAAATCTCTTCATTTCTTGGAGGAGTTCCTGAGAAAGTTAGATGTACTTTGAAATCCTACAACTTTTCAAGTGCCTACTGTGTGACAGGGGCTTTCAAACACAGGATCACATTGAGTTTTTAAAGGATTATGTAACCGTTTTCAGGGATCCTTTGTCCTTCCTTTACTCAATAGCACCTTTCTTCCATGCCCTTTGGAATAACCTTTATAATTTCATTAGGCTGAGAAGTTTCTCCTTCCTTGTGATTCATGGTCCAAATTTTAACTTGTGAATCTCTGCTGCCCTCCACATGACTGAACAACTATCTACACAGATGCCATTAGGCAAACTTAAAACCAAGATTTTCCTGAGAAGGTACACAGACCAGAGGCAGTGGAAATATATTTTTTCTTTTTTTTTTTTTAACCAGAATTAGCATGTCCACCAAAGAACCAATTTTCAACGCGTAGGAAGATTCCAGGGTTGTAGAAATTCAGTTTTAATAGATGTTTATTCCAGAGTGATTTCCATGGTCTTTCTTCATCTACCATTTATGAGGAAGCCTTTGGAGTGTTTTTCATGGTATCTCCTTTATATTTTTAAAATTTCTTTTTAATTAAATTGATAGGGGTGACATTGGTTAATAACTTCATATATGTTTAAGTGTACAATTCTATATATTGCATTGTGTATTTACCACCCTAAGTCAACTCTCCTTTGGCTTTTAACTGCCTAGGTAAGCTAATCCAACTGTGTATGTGTTCATTGGCCAATTTCAAAGACATTATAATCACATCCTACTGCAAATATAAGAAAGATTTTAAAAACTCTCTAATTTCGAGGTTGTAGCCCCAAATCAGTACACTATGTGCCAAGTCAGAATCTACACACTCTGGAAAACACTTGGGGAGTGGTTGAAGAGGCTAAGGGGTTGGGGAAAACCAGGCATCTGAATATCAGTTTCCCAAGTGAACCTTTAAGTCGAAGGGGCTGTTACTATCAAAGAAGTTTCAGGGTGAAGGATGGGACAGCAAGGGGTCTTCTGCAAGGAATAGGGATGCTTTTTGTCAGGGGAAGGGCAGATGATTCTAGGCTGTTCCACCAAGAATAGGTACAGCTTTCATAGGAAAGATAATGAAGAGTCGGTCCTAGGGTAGAAAGGGTACACGGGGGAAGACCAGGGGAAAGGTGCTATAATTCAGGGAAGTTCTGGGACCAGAAAGAAATACAGAGGCAGCTCTCAAGGAACCCTGGAACTTGGGCAGGAGGAACTTAGGCTAATAAAGCCACAGATAAGACCCAAATCATTTTTTATTTACATTGTCACCTTCCTTCTTTAGGCCTGCTTGTAGTATCCTTGTACAGAAACCTCCTTTTACAGAGGCCTGGGAGATATTATGAAGAACTGAGAAAAATAAATTAAGAGATAGAATGTCTGCCTCAGGCTAGGAGGTATGGGACTAAGATGGATTGCTGATGAATTTAGACTAGAGATCTAGTCTCAGCCTTGTCACTTACTAGCCATATGATAATAGGAAATTATCAAGTGCTATGAGCTTCAGGTTCTTCATCTATCTGCAAAGTGAATTTGATAAGCTCTGTCTTATAGAACTGTTGCAATATATCCAATATGTATGTATGTGGAAAGCCTCTGGCATAGTGCCTGGCATATATTGGATCTTTAATTAATGGTGAGGAATCAAGCTTCTAGTTAAAAATCCAATGTGTGGTTTTTCAGGTCTAAGCATAGACAATTACAAAGGGTTTCCCTTGGCAGGCCTCCTGGAGAAAAGCTGCCCTCCACACCTCAGATTGCATGTATCTGAAATGGATTACAATTCAAGATTCAGGCCTCTCTGGCAGGTCATTCCCTTCTCATATTTGCAGTCCTAGCCCATGTACTTTCATTCCAAAGTGTCTTTATATGAGGCCTTGGGCAGAGGTCCTCTGCAGGGCCTCTGCTTCCTCCTCCTTCTGGGAGGAGGAGGAGGAAATCTTGGAGACACTTTTTCCATGTGCCTTTTCACTTCTAGTCCTTCCCCCTTTGGTTACTCTGATTCCAGGATCCATAAAACTGCTAGAGCCTTTTGTTCTGGCTCCATCAACAGTGATCAGATCCACCAGGTCTGTGCTGATCTACCTGACCATCACTGGCGTGCTCTTCCATGAAGGAAAATAAAACAAGGAATGGGAACTTTCTTCTGTTTTACACTCTCACTTATACCATCACAGGAAGTGATTAAAGGTTTAACTTCACTGTATTTGGCTTGTTGCTTTAATCAGCTATTCTGACACCTGGCAGCTTAGCTCTCACTAGAACTCAACGGAGCTCCTGACACATGGCCATTGTTTCTAATATTATTTTGACCCCAGAACCTACCCCAATGTCCTCTGGGAACTTTTGTTATCGAAGACTTTTCAGAGAATATGCAGTGAGTGCTCTTAGACACTAGACACCAAATCAGTCCAAAAAATGCTCCATAAATAAAACTTAGTACATTTTCTTTGAGCATACACTATTTAATTTGGTTATGGGTTAGTCTTCCTCAGCTGGATTCAACTCAAAGCTCCTAGAATTCAAGTCAAAGACCAACTCCTTCCTTCTCTCCAACTGCTTCCATCCAAAACACCATTTTCATTCATTTCACTGCCATAAAAAATATTTTCCTTGCTTAGAGTTAGCCAAAGTGTACTCAAGATAACCTAATCATAATGTCATTTTAATGGAGGAGACTCTGGCTCTCCCAGGCCAGGCAAAAAAGTGCCAGCTTGGGCATCACTTCAAGGGAATATTACACTTTTTTTTTCCTATTAATCCTCACCTGAGGATATTTTTTCCAATGATTTTTAAAGAGAGTGGAAGGGTGGGAGGAAGAGAGAGAGAGAGAGAGAGAGAGAGAGAGAGAGAGAGAGAGAGAGAGAGAGAGACATCGATATGACAGAGACACACTGATTGGTTGGCAATGTTCTAACCACTGAGACCACAGTCCAGAGCTCATACTGTATTTTATTTTTTTTAATTTCTTTATTAAGGTATTACATATGTGTCCTCATCCCTCCATTAATCCCCCAACCCCCCACTCATGCCTTCACACCCCTGGTGTTTGTGTCCATTGGTTAGGCTTATATGCATGCATACAAGTCCATTGGTTGATCTCTCCTCCTTTCCCCCACCCTCCCCTATATTCCCTCTGAGGTTTGGCAGTGTGATCGATGCTTCTCTGTCTCTGGATCTGTCCCTGTTCATCAGTTTATGTTGTTCATTATATTCCACAAATGAGTGAGATCATGTGGTATTTATCTTTCTCTGACTGGCTTATTTCACGTAGCATAATGCTCTCCAGTTCCATCCATGCTGTTGCAAATGGTAAGAACTCCTGCTTTTTTACTGTAGCGTAGTATTCCATTGTGTAAATGTAGCACAGTTTTTTAATCCACTCATCTGCTGATGGGCACTTAGGCTGCTTCCAAAACTTAACTATGCTGAATTGTGCTGCTATGAACATAGGGGTGCATATATCCTTTCTGATTGGTGTTTCTAGTTTTTTGGGGAAATATTCCTAGAAGTGGGATCACTGGGTCAACTGGGAGTTCCATTTTTAGTTTTTTTGAGGTAACTCCATACTGTTCTCCATACTGCTGCACCAGTCTGCATTCCCACCAGCAGTGCAAAAGAGTTCCATTTTCCCCGCATCCTCGCCAACACTTGACCTAAGTTGATTTGTTGATGATAGCCATTCTGACAGGTGTGAGATGATACCTCATTGTTGTTTTGATTTGCATCTCGCAGATAATTACTGACTCTGAGTATGTTTTCATATGTCTTTTGGCCTGCCTTCTGTCCTTCGAAAAGTGTTTATTTAGGTCGGTTGCCCATTTCTTGATTGGATTGTTTTTTGTTAAGTTGTATGAGTTTCCTATAAATGTTGGAGTTTAAACCCTTATCGGTGATGACATTGGCAAATACGTTCTCCCATACAGTGGACTTTCTTGTTGTTTTGTTGATGGTTTCTTTTGCTGTGTAAAAGATTTTTATTTTGATGTAGTCTCATTTATTTTCTCTTTAGTTTCCATTGCCCTAGGAGCAGTATAGGTGAAGAAGTTCCTTTGGCATATTTCTGAGATTTTGCTGCCTCTGGATTCCTCAAGTATTTTTATGGTTTCCCATCTTATGTTTAAGTCCTTTATCCATTTTGAGTTAATTTTTGTGTATGGTGTAAGTTGGTGATCTAGCTTCATTTTTTTGCATGTATCTGTCCAATTTTCCCAACACCATTTGCTGAAGAGACTGTCTTGACTCCATTATATGTTCATGCCTCCTTTGTCAAATATTAATTGAGCATAGTGATTTGGGTCAATTTCTGGGTTCTCTATTCTATTCCATTGATCTATATGTCTGTTCTTGTGCCAGTACCAGGCTATTTTAAGAACAGTGGCTTTGTAATACAGCTTGAAATCTGGTATTGAGATCCCACCTACTTTGTTCTTCTTTCTCAGGATTGCTGCAGCTATTCTGGGTCTTTTTTTATTCCAGATGAATTTTTGGAAAGTTCTTTATAGGTCTGTGATACATGACGTTGGTATTTTAATGGGGATTGCATTGAATCTGTAGATTGCTTTGGGTAATATGGACATTTTGATGATGTTGATTCTACCAATCCATGAACATGGTATGTTTTTCCATCAGTTTATGTCTTCCTCTATCTCTTTTTTCAGAGTCCTGTAGTTTTTTGCATATAGGTCTTTTACCTCCTTAGTTAAGTTTATTTCTAGGTATCTTAATTTTTTTTGGTGTGATGATAAATGGGATTGCTTTTTTAGTCTCTCTTTCTATAAGTTCACTATTGGTGTAAAGAAATGCCATAGATTTCATGGCATTCATTTTGTATCCTGCTACATTGCCGAATTCATTTATTAAGTCTAATAATTTTTTATGGAGTCTTTAGGGTTTTCTATGTACAATATCATGTCATCTGCGAATAAGGACAGTTTTATTTCTTCTTTTCCAATTTGGATGCTTTTTATTTCTTCTTCTTGTCTGATCGCAATGGCTAGTACTTCCAGCACTATGTGGAACAGGAGTGGTGAGAGTGGGCATCCCTGTCTTATTCCTGTTCTTAGGGGAAATGGTTTTAGTTTTTGTCCATTGAGTATGATGTTGGCTGTGGGTTTTTCATGTATGGCTTTTATGATGTGGAGGTATGATCCTTCTATTCCCACCTTGCTGAGAGTTTTTATCAAGAAGGGATGTTGGATTTTGTCAAATTCTTTTTCTGCATCAATTGAAATGTTTATGTGATTTTTATTCCTCAATTTGTTTATGTGATGTATCACGTTTATTGTTTGTGGATATTGTACCATCCTTGCATCCCTGGGATAAATCCTACTTGGTCATGGTGTATGATCTTTCTGATGTATTGCTGGATCCAATTTGCTAGAATTTTGTTGAGGATTTTGGCATCTATGTTCATGATGGATATTGGCCTATAATTCTCTTTCATTGTGTTGTCTTTATCTGGTTTTAGTATCAGGGTGATGCTGGCTTCATGGAATGAGTTTGGAAGCATTCCTTCCTCTTGAATTTTTTGGAATAGTCTGAGGAGGATAGGTTTTAGTTCTTCCTTGAATGTTTGGTATAACTCCCCTGTGAAGCCACCTGGCCCCGGGCTTTTGTTTGCTGGGAGTTTTTTGATGACTGCTTCAATTTCATCCATAGTTATCAGCACATTGAGATTTTTAGAATCTTCCTGATTGTGTTTTGGAAGGTTGTATTTTTCTAGAAATATGTCCATTTCCTTCAGGTTGCCTAGTTTGTTGGAGTAGAGTTGTTCATAGTATTTTTAAACAATCCTTTGTATTTCTGTTGCGTCTGTTGTTATTTTGCCTCTCTCATTTCTGATTTTGTTTATTTGAGTCCTCTCTCTTTGCTTCTTAGTGAGCCTGGCTAGAGGTTCATCAATCTTGTTTATCCTTTCAAACAACCAGTTCTTGGTTTCATTGATCTTTTTATTTATTTATTTATTTTTGGTCTCTATTTTTGCCCTGATCTTTAATATTTCCTTCCTTCTGCTCACTCTGGTCTTTTCTTGTTGCTCTCTTTCTAATTATTTGAGTTGTAGAGTTAAATGATTTACTACCATTTTTTCTTGCTTTTTGAGGTAGGCCTGTAGAGCTATGAACTTCCCTCTCAGGACTGCTATGAACTTCCCTCTCTGGACTGCTTTCATTGTGTCCCATATATTTTGGATTGTTGTGTTTTTGTTGTCATTAGTTTCCAGGATGCTTTTAATTTCTTCTTTGATCTCATTGGTAACCCAGTCATTATTTAATAGCATGCTATTCAGCTTCCAAGTGTTTGAGATTTTTGGATTGTTTTTATTGTAGTTTATTCCTAATTTTATGGCATTGTGGTCTGAGAAGATGCTTGGTATGATTTCAATCTTCTTGAATTTTGGGAGACTTTGCCTGTGACCCAATATGTGGTCTATTTTTGAAAATGTCCCATGTGCACTTGAGAAGAACGTATAGTCCGTGGCTTTGGGATGCAATGTTCTGAAAATGTCAGTTAAGTCCATCTGATACAGTGAGTCATTTAGGATTGCTGTGTCTTTGCTGATTTTTTGTCTAGAGGATTTATCCATTGATGCCAGTGGTGTATTAAAGTCCCCTACTATGATTGTATTGTTATCGATCTCTCCCTTGATATCTTCCAGGAGTTTTGTTACGTATTTGGGTGCTCCTGCATTGGGTGTATATATGTTTATCAGGGTCATATCCTCTGGTTGTATCGATCCCTTTAGTATTATGAAGTGGCCTTCCTTATCTCTTGTTATGGCCTTCACTTTGAGGTCTATTTTGTCAGATATAAGTATTGCTCCCCCAGCTTTTATTTTTCATTTCCATTTTCCTGAAAGATATTTTTCCATCCCTTCTCTTTCAATCTGTGTCAGTCCCTTATTCTGAGGTGGGTCCCTTGTAGACAGAATATATATGGGTCGTGGTTTTTTATCCATTCAGCCATTCGATGTCTTTTGATTGGAGCATTTAGTCCGTTTACGTTTAAAGGTATTACTGAAAGGTACTTGTTTGTAGTCATATCTATTTTTGTGTCTGTGTTCCTTCTTACCTTTTTATTTCTCCTTTATACAGTATTCCCTTTAGCATTTCTTGCATTGCTGGTTTGGTGGTAATAAACTCCCTTAGCCTTTTTTTGTCTGCGAAGCTCCTGATTTCCCCTTCATTTTTGATTGATAGTCTTGCTGGATAGAGTATTCTTGGATTCAGTCCTTTGATTTGCAACACTTTGTGTACCTCCTTCCATTCCCCTCTTGCTTGATGTGTTTCTGTTGAGAAATCATTTGATAATCTGATGGGAGATCCTTTGTAGGTAACCCTCTGTCTCTCTCTTGCCGTCTTTAAGATTCTCTCTTTGTCGTTAATATCTGCCATTGAAATTATGACGTGTCTTGGTGTGGGTCTTTTGGGATGGATCCTGCTTGGGATTCTCTCTACTTGTGTAATTTTTTCTTCCCCATATCTGGGAAGTTTTCTGTCATTATTTCTTCAAATAGATTTTCTAATCCTTGCTGCTCTTCTTGTCCTTCTGGCAGCCCTATTATATGTATGTTACTTCATTTCACGTTGTCCCAAAGCTCCCTTAGGCTTTCCTCCTGCTTTTTAATTTTTTTCACCAATTGCTGTTCAGATTGGACTTGTTTCTGTACCTGATCTTCTAACTCACTAATTCAGTCCTCTGCTTCTTCTAGTCTACTGTTGAAACTTTCCACGGTATTTTTGATTGTAGCTATATCACTTTTCATTTCTTCCTGATTCTTGCATAGGTTGTTGATTTTCTCATCCATCCGATGTATGAATTGCACGAACATTACTCTGAATTCTTTTTTGGTCACGTTACATGCTTCAATTTAACTAATTTCCTTTCTTGGCGACTCGTCATTTTCTTTCCTCTGGGGATTGTGTCGTCTCCACATTCTGACTATCACCAGAAGGTTCAAACTTCGAGTGGACCTGGGCCATGTGCCGTGGGAGCTTCACACCACCTGAGTGTCACTGAAGTGCTCAAACACTAGGACATGTGGCTGACGTGGGTTGGTGGGAACCAGGCTCGCCCAGGGTAAGTGTTACCAGCATTCAGTGTAGTCTCATGTGTGCACCTAGAATCATGGACCCCGTCTGCACTGCGCTGTTGGCATGTGCCTAAAATGAGTCCCCTAGCGTGTGCCAGGAGTGAGAGATTCCCTGTGTCTGCACCAAGAATCGAGTATCATAGTCTCTGTTGCCTCGTGCGGCTTCTTGCTGAGAATCAGGGTCCCTGTGTGTGCATGCACCAAGAATTGGAGTCACTGGCTCTTAGTGTGAGTGCACTGTGAGTCAGGGATCCCAGGCACACGGTAAGAAACAGAGTCAAGTCAGTGGTGCTCAGTGCTGCCTCTTGCCTGGAGAATCTGAATCCCGGTCACCATGGGGGACTGGGTTACACAGTAGCACTATGGCATGCCCGCGCTGTGGAAAGCAGACTGTGCACTGCGGAAAATAGACTTCCGTGTGATCTTGCCCAGAATTGAAGTCAGGTGGCACTGCCGCCCTGCATGGGCTTCGGGTTTGGTCGCCTGATTGTGTTGTGGGGAGCAGATTGCAGTCTCTGTGCTCAAACTCCAGTAGCAGCTCTGTGGTCCCTGCACACTCTCCCAAGCTCAAATTCCCGGTCCCTGCACACTCTCCCAAGCTCAAATTCCCGTAGGGGCGCTGTGGCCAGAGTGAGGGGCGGGTCTATCAGTTATTATGGCGCTATCTGCGATCTTGCAGGCAGGGGGATAGGCTCTTTGACTTACAGAAATCTGCGGCCAGGATGTCTGGATTCTTGCTGTCTGTTGGTCTGAAGCTGTGGTCACAGTTCTCTGTCCCCAGTGGCTGCAGGGTCCTGGTTTGTGTCTGAGATGCGACTGAGTGGTGCTGAGGCCAGGATCCTAGTCTCAAGCAGCTCTCTTTCTCAAGATGGTGTGGTCTCTGTGCCCACACTGGCCGCCCAGAAGTGTCCACTTTGTGTGTGGGGCTCCACCGTCTAAGACTGCCCAGTTTGGCAGCCCCTAGGAGGACCTGCAGAATCTAACTGTCCCTAGCTCATACACACACACACCACACACGTCTACACCCTCCTCTATGGTTCCCTCACTCTCTCACACTCTCTCCCTTCCTTCCTGCTGGTCGCCATCTTCCCAGCCCTCATACTGTATCTTAAAGGAAATCTTTGCAGATGATATGTCTAGAACACCTAGTTCAAACATTCTGCTCAAATGTGCTATGTGATAACTTTTAAAAATTCTTATTGTTGAAAGTATTAAGACATTAACCAAATTTACTGTGTTTTTGGAAGAGTTCAGGACACCTTCCATACCAGTCTCAGGTGGAGATTTCTTTCTGTTTTATCCATGACCTAAAAGTAACTGCTAATTGAATTTTTCTATTCCAGACTTTTCTCTCAACTGAGTCTGATACCTGCCACTAGCCAGCTTCACTATAAATAACTCTCACAGAAGGAATCTTAGTTTCTGAAAGTCCCAAACTGTATTATCTCAGGGCATTTTTACTTGACTGCATCCATATGGAGTCCCACCATCTCTCCCCTTCTGTTTACCTTGTTTGTTAGCTCTTAGTGGACATTTCACCATCTTCTTGATGACATTGCTGCTCCTATCCTCTACCATTCTATGACTAGCAGTGTGTCCTGCTAATCCTAATGTCCCCACTATAACCCAGGGCCTTCTAAGAGCAAGCACTCAATTCATGTTTGGGGAATAAATGAGCCAGTGAGAGATTTCATTTAAGATTTAATTTCTCCTATATTTTTGAATAAACCAAGAAAATCCAGGTATATATAATTTAATTTTACAGAGTAAATAAATGAATAAAAAGTTAGCTATATTTTATGTTTTCTTCCTCTGTTGCTTAAAACCATTTATTTTACTGCTGGGATCTTTCACATTTATAAGGAAACTAGAGGCCCGTTGTACAAAATTCGTGAATGGGGGGGACATCACCTTAGCCCAGCCTGCACCCTCTCACAACCCAGGACCGATGGCTCCTAACTGCTCACCTGCCTGCCTGCCTGATACCCCAAACTGTCCCCCCCCCCGTGCCAGCCTGATCACCCCTAACTGCCTCTGCCTGCCGGCCTGATCTCCCCTAACTGCCCCCCCCCGTGCCAGCCTGGTTTCCCCCAACTGACCCCCTGCTGGCCTGGTTGCCCCCAACTGCCCCCCCTTGCCGGCCTGGTCACCCCCAACTGCCCCCCTTTTCCAGCCTGGTCACCTCCAACTGCCTCCCTGCTGGCCTGGTCACCCCATGCAGCCTGCTGTTCAGTCGTTTGTTCGTCCCTCACTAACCCCCCTGCCAGCCTGGTCACCTCACGCAGCCTGCTGTTAGATCATCCATCTGGTCATTTAGGTTGTGATGGCCCCTGGCATTTTATATATTAGTATTCCTAATGTAATGCCATGTTATATTGTTCTTGTGCTTACTGTTACTGTAGCACTTCAGTGAACAAGGATTCACAAAAAGATGGGTGATTTCCTAATTTCTTTTGATAAATTGTGACCTCTTACACTTAAACCTGATAAACAGCTATAAATGTTTGACCACTGTTATTAATAAGCTCAGATTCTGAAGCTAGTTAAACTTTTTATTATAAGGAACAACATTTTAAACAAAAAAGATAAAAATCTCCAAATCACCTATATTGAACAGGAACACTAAGGTGTTCCCTCCATATCCACCCTGGTCTTCCACTACTCAGAACTTTGGCTGTTGTCTTCAAATGGAGAGTGAAGAATGATATGCTTCAGACTTCACTCAGGGCAGGAGAAGCTGCTAGAAATGACACTTGAACTTTCATTGGCTGTGGCAATAGTATCATCCAAGGAAACTTCAGCTTGGGCTTTCTCTCTCTCATCTCTCAAAGCTTCCTCATACCAGTTGGTGAGGGAAGTGGGGTCAGTCCCACTGATCTTGGCAAAAAACTTCAGGACTTTCATCTTGGTGGTTTCAGCATGGGCCCTGGGACCCCACAGGAACTCATAACGTGGAGGATCACTATTGGGCACCTGCTGGTACTCCAGGTACTTTTCCTGCACTAGATCTTCAGTGATGAGCTTCCTGGGATCCCCATAGATAAAATTATTCTTCCCAGCATGCACCCCAATCATATTCATAATTTCCAAGATTCTTTCCTCAGAGGCTCGGTTGCCCTCCATGAAGATTATGCCCAAGATAAGTATCAGGATGCCGGTTTTGGGCATGACCTGGTCATCACTCAGCATCCCATCATAGGTGAGGTCTAGTAATTTGACAAGCACATAAGAATGGTTGGTGGGATCCACTTCCTTCACTTCAATGCCAAAGATAATCTCCAGGCACTCACAGGCTTTCTTGAAGACCACAGGGAAGTGATCCTTGTGCTCTCTGATGACACTCTCTAGCATTTCTGCCTTTGTGATGGGCTCCTTTGTTGCATACTTGATACTCAGGTACTGTACCAAGTCATATGCCTTATTTTGTAGCACTTCAGTGAACAAGGACTCAGGATTTGGTGGAGTCTGCAAGGTGCTTGGATCCTCTTCTTGGCTGCTGGAGCCCTCATTTGATTTGCTTGATAGAGTGACTGTGTTGGCAGTGGAGGAGGAGCAGGATCTCTGGAAACTCTGAAAAAGACTCAGTATCCCAGTGGCAGGCAACTCCTCTGGAGTGCCAGGGGTCAAAGAAGAGAGAGAGGAGAAGGAGGTGTTGGTGCTGGTGGCTTCTTCCTCTTCAACTATGGGAGCCTGTAAACCTGCCAGGCCCTGTGCCTCTCTTGGGGCCTGAAGGTCTTCCCTAAGGTTGCAGCTTTCACTCTTCTGACCGTGAGACATGACTTGTGTTGGGGACAGCTGGCCAATTGGGACCTACAGACCTAGAGGAGAGAGGGAGCGTGTCAGTACACTTAGCTGAGAAACTCATCCATGGTGGCTCTGACAAAGACAACTCACAGGTCTCCTCTTTAGGGGTGCTCTTGTCACAGGACTCCTATTTTCCTTGTGGCCTGTCTCCTAAGATCTAGAAGAAGAAGTGAGATGGCTCCTCAGGGAGTAGCCAGCCAACAGAGCCAGAGGATTTCAGGGTTGAGAGTACACTGGGTAGGGTCATGCACTATGGGGCTCCTTCTGTTCTAGGGTAGGCGGGAACTTGGTTGGCATTCAGGGTATGCACCTCACCTTGACTTTTGGTACTGCCTGGATCTCTTCTGATATGCTGACCTGAGGACACATGCTTCAGACCAAGGCCCTCACATACAAATTCCTATGATAATTGAATCATATCTCAGGATGCAGATTACAGGCACAGTTCTCTCCCCCCAGGTGTTGTCAGGAGGGGTGGGGCCACCTGTGAAGTCTCCATTTTTCTGGAGTAGATGTTTCCTTCAGTGCACACTCAGAGTCCCAATCTTTCCCATGCCATAGTCTGGACCAGTGGTCGCCAACCTTTCGGACCTCATGAACCACCAGTGGTCTGCGGACTATCAGTTGGTGACCACTGGTCTGGGCTACACCACTCTGCTTAGCTCCTTTGATTTCCTAAGGAAGAAAATCAGGAGGGTGGACTACATCTAGCCACACTTGCCTAGGGCCTCCTGGGGCTGATAGCAGGCACTACATGGGTTTCAGTGGGGTCTCCTTTGTCTAGAGTAGGAGAGTACATTATGTTATTAATCTTTACTCCTGAAAGTTCTTGCTCCATCCCCCACCACAGCAGACCTAACATGCATCCTCAGATTGAAGATTCCACTCTTTAAGAGGAATCACTTCCACCAACCCATATAGAAGAAGTGACAGCCTATCACACATGGCCATCTCTGCTTAGTGTCTTCCAGGTATGACATCAGGGGCTGGTATCAACTGTTTTGGGGGTGGGGTTGCCCTCAGGGCTCCTTCAGAGTATTTGGTTTTACATCTTGCAGGACATCAGGCCACTCTTACCCCCTCACCTGCCATCTTGTCCTCAGACATCCCTGAGACAAAAGTGAAAAGATACCACATCCAACAATGCCTGCCTGGGGTCTCCCAGAGCTGGCAGCAAGAACAGGGCAGGTTTCTGTGGAATGCACTCTCTCTGACTTGGGGAGATACCCTCAACCCTCTTTTATGTAGTCACAACTACTCCTGACAGGGCTTAGGACACCTACATTCTGCTGACCTGAGAATCCCTCCATCACGCCATGGCACCAATCTCCCTGGAAACTATGTCAAGGAAGTACGGAGGTTTGGGAGAGGTGCCTCTGTTATAGGATTACCAGGCAGGAGGAATAGGGAAACTGAGAAAGGAAAGTTAAAACAAGGCCAAACAGTGTGGGCAATTTGTAGCCAGCTTGTAAATAACAAGTCATTATCTTCCCCAGCCAAGGACATGAGAACAAATGGTAAAAACACACACACACACACACACACACACACACACACAAACCTCCCTAATGAGAGAATGCAGAAAGGGAAGGAGAAAGGGGAAAGGATAAAAAGGCACAGTTATATTCCCTAAACAGAGAAGCCAGCAGTCTCAAGGCTTGGCAAGATAAAGTTGCCAGGTGCTTCTCATGAATTCCGGGAAGGCCACAACAAAGTAAAAAGAGACCTTGAGAATTAATCTGTACCAACATATTCAGCAGAGGAATTTTGAGACATATAGACAGGATGGTGTAGAATGCCTTGGACCCCCACCCAACCTGCTCTTCAGATTAGCTGAGAGCCCATCTGTGCTTCATAAGCCAGATGTATAGGTTTGCTTGCTTTGCTTTTTTCAACAAAGGTGTGTGCTTTAATTGCTTTAATAAATTGGCTTTTCACAACACAGTCAAGGTCCCTTGTATAAATTCATTCATATGAGAAGTTAGGGATCGAGGTTGGGAACAGACCTCTCCACTGGCTCAGGGGGCTGTCTGGTAACTCCTTTCTGGTGTCGGTGAGGGGTGCCTATAACACCTCTGCATTACAGCTTTGCCCAAGGTTGACAACAGGAGTGAGCCAATGTTGGATGTCTGAAGTCGGATGTTAGTTAGGTGGGGCCCTCTATATCTACCCAGAAAAGTTTTTTTAGTCTTTCCTCAGGTTCCTTACCTTGATGCTTGGCAACACCTCGGACTCTTCTTCTGTTGATCTGATGTCACAACTCTGCCACTAAGCTTCACTTTCTTCAGATTCCTAAGGCAGAAGTAAGGAAGCATCACTTCCAGGAACCTTTTCTGGGGCTTCCCAGTGTTGATCATAAGGGTGGGGCTGGGGCCTCCTCTATCTGCAGTGAGAGCTCTCCTCAGCCCTTTCTCAAATTTCTCACTTTGATTCTTGGCAGGGCTTAGAACTTTTCTTCCTGGTGACCTGAGACCAGCCCCTTCAGACCAGGGATTCATCTCTGGGACATCCCTAATCCAGAAAAGGGAGGGAGTTACCCTTATCTTCCCAGCACGGCCCAAGGTCTCTAGGGCTGATAGCAAGAATCGGGCCAATTTCTATAGGAACCTCTCTGGTACTGAATTGGGTGGATATCTCAGTCTTCCTCAAGGTATTCATATTTACTCCTGACAGGGCCCACTCTGTAGACCTGAGGATGTGTCCTTCAAATCAAGGCCGTATCTCTGAAACCTTGACATGTAACTGGGGGTGATTTTTCTGTCAACCATTCTTGGAGCCTCACAGGGATGATAACAGAGGAAGGTATCTGTGGGAAACTCCTTTGTCTGTGGTGGGAGGTTTCTTCAGGATCCTTACCTTGATGACTGGCAGAGTCTGGGACTCCTCACCTCGCTGACCTGATTCTGGTTATCTCAGTTGAAGCCTTATCTCCCTGGAACTCCAAAAGTCAAAGTCGGGAAACAATACATCCAAGGATCATGCATAGGGCCTCCCCAGGCTGAAAGCAGGCTCAGAACAGGCTGGGACTCGTTCTGTTCTGTGGTGGCTCCCGGCTCCTTAATTAAATGCTCTCTGGGAGATTCCGCCCTCTCTGCCAGCTGGAAGCATTTGCTCAACTGCAAGTCTTTCAGAAAATGGTTTTGGTTCCCAGGTTAAATGCTAGATTGGAGGACAGCAGCACCCATGACAGGTGGTGGAGATTCAGAAAAGAAGCATACCTTTCTATGGGGTCTCTTCACCCACCAGACATACAGTTGGAAACATTTTGTTTTAAAAGTTTATTTTCTACACTGAAGAGGTTAAGCAGCATGATGTGTGGACTCCCTAATGTTTTAAGATTATTTAATATTGTATTGTTCAGTGCAGTAATTTCCATTTTTCTTAAGCCTCCCTGATATTAATAAATGTATTTTACATCTCTACCAAGCATGGGTGTACCTGTAGTTCACCCTGATGCTTGCTATTCTATTTTTAGTCCATTCCTTTTATTCTATTAAAATATTTTTTAAAGCACTGTTTTAGTCACTACAGTGGTTTCAGGTGGTTATTAGCATGGACTCTGGAGTAACATTGCATTAATCCAGCCAATCTTTCTGGATATCTGATACTACGCCAGGATGACTTGCATCTGTAGTCTGAGGTGATGCCTCAGATTTGTGCAGGGAAGCAGGGGCAGAAGTTTAAAAAGTTTACTCCTATATATCCTGTCATCTGTCATCTATTACAGGTAATCAACACTCCCAAACTTCACTGCTGCCTCTCACTCCTCTGAGGGAAACACAAGTACCAGTTCAACACAGGGTTTCTCATATTTTTTATTTATTTTGTTGTTGATATTTTTGGTAGGCTGAAAAATTCATCCGGACGCTAAAGCTCTCATATCCCAGAACCTAGAACCTGTAAATTCTTCCTTCTTTGGGAAAAAGGTCTTTGTAGATATGATTAATTTAAGAATCTTTTGATGGGGTATTATCGGGAGTATCTAAGTTAGCCTTAAATTCAATCACATGTGTCCTTTTAAGAAGGAGGCAGAAGAAGAATCAACAGAGGAGACAATGTGAATGTGAAGCAGAGATATTTGAAGATGCTGACCTTGAAGACTGCAGTCTTGTCACCACAAGCCAAGAAATGTCTGCAGCTACCAGAAGCTGGGAGAGGCAAGGAATAGACTCTACCCTAGAGTCCCCAGATGAAGTATGGCCCTTTTGGGCACTTTGATTTCAGCCCAGGGAAAGTGATTTGGGGCATCTGGCTTCCAGAACTCTAAGGGAATAAAATTCTGTTATTTAAGCCAACCAGTTCATTGTAGCTTGATACAACAGCCCTAGGAAACTGATATATAATCATTTATTTGTTTTCATTTGCCCCTTTACAATTTTCCAGGCTTAATTTTGGGAGTGGAAGACAGCAATACAAACTTCATTGTCATTTTGGCAACTACAGGTAAATATTTTAAGGAGAATTGACATGTTTACTTACGATATTTTGCTTCAATTAGCGAATATGGTATACTTCTCTATGTATTTGGGACATTTAAAAAATTCTGAACCTATCAGTAAACTTTTATATTTGCCTATATGAAGAGCTCATACATTTCTGTGATTTGTCACTTCTCTTAGGTAACTTTTGGATTTGTTGCTGTGGTGAATGGGGTATTGCCTATTACATATTCTAATTAGTTATTGTTTTCATGTGTCAAAGCTCTGGATTTTGTTATATTGATCTCCCATAAAGTATCTTTTTGAACTCTCTTATTTATTTGCATATTCCACAGACTTATTGCTTTTAATTATCTAGGCAGATGACCATATTGTGCCAAATAGTATCTCTTTCTTTTCAATATTCATATCTCTTATTTATTTTTTATATCCTTATCTCTGGTTTTGTGTTCCAGTGCAGCTTTGAACAGTAGTGGGGAGAGTATATCTGTCTTGTTTCTGACTTTAATGAGAATGCTTCTAACATTTCAAGTCTAACTATGTTTGCTGTAGAATTTAGGAAAACGAGGTTTCCTCCTATTCTTGTTTTGCCAGAAGTTTGTACCATGAACTGATGTTGAATTTCTTTCAAATACTTTTTCTATATCCATTGGCACAATCAAATCTTTTTCCCCCTTTAATTTGCTAATGTAGGGAGTTACAATTTAAAGTATTATCTAATGTTAATCATGTTTTCATTCCTTGGGCACAGCCTGTTTGCTTATTTAATTCACTGTTGTGTTGACTATGCTATTTTATGTAAGGTAGTTACTGATATATGAATGAGCTTGGCTCAAGTGTTCTTTTTTATTGGGGAGGGGGGCAAGGTTCTTATTTGTTTTTTGAATAAAGGAAAGCTGGCTAGGGAAAATAGGTTGAATAATTTCCCATTTCTTGTATGCTTTGGAAAAGTTTACAAAAGATAGCAGTTAATTTTCCATTATCATTTGGTAGAAGTGACCACCAGAATGATATTGTTCTAGATATTTCAGAATGGGTTGAGTTTTGAATCCAATTTCCATTTGTATTTTTGCATTGAAGTTTTTTTACGGATCAGTTTGGTTATTTATTTTCTAAAATGTGGTCCATTTTACTTAAGATTTGAAGTTTAATGACATGATATTTATAATAAAATATATTGCAGAAACTCCCAAACTTATATATCAATAGAGAGAATAGTATAAAGAACCCAATATACCTGAAAATCCACCATATATGACCAATGTATTTCCAACTATCCCCCCCACTATTCTCTCCATTTCTGCAACTAGAATATTGTGGAGCAAGTCCAAGACATAACACCTAAGTATTTCAAGCATGATTTTCATTTTTTTAAATTTTATTTTTCAATTACTGTTTACATGCCATATTATTTTTGTTTTAGTTTTAGATGTACAGCATAGTAGCTAGACAATTACATACTTTACAAAGTGATCCCCCCAATATTTCAAGTACATATCTGGCACCATACATAGTTATTACATTATTATTGACTACATTTTCCATACTGTACTTTACATCACCATGAATATTTATAACTACCAACTTGTACTTTTTAAGACCTTCACCCTTTTCACCCAGTTCCCCCTCCTAAAAGATAAGGAATCTTTTCTAAAACATAAACTTAATACAATTATTATTTCTAAAAACATCTTTGTTATTAGTGTAAAATATCTAGTTATTTTTCATACTTACCTGAGAGAATACTAATTCTTTAAAAAATTGGTTCTTTTAATTGATGTTCAAATATGGTCTGTACATTTTTATTATTTATATTCCTTGTCTTTTAAAAAATATATAGATTTCCACCATATCACTGCTTTTCCATGGATTGAAAAAGTCTTCTGTGTTTTTAAAAACTTCATTGTTGCAAGTATTATATGTGTCCCCTATTTGCCCTCATTAACCCCTTCTAACCTGCCCCCCACCCCTGCCCCAGATCATCACCACACTGTTGTCTGTGTCCATGGGTTATGCATATATACATAAAAGTTCTTTGGTTTATCTCTTCCCACCCACCTACCCATCCACCCACTCACCCACCCTGCCTTCCCTATGAGATTTGACAGTCTGTTCCATGGGTCTGTGTCTCTGGATCTATTTTGTTCATCAGTTTATTTTGTTCTTTATATTCCACATACGAGTGAGATCATGTTGTTACAGAAAACCGGAGAAGAACCAAGCAATACTTAGAAAGATGGAATTAATTTATTACGCACGGGTCCAGAGGAAAATGTCTCTCAAATTCTGGGCCCCTACATGGAGGAACTTTCCCTATTTATATGTTTTTACCTTCTTTGTCTCCCAAATATTGGGTGTTTCTGGCCCCCTTTGCAAGTTCTTAAAGAGCCCCCATGTGCCAAAGGCCTGGCCTGGTGCCAGCACTGATAATTTCATGCAGGGAAGGTTTAATGGCCTCTTTGAAGTGGGAGTAGTCTTATTTTCCTTATTATTTAAGCAAGCAAGCATTTACAAAAGCCAAAAAGCAGGGTTAAAATTTCAAACAGCAGTTTTTATATAAGATGGATGCTTCATTCCCCACTGGTTTTATGTACATGAGTCAAATCATTGACTCTTAGTCATTGTCAGGGAGGGAGTTATATTTACCCCTGAGGATTGTAATCTTAATTTTCTGCCTAATAAAGTTAGTGGGCCTGCTTATAAGATAAGGGCCCGGAATGAGGGCCAGGAGTAATCTTTAGAGAGTCCAAAGAGTCCTGGACTCTCTATTTTGCCTGGGCTGTCTCAAGCTGGGTGTGATGAAGCCACATTGGGATTCCGTCGACCTTGACTGCTGTGGAGGTGGTCCTTTTCAGATAGGAGTCAGTCCTTGGGTGGCAAATTTCTTTACCCAAACAGAGTCACCAGGGTAGAAGGGATGAACCAGATCAGAAGTTGGTACAGGAGGAGTGTCTCAGACATACTTCTGGATTGCTTCCCGGGTAGACTGTAAAGCCTGTAAGAAGTTGAATAAAGACTGGTGATGGATTTCAGCTTTTCTAGATTGAGTAGGTCAGGGTCTGGGACAGTCACTAGAATCTAGAGGCCCCACTGGTTTTAGGGCAGCCTCCTGGGCCACTTCATCTGTGGTCTGGTTTCCTCTTGCTTCTGTGGAGTCCCCATACCTTGTAAATAGCACTATGTACGTGAGCCATTGTAAATGCATACCTGCTATCAGTATAAATTGTTACTGATTTTTCTTTTGTCCACCGGAGAGCCTGAAACTAGGTAACTCGAGTGTTTGACATCCAGCACCCCAGTGTGTTCCAGAGTAAAGCCTCGACCTCATGTGGGGCAGTTAGGATTAGTTCCTGACCTAGGGTTAACTTATTTGCTTTTTCGATAAGCATAGCTGTGGCTGCTACCACCTAGAGGCAAGTATGTCACCCAAATGCAAAGGAGTCAAGTCTTTTGGACAAATAGGCTACTGGCCTTTTCTAGGGGCTGAGACTTTGGGTGAGTACCTCTTTGTCTATGCCCCTTGTCTCAAATACGTAGAGGTGGAAAGACTTAGTTACATCTGGTAACACTAGTTGGCCCATCTTCCTTGCTCTGCTCATGTCTGTCTAACTGCCTAATATATTACCTCAAGGATCCTGGCTCTAGATTCTTTTAGGGAAAATGGACGTTGAATTTCTTCTGTAGCTACTTTGTGCTGAGGAGGGATGGAGTTTTCTCTCAGAGCCCAGATATCCTTGCTGTCTGTCAGAGGGACAATGAGGCCTGGGCACAGAAGGAGGTGGGCTTGTGACATGACAGAGACAAACTGTAACAAATGGTCCAGTGGAAGGGAAAGAAGACATTTCAGTTTTAATGACCTCTATTGAAATAGAATTTTTCTTCTCAAAATTACCTCTATGTTTATCAAAAGAGCCAGATCAAGACTAATTTATCTGTTGTATTAAATTTAGCCTGATTGTTTGCATAAACACAACAAGAATGGTAACTGACTACCTTTGCTGGAATTTCATGATTGAATCTTAGTGTGCCCCATAAGGCCAGAAAGCCAAGCCATCTAGCTGCCGTCCGGCCTGCCTGCAGTATCTGCTGAGTTAGGAGAATCCCTCACCTGCAGCGACTCCACCTGGGCCCACACCCTAGGTTTTAAGGCCCATCTCAGAAGCCCTCCTACTCGTTGTGGCCTAGAGTGCATGAAGGTTCTGCAGGGACACAGAGGCACCCTTATTGCTTCCCTTCTACTCTGACCAACCACCAGTGATGGTAGGGCATGGGCCTGACGCTCCAGCGCCAGCCATTTTCAGGGCTCCCAAGCAGGATACCAGGCTTTTTTCATCTCACTCTTATTGGCTCCAAGTCTTCAGAGTTCAGAAGGGCTCTTTAAAACATGATACTCCAGTCAAAGTTTCCAGTTAATAAAACCACTATTGGAAACTGGTCTTATTGAATTTATGCAAATAAATGTATTGCCATGGTTTATTAAGCATTGCCAAATTTTGGAGGAATTATATAAGGAGAAAAATATACTGACCTGCTTTAAGATCTTCTGATTTTCCTTGTCAGTCCTTTCTATGGATTCTTCAGAGTAATATAACTGTCTTCAAATGGCAAGAAGAAATTAAAATGTGTCTATATTCAATTAGACAGTTACAGATGACCCTGTAGTAGGGTTCCCCCTACTTGACTTGTCCTCAAAATTTCATATGGTCTCTGGGAGGGGTGACATGCCCTCTCAGAAAGGACTAAGGGAGCTTTATTCCTTTACACGGTCTCACATGTCACAGGAACTCATGGGGTCTGTAATTCCTGTAACCAAGTGCTGGTACTCACACTTCCCTCTGTTCCACACAGGCCTTCCCCAGTTTCCTAAAGTTGAGGTTTGTGACACACCTGACATGAACATGGTCACACAGGCCTGCAAGACAGTATAAAGGCTGCCAACTGTCTTTCAATAGAGACCAAAACTAGATGAGTATTTTCCTTTCCCATTTGGGCACCTTCCCTTTTGGCAACTGCATTCAAATTTATAAGGTTAATGCAATATTATTAACACAATGAAGTACCATATTGGCACTGTGGCCACCTTAGGTAGACAAATCTTCTGCTACCATATATGACACATGGTAGGGCAGTACAAATATCTTAGGGAGGTGACTAAAGTCTATTCTTGACCTTCCCACATAAAGCAAAATTGTCCTTGTCTTTCTGGAGTCATGTCCATGAAGACGCAGTCATCATCTAAGTCTATTATACAGGTTTCTGCAGGCCACTGTCAGGGCTGTGCATGGTGGCCAGTTCTTCTTTCTAGCCACAAACACAGCCTGTCTAATTTCCCTAAAATTTATTCTGGCACCGGAGAAAGTTGTTTTGCTGTAAACAGGCAGCTTAACCCCTACATAACTGGGCTTGGACATCTGCCTAGAAAGCCATAATTTATAAGTTTAACATGTGGCCTTAGGTCCTTCCAACCCAACAGGGCCTCTGCCATCACTCAGTCAGACTCCTCCTCTCTTGGAAAATCTCAAAGTCCTGAAGGCTCCCTGGTCCAGGGAGAGTGCCTTTCCTTTGCTCTTTGACTTTAAGCTGCTAGTCCAAAACAGCCAGAGCTGCAGTTAGAAACAGCTTTGCATATTGCAAAGTGCTTCTTTGGCAGTGGCTTGGGTATTAGGCCCCTGTCTTCCTGCCAGTCCCCTTTGTGGCAGAGCAGTGACCAGGCCTCTCCCAAGGGAGTGCACTGGAAGGGGGTCTCAGCCCCTCCTCTTCCAGCAGCAGCAGGTACTAAACTCTTTCAGTACATTTGCAAACAGGGAGCTTCCACTAGCTCTATCTGCTGCTTTCACAGATCCTGGGATCGCTGCTCTATTACTGGGGCTGCAGGAAGGCTAGTAGCAGTCACTGGCTTCTGGTTTAACTGCTGCATCCAGCAAGCCAAAGGCTTAAGTCTTGTATTGCTTGTTGTAAAACACTCATTACTCACTGGGCAGCAGCGGGGCAGCTCTAGTGTCAGTTAAATGTCTGCTGTTCCCCCGCTTTCTCGCTGCTGCTGCTTCTTCCAGGGCCACTGCAGGCAGCTCGGGCACCCAGTCCCCCTCACCACCTTCTTTCACCTGGCTCTCGGGGGCTGAGTCTGCCTAGCAACCAGTTTTAAATCACCAGGGCAGCTGTAGACTTCAGCTCCGTTTCTCCTTTGCTTGGCTCCTGGGAGTTTAGTTTTTTAATGTATTAGAATTCTTTATTCTTAGAAACCTCAATCCTTTAATGATTATCAAAAGTGAACAGTCAGCTTTTTTAGATTAATATTTATGAATTTCAAGTATATTGTATCAGTCTAATTTACTATTGGAAGGGTTAAAAAGAATAAAAGAGAAAGATTAATTATGCTTGCAGAAAACTTGCGACCTTGAATCTAGTGAAGTTCTGATAAGACACCTGGACCAGACCCCTACGCCAGCAGAGTGATCTGTAGCCAGTAAAAATCAACAAAAACCTATCACTCCCTGCTTCATAATTAACTGCTAACACCCGCCCCCTTCTGCATTAACCATTTACTCTGTCCTGAAGCAAGGCAAATGGTCTGAGATCCTGTATATTTAGGCTTTTTACATTTAAAGATACTTTTTTTTCTTTCTGTAACCGTTGTTTTCCCTCATAGATTTTCCCTCTTTAAGCCCCTAGAGCAGTGGTTCTCAACCTTTCTAATGCTGCGACCCTTTAATACAGGTCCTCGTGTTGTGGTGACCCCCAACCATAAAATTATTTTCGTTGCTACTTCATAACTGTAATTTTGCTACTGTTATGAATCGTAATGTACAACCCACAGGTTGAGAACCACAGCTGTAGAGCCTAAGACCATTGGAAAACACAGATATTTACATTACGATTCATAACAGTAGCAAAATTACAGTTATGAAATAGCAACGAAAATAATTTTATGGTTGGGGGTCACCACAACACAAGGACCTGTATTAAAGGGTTGTGGCATTAGAAAGGTTGAGAACCACTACCCTAGAGGGTCTTAAATCCTCCTCCTTTACCACTCTTGATTTCTCTGACCATTCCTGTTCCCCAGTCCATTTGCTTGTCTCCCTTTCCTATTGTGAGTCAGAGGAAGACAATTCCTACAGAGGGGAGAAATAGAAACAGTGGGAGTTTCAGAGAAAACTACTACCGCTGTAGTAGTCCTCCCTTTCAAAGGCTGAGGTCTGACCTGTGGAGAAAAATGACTCTTAGTCAGCCTGGAAAGATAGCGGATGAGGATAATAGTGTGTAGGGAGATTTCTTTCGAACTGAAAGCCTGGATGGCCTCCTGAAAGAAAAGATCTTTAATCCAGTTACAGATGCTATTAGAATCAGGATGAAATAGGAAGGGAAAGACCAGGTTATGTCCTCTATGATGATCCTAATAAATAACTGAAAACAGCAAGTCAAACAAAACACACAACCACGAAGACAACAGACTTCACAAGGCACACAACCAGGGTTAACGGGGTCCATAGAGTTAATAATAACTTCAGCCTTAATTCCACCACAGGTGGCTCATGTTGGACTATGATGTCACAGGCAGGGACAGGGCCTGTAAATCTCTCCACCCTGTGGAGCTGTAAGCCCTGCCCCTGGAAGTCTGGGACCACCAAAAGAGATAAGAAAGCCATAAATAAAAGTTCTTTGTTCTTTGAAATGTCACAAATTTATACCTTTAAATTAACCCTAGGACTTCAAAATTTCAATTTAATATAGCAAATTAACAAATCAGAGCAAACTGAAACCTTACTTATACAAACATAGAGAGAAATTTTTATTAGCTAAATGGGCTGATTCCCTCTCTGTCGGAGAGCAAAAGACTCTGAGAAAAAGAAATCTCACAGCTGCTAAAGACTTTTGCATTCCATCACAGCAGATCCACCCTATCTTTAAACAAATTAAACAATAGAAAGATATAACAAATATTATCCTGTGTACAGCCAGAAGGCACAAAGTGGCTTTTGCTTCACACAGACCAGTTAATGAGCAGATAATTATGCCAAGAAAGACAAACATTCATACTCACACTCTCTCAGTAGACTAACCCAGACTGGAGCTGAGCAGATAAGACTGGAGGTCCCCAGAGGGGAGTGGGGGTATCCCCGGCACCCATGACCCAGAACAGAATTCTCAACCAACATCTTGGTGAGAACCTAGCTGAGGAGTTAAGACTGCGTCCAGTCCCCCTTCTCTGTAGCAAATTAACTAGTCCCACACAAACAAACAGCAGAGTAAACTCATAATTACTTAATCGAATCTGAATTCACTCACCTCCAGAGTCCCACATTTATATACCAGACAGTCAGAGTTTTTGACTTCTACCAGATATTTACCTAGAGTTTAAACAGTCCACCTGATTCCTGATTAATTTGCCTGAGGAAGCACTTGACTTCTGGGAAGGTGATCAAGCTCCCCCTTCCACTCACTCGGAGTGGGCCTGACTGATAAGGGCCTCTACCTTACTGATTCTGTCAACAGGTCCAGAAGTGTCTGTCCACTCTCTCCAGATGCCGGCCTGGTCCTGGGCTGAGATCCGGGAGTGCCCTGAGTCCCCCAGTTCAATTCTGCTAAATCAGCAGAACAGTACCTCCCAGAGGCCTATCCGGCTCCCCCAGGGCCCCAAACCTGGCCCATTCACCAGAGGCCAAAAGGCCAAGCACAGTTGTTCTCAGTCAGGGAACCATTAATGTTACAGAAAACCGGAGAAGAACCAAGCAATACTTAGAAAGATGGAGTTACCTTTATTACGCACGGGTCCAGAGGAAAATGTCTCTCAAATTCTGGGCCCCAACATGGAGGAACTTTCCCTATTTATATGTTTTTACCTTCTTTGTCTCCCAAATATGGGGGTTTCTGGCCCCCTTTGCAAGTTCTTAAAGAGCCCCTATGTGCTTGGACCTTGAGACCTCAAACCAAAGGCCTGGTCTGGTACCAGCACTGATAATTTCGTCTGGGGAAGGTTTAATGGCCTCTCTGAAGTGGTGAAGTGGGAGTAGTCTTATTTTCCTTATTATTTAAGCAAGCAAGCATTTACAGAAGCCAAATAGCAGGGTTAAAATTTCAAACAGCAGTTTTTATATAAGATGGATGCTTCATTGTGAAACTTGTGTTTCTCTGACTGGCTTATTTTGCTTATCATAATACTCTCCAGGTCCTTCCAGGATGTCTCCAAAGGGTAAAAGATCTTTCTTATTTTACAGTTTATGGTCAATTTTTTTAAATATATTTTATTGATATTTTTACAGAGAGGAAGGGAGAGGGATAGAGAGCTAGAAACATCGATGAGAGAGAAACATCGATCAGCTGCCTCCTGCACACCTCCCACTGGGGATGTGCCCGCAACCAAGGTACATGCCCTTGACCGGAATCGAACCCGGGACCCTTCAGTCTGCAGGCCGACGCTCTATCCACTGAGCCAAACTGGTTTCAGCTGGTCAATTTATTTTTGATAAAAAGGCCAATTCAGTGGAAGAAATTATAGTTTTTTCAACAATTGGTGCTAGAAAAATTAGGTATCTACATGCAAAAAAAGTTATAAATTGGAGTTCATTAAAATTAAACACTTTTCACTTCAAAAGACACCATTAAAAATGAAAAGACAATGCATAGACAAGGAGAAAGTACTTGCAAATCATATATTTGCTACAGGACTCATAACCAGAATAAACAAAGGACTCATAACTCAATAATAATAAAACAACCTAATGATAAATAGGTAAAAGATTTAAAAGAACATTTTACCAAAGAAGGTACATGAAAATATGCTTAAAATGGTGCTAAGTCCATTGGGGAAATTCAAGTCAATACCATAATGTACCACTTTATACCCACCATAATGACTAAAATAAAAAAAATCAATTAATGTTTACATCATTTTAGATAAATTGGAACTTTTATATATGCTGTTTGGCATTTCAATTATTTACACACTTTGGAAAACAGTTAATTTTCTTAAAAATTAAAACATTAACTTACAACAACATTTAGTAAAACAACTAATGTCCACACAAAGACTTGTAAGTGAACATTCATAACAGCATTATTCATAATAGCCCAAAAGTGGAAGCAACCCAAATGTTCATCAACTGATGAATGGATTTTTAAAAAGCAGTAAGTCCATATAATAGAATTACATTCTTCAATTCAAAAGGGCAAACTACTAATGCATTATAGCTCATGATAAAGCCTCAAAAACATTATGCTAAATCAAAGAAGCCAGATCCAAAGACCACATATTAGGATTCCATTTTCATGAAATTTCTAAAAAAAGGCAAGTCTTAGACAAAATATATAAATGCTTTTCTTTGGCTAGAGTGGGAATGAAGATTGATTGCAAATTATTTTGAGGGAATTTGTGGTGGTGCTAATGTCTGAATGTGTTTCCCCAGGTGCATATTTTGAAATCCTAACTCACAAAGATAATCACATTAGGAGGTGAATATGCTCAGTGCATAAAGGTGGAGCTTGTATGAATGGGATTAGTTCCTTATAAAAGATTATCTAAAATTTCCTAGACACTTTCATGATGTGAAGACACAGCAAGAAGGCTATGAACCAGGAAGAGGGTCTTCACCATAATTAGACCAGGCTGGTAACTTGATCTCGGAGGTTCCAGCTTCTGGGACTGTGAGAAATAAGTTTCTGTTTTTTATAAGCCAGCCAGCCTCTGGTATTTCGTTATAGCAGCTTGAACAAACTAAGACAGGGGGTGAAAGGGTGAAACAAATGTCCCAAAACTAGGTTTTTTTGATTGTTGCACAGCTTTATAAATTTACTAAAAATCATTTTATTTATACTTACAATTGATAAATTTTATGACATGTAAATTATAGTTTATTATTAAAGCTATAAAATATAAATCAGCTAATACTCATAACCATAAGTCTGATTAATTGTTAGTCACCATTAGCCTAAAAGTGGCATTGTGCATATTAGTGCCATTAACCATTGGCCAGATTGTTATCTATTTTTTTAAAATGTTGCTAATTCTTACACTCATGTAAATGACCAATAAATATTATCACTCACTGTGCTTTGATGGCTCAACAAGAGCTTTTATGAAATGAGTTGTATCCTATTAGGCAACCAGAGCTGAATCATTATCTGATCTTGCCCTTGAACAATTCAGGGATAATTACAAAAATGACTTAATCCCTTCATATAACAAATACTTAATTTAATGGTGACCCATGAAACTAGTAAGTTGTCTGATAATAAACATTCACAATTGAGAGCATAAAAAGAACATCAGTTTTATTGACTTAGGAAGCTAGGTCTGATTTGTAAATCTTTGTTTTCCAGATAATATTTGGCATAAAACAGTGAGTAGTATTTATTTTATTCCACTTAAGAGGTATTTATTGAGAGTTTCATGTCAGTGGAGTAATCTGAGACATTTTTGAACCATGATACCATGATACCCAGAACTTGTTGGCTCACCGTCTTAGTCCGTTCTTCCTGCTATAACAAAGTGCTATAGACTGAGTGGCTTATAAACAATGGACATTTATTTCTTATAGTTCTGGAGGCTGAAAGTCCAATATCAGGGTGCCAGCATGGTCAACTTCTGGTGAGGACCCTCTTCCAGGTTACAAACTGCTTTCTTCTCATTGTGTCCTTACATGTTGGAAAGGGCACTAATTCCATTCATGAAGAATCCACCGTCATGACCCAATTGCCTCACAAAGGCCCAACCTCCTAATACCATCACATTGGAGGATAGAATTTCGAGGTATTAACTAACTTCATAATACCTTGACTCCATTCACTCCATTATACTCACTGTAAGTACAAGATGATGTCTATACTCCTCAACCTATTACAAACCCATTTAGGGTTTTTAACTTCCTCTGACAGCGTCTGCTCCTATCACCCCATCTATGGACTATATTCCAACCACACTCACCTTCTCACTGTTCCTTGAGAAAATCTAAGCTCTCTCAGAGTTACATTCATTGCATATGTTATTCCCTTGGCTAGTACTATTCATTTTATCTTTCCAGGAACAGCTAAAATAGCACCTCTTTTATGAAGCTTGCCTCAAACATCCCCATTCCATTTTCTCCCCTCTCCAACTCACACAGCTACTTATACTTAGTTATTCTGTTGCACTTATTACAGTATAGTATATCTTTTATACCTGGTAAATTGTGCATTTATCAAGGAAGAGACCATACCTATCTATGTTTTGATCCCTACGCCTCAGTATAGTACATCGCACATGGTAACCATCAAGTTACTAGATAAATGAGTCAAGGATTAATGAGATTTGATTACTATTATTGTCTTTTAAAATATACACAGCCCCAAATTTCCAAGTCACATCCTGTTTCAGAGGAAGATAAATATTAAAGGCTGGCATGCATGTGGTCTGTGAGAGGACAGTGTTTAGAGAGTGGTGAAGCATAGAACTGGGGTGTCTAAAATATTGTTGTCCGGTATCCTATATAATAAAAGCCTAATATGCAAATTGACCAAATGGCGGAACAACCGGTGGAATGACTGGTCACTATGATGCGCACTGATGACCAGAGGGCAGATGCTCAATGCAGGAGCTGCACCCAGCTCTCAGGCCCCAGGCCAGTTAAGACAGGTGCCAGTGAGGGCCCCTAATCGCCCCACTGGTTGCCCCACAGATTGGTCCTTATCGTCAGCCAGGCCTAGGGACTCTACCCATGCACAAATTTTCATGCATCAGGCCTCTAGCTCATATATACACTGAGTGGCCAGATAGTTATGATCTCTGAATGCATAATAATCTGGCCACTCAGTGTGTGTGTGTGTGTGTGTGTGTGTGTGTGTGTGTGTGTGTGTGTGTATTAGAGGCCCAGTGCATGAATTTGTGCATGGGTGGGATCTGGCCAGCATGGCCAGGAGGAGGGGACATGGGAGGTTGGCCGGCCTGCCTGCTGGTCGAATTCCTGGTTGAGGGGACAATTTGCATATTAGCCTTTTATTATATAGGATATACACTGAGTGGCCAGATTATTATGCATTCAGAGACCATAATAATCTGGCCACTCAGTGTATGTGGCATCTGAAGTCAAAAAAATCACATTTACAGGTAAAAGAAAAAAACTAACCATGTGAAGTCATACAAGTGTTAATTAATTTGATTGTGGGAAACCTTGCACAATTTATACATATATCAAATTACAACATTGTACCCATTAAATATATAATAATTTTGTCAATTATATACCAGTAAAGCTAGAAGAGAAATTCACAGATGAAATGATAATAATAGTTTTAGAAATTTTCTTTAGATATTTTTTTAAAAAACTATGCTTTATCTTTAACTACCAATAGCTTTGGAAATTTTATCTGGTGGTGAAATATAGAACTGGTTATAAAACCCATTGCCAGAATCACCACCTTGACCCTTATCATAAACTAGAGGCCTGATGCATGAAAATTCATGCAATAGAAGGAGTTCACTCAGCCCAGCCTGCCCCCTCTCACAGTCTGGGAGCCCTCAGGTGCGGGAGGTGACCCGGTGATCAGGAGAAGGTGATGCCCCATCACACCTCTGCTGCTGCCACTGCCAGCAGCACAAGCCTCAGATAGCCCTGGTTACCTGAGCATCAGGTGGACCTGGACAGCTGGGCAGTCACCATTCGAGGCTTGCCTGTACCTCGGGCCAGCCCTGGGAAGCTTAGGGGCTAAGGGGACTGGGGGACTCCGGAGGCAGGTGCACAGAGCAGCCACTAGCCTGCCACCCTGGCGGGGCTGAGGGGACTGGGTGCTGCCATCTTCTGGCTGTGGGTGCTGCCATCTTTGAGGACATGGCAGTCAATTAGCATATTCCCTCCTTATTGGCTGTGGGTGCCTCCATCTTTGTGGACGGTGCAGTCAATTAGCACATTCCTTCCTTATTGGCTGTGGGCGCTGACATTTTTGCAATGGTGTGAGGGTCAATTAACATATTCCCTCTTTATTAGATAGGACTAGAAACCTGGTGCACAAAATATATGCACTGGGGGGTGTCCCTCAGCTCAGCCTGCACCCTTTCCAATCTTTGACCCCTCAGGGGATGTCTGACTGCCTGTTTAGGGATTGGGCCTAAACCAGCAGTCGGACATCACTCTCACAATTCAGGACTGCTGGCTCCCAACCGCTCGCCTGTCTGCCTGCCTGATTGCCCATAGCCGCTTCTGCCTGCCAGTCTGATCACCCTCTAACCACTCCCCTGCCAGCCTGATCAATGCCTAACTGCTCCCCTGTCACCCCAATCGCCCCCCATTGCCCTTCTCTACTGGCCCTGTCACCTCCAACTGCCCTCCTCTGCCTGCCAGATTGCCCCCAACTGCCCTCCCCTGCTGGCCTGGTTGCCCCTAACTGCCCTCCCCTGCAGGCCCAGTTGCCCCTAACTGCTCTTTCCCTGCCAGCCTGCTTGCCCCTAACTGTCCTCCCCTGCTGGCCTTTTCACCCCCAACTGCCCTCTCCTGCTGGCCTGATCACCCACAACTGCCCTCTCTTGCTGGCCATCTTGTGGTGGCCATCTTGTGACCACATGGGGTGGCCATCTTGTGACCACATGAGTGTGGCCATCTTGTGACCACTTGGGGGTGGCCATTTTGTGCAAGGCCATGATGGTCAATTTGCATATTTTTTAATAAATCTTTATTTAGATTATTACAATTGTTTCTCCTTTTCCCCCCATAGCTCCCCTCCACCCAGTTCCCACCCCACCTTCTGCCCTTACCTCCCCCGCACTGTCCTCATCCATAGGTGTATGATTTTTGTCCAGTCTCTTCATGAACCCCCCATACCCCTTTCCCCCTGAGAATTATCAGTCCACTCCCTTTCTATGCCCCTGATTCTATTATATTCACCAGATTATTCTGTTCCTCAGGTTTTTAATTCACTTGATTTTTAGGTTCACTTGTTGATAGATATGTATTTGTTGTTCATAATTTTTCTCTTTACTTTTTTCTTCTTCCTCTTCTTTAAGAATACCTTTCAGCATTTCATATAATACTGGTTTGGTGGTGATGAACTCCTTTAGTTTTTTCTTATCTGTGAAGCTCTTTATCTGCCCTTCAATTCTGAATGATAGCTTTGCTGGGTAGAGTAATCTTGGTTGTAGGTTCTTGCTATTCATCACATTGAAAATTTCTTGCCACTCACGTCTGGCCTGCATAGTTTCTGTTGAGAAATCAGCTGACAGTCATATGGGTGCTCCCTTGTAGGTAACTAACTGTTTTTCTCTTGCTGCTTTTAATATTCTCTCTTTGTCTTTTGCTCTTGGCATTTTAATTATGATGTGTCTTGGTGTGGTCCTCTTTGGATTCCTTTTGTTTGGGGTTCTCTGAGCTTCCTGGACTTGTAAGTCTATTTGTTTCACCAGGTGGGGGAAGTTTTGAGTCATTATTTCTTCAAATAGGTTTTCAGTATCTTGCTCTCTCTCTTCTTCTGGCACCCCCATAATTCTGATGTTGGTACTCTTGAAGTTGTCCCAGAGTCTTCTTACACTATCTTCAACTTTTTGGATTTTTGTTTTTGCTTTTTGCTTTTTCAGTTGAGTGTTTTTTGCTTCTTTGTATTTCAATTCTTTGACTTGATTTTTGTGTTCCTCTAGTCTGTTTTTGGGTCTCTGTATAATATTTTTTATTTCAGTCAGTGTATGTTTAATTTCTAGTTGGTCCTTTTTCATATCTTCGAGGGTCTCGTTATATTTATCGGCCTTTTCTAGGATATTCTTGAAAAGCCTTATAACCATGGTTTTGAGTTCTATATTCAGTCGTTTGTTTTCCTCCATTTCTTTCGTTTGTGATCTGATTCTTTGACGCCGCATTTTCATTGATTCCCTGAGTTGGTAAGGTAGATTTGTTTGCTAGGTTTCCAATATGGCCCAGTGGGTCTGCCTCCCCAGTTAACCTGAGGTGGACACTCTTGGTGCACCCCTTTGTGGACTGTGTGTACAGCCTTGTTGTAATTAAGTCTTGATTGTTGTTGGTATCACTGGGAAGAATTGACCTCCAGGCCAGTTGGCTATAAAGATCAGCTGTGTCTACGCTGGGAGAAGTTTGGTGCTGGAGACAGCCTTATAGGATTAGACTTGCCAAATTGCAATAGCCTCTGTGCTCAGCTTGGATGGGGTGGAGTCTCAGTCTTGGCTTCCCATCAGCCTTGCCCTTGCGTGCACGTGCGTGCCTTCAGAACTCTGCCTTCCCCGGCTCCCGAGTCTCTGCCCGAGAGTCCAGAATCCCCCCACAAGAGCATGGGTCCCCAGGGGCTCACCTGGAATTGGGTTCACTGCAGTCAGAACTGGGGCTCAGTGCACTCAGGAGCCTCTGACTCCCTTCCACTAGGGAAAGCCTGTGGCAACCTCTGCAGCCTTTGTGCGCACTGGCACGCACTCGCCTTCAGACCTCTGCCTTCACCGGCTTCTGAGTCTCCGCCCGAGAGTCCAGACTCCCACCACAAGAGCGTGGGTCCCCAGGGGCTCGCTTGGAACCGGGGTTCAGTGCAGTCAGAACTGGGGCCCAGTGCAGTCAGGAGCCTTCGACTCCCTTCCACTAAGGAAAGCCTGTGGCAACCTCCGCAGCCTTTGTGCGCACTGGCACGCTCGTGCCTTCAGTCCTCCACCTTCCCTGGCTCCCGAGTCTCCACCCGAGAGTCCAGATTCCCCCCACAAGAGTGTGGGTCCCCAGGGGCTCGCCTGGAACTGGGGTCCAGTGCAGTCAGAACTGGGGCTCAGTGCAGTCAGGAGCCTCCGACTCCCTTCCACTAGGGAAAGCCTGTGGCAACCTCCGCAGCCTTTGTGCGCACTGGCACGCGCGCGTCTTCAGACTTCTGCCTTCCCCAGCTCCTGAGTCTCTGCCCGAGAGTCCAGACTCCCCCCGTAAGAGCGTGGGTCCCCAGGGGCTCGCCCGGAACTGGGGTTCAGTGCAGTCAGAACTGGGGTTCAGTGCGGTCAGGGGCTTCCTTCCCCCTTCCGCCAGAGAAAGTCAGCCAGGCTCTCAGCTGCCCTTCCTCTCTGCGCGCACAAAGACCTTTTGCCGTACCTCCAATTCTCTGTGAGCTTTTCTCTTTCCTTCTAGTTGTAGAATTTTCACTCAGCCAGCTTTCCTGTGGTTCTGGATGGTGTCCATTCTGTCTTCTGGTTGTAGTTTTGAAATTGTTGTGCGAGGCAGCAGTTTAGGTGCTTACCTATGCCGCCATCTTGGTTTCTCTCTCAATTTGCATATTAACTCTATTATATAGGATTCATTTCCTTTGAAGTAATCAAAATAGTAATAACTGATACCTATTATCAGCTACACAACAGTCATTGTGTTAGTTGCTTTGTAATTATTTCAAAACTTAGTATACCAACAATATGAGATAATTTTACACATGAGTAAATTGAGACCCAGAAAGCTGTAGCAAATAGTTCAAGACTAGTTAAGTGAAAGAGCCAAGATGTGAATATAGATTCACCTTACCCAAAGTTCATAATCAGTCCTCAATGTTATGAAAATTATTGTGCTTCATAGGTGTTAAAGGGAACTAAAGTTAGATAAGAAAATTATATGTACATTTAAATAAATATATATGCCCTGACCGGTTTGGCTTACTGGATAGAGCGTCAGCCTGCGGACTGAACAGTCCCGGGTTCTATTCCGGTCAAAGGCATGTACCTGGGTTGCAGGCACATCCCCAGTGGGAGGTGTGCAGGACGCAGCTGATCGATGTTTCTCTCTCATCGATGTTTCTAACTATCTATCCTCTCCCTTTCCTCTCTGTAAGAAATCAATAAAATATATTTTTAAAAAAATAATAAATAAATAAATATAATAAATAAAGGTGAATTGTAAGTACAAGTTGTTTCAGAAATAATTGCAAATTTGGTGACCTAGTAATTACAACAGATTCCTTTAAGAAATAGTACAATAGTTATTCTAGCAGTAAATAGTAGCTATAGTTAAATATTCAGGTCATTTTTCTATTGCATATTAATAGACTATTCCACATATAATAATAATTGAGAAAAATATAAGCCAGCACTTTTGGGTATTAATTTTTAAAGAGATCTGAAAACTGAAAAAATGTGCTTCACAAAGTATATCTTTATTGAACAGAAAGAACAACCTAAACACTGAGGAATAAAGTCAAATCTAGAAGCAGTCATTTAATTTTTGTCTGTGCCTCAATGCATTTGAATTGCTATTTTAAAAGTATCAGAAAAATGCGTCTGTATATGTAAATTCAAAAAACACTTTGCATTACATTTATATAAGCACTTATGGCACTACTTAGGACAAATATGCAGTATTCCGCATATTCTGGAGCTGCAGAGTTTGAGTTATTATCAAAAGGATCTTTCATGTCTAAATATGAATCATGTTCTTTCAAATAGAAAAGTAAAATGTTAGTATATGTTTGTTGGAAAAACACTATCATAATAATATATGTTAAAACCATGACAAATAAATGAATAAGGTCATGAATAAAAAACAGTAATTATTTTAAAATAGTTTTAAAGAAAGATATCTGTTATCTACATAATATATAATAGAATATTTTGTACATCTGCTTGAGGATGTAGAAAGCTGGAAAGAGTGTCATTCCCACTTTGCAATTTTCAAAAGCTAAAATTATATTTAAATTCCTATTTTTTCATGAACTCATGAGAGATTTGAGATTGTAGGGCAACCAAGTGTCTCAAAATCTGAGGAAAATATGTAAGCACTGGCTTACCTGGAGATGTCACAGCCAGATAAAATAGAATTCACCTAAGGCGATCAGAAAATTGGAGACTTTAGTGCATGTGCAGACCACAAAAATTGGGGAAGTCTGCAATATCTTGAAGGCTTTTTCTGCATGTACCTTACCAGGTGCTCACAGAAAAGATTAGAAAGAGTCTTTAGAAAGTTCCCCTTATGATGCAGACCAGGAGAAGGGGAAAAGAAAAATAAATACCCTTGCATTTAGGACACTGGTAAAAGGCCATTTTACTAGATGTTTGAAGGGAACATACTTTAAAATACCTATTCTGGGGGAGGGCCAGGATTGAGTGCTGGGTCTAGAACTCCAGCTGGAGGAAGAATAAGAAGACAGAAAAGGCTAGGCCTCTGAAACCTAAGCATCTGGGCTGCCTGCCGGTGAAGCATTGAGAAGTATATAACCTTATCAATATCACATTCATACTACATTTTGCAAAAAAAAAAGTATAGCTTCAATCTATTAATGAGAGATCATCAGATAAAATTAAATTGAGGGACATTATATAATGTATATAACTAGTACTCTTCAAAATTGTCAATGTTCTGAAAGGTCAGGAAAGAGGATTGTCATGAATTAGAGGGAACTAAGGAGACAGAAAACTAAATGCAATATGCTATCATGGACTGCATCCTGAAACAGAAAAAGGACTTAGTAGAAAACTGGTAGAATCTGAATACAGTCTATAGTTTAATTATATTGTATGTATTTTTATCTTTTAGTTTTCATAATTGAACTATGATTATGTGATATGTTACCATTAAGGGGAGCCAGATGAAACTTTTCTGTACAGAAAATTTCTGTACTATATGTATAACTTCTGGAATTTTAAAATGATCTCAACTGTATATAATTCCTTGTGGTCTCAGCTATATAGTTCAAGGATTTTTGTTTTATTTTTGCCTTACATTTCTCTGTGTTTTCTATCAGGAAGTTTTTCAGGTTGCCCATTTTTCCATATTGCTGGTAATAGAAACACTCATCTATTCTTAGGTGTTCACTAAAGTTGTTTTGACAGTGTGCCCAGGTTACTAGTGATTTACTTTATGGTGAATCCACCAACAACTTTCAAATGTTTTCTTAGTATCATTTAATATCACTCAATACACAACCATCCTCCTTGAAAGACTTTTCCTTTAGGTTCTATGATACCATACTCTTCTAATTTTCTTCACACTTATCTCTAGTCAGGCTTTCTCAGGATTCTCTGCAGATATATGTTTCTTTGTTGAGGTTATACCTACACTTAGAAATCTCCTTTTGTTCATCTCCTATATCTAATAGATTATTCAGTCTTGATTTTATTTCTTAAATGCTTTTGTATCTGTTCATTTATCTCTACACTAAGCTTGTCTAAGTCCAGGAAAACACTGTCACAATTATTCCAATGGTCTCTTGATTGCTCTCTAGGCCTCTGGCCCATTCATCTCCTAGAATAATTGTTCAAAAACAAACCTGATCATGATAAGTGCATCCTTACAATCCTTCAACTGTTTCCACATTGCCCTTAGCATAGTTTTCAAGGCCCCCTTTTTTTTTAATTCATCTTTATTATTGAAAGTATTACAGATGTCCCTTTTTTTTCCCAATTCAGCCCTTCCACCCTGTACCAGCCCTTCCCATATTGTCTGTGTCCATGGGCTATGCATACATGCATATAAACTCCCCACCCATCACCCACCCCTGCCTTCCTTCTGAGATTTGTCAGTCTGTTCTATTTCACTGGATCTATTTTGTTCATAAGTTTATTTTTTTCATTAGATTCCACATAGGAGTGAAATAATGGCCCTTCTTAATCTAACTCCCTACTCACTTCTCCAGTCTTGCTATTTTCACCCTTGGGTTTTCTTCTTTTGTTACATTCAGAATAGCATTCTCTCTCTTATATCAGGACCTTTGTAGGTACGTATCACCTTCACCATTGGAACACTGTTCTTTGTTCTCCCTGCTTTGTCACCTGGTTAATCCATATCCCTCCTTTGCATCTCTCCTTTGATATTATGTTCTCTATAGGCTATCATCTTTGACTCTAGGACTAAGTAAATGCCCCTTTATACAAGCTTCTGTTGAAACCTCTAACTGCCTCTATCAAAGCACTTATTGAACCACTTCTTATTACTTATTTGTTTGTATCCAACACTGAAATGTAACTTTCTGAAGAGCAGCAACCTTGTATTGTTCTTTGTGTTATCCCCAGAACAGCACTCAGTACTTTTTTTGTTTTTGTTGAGTGAATAAATGCCATTAGGAGAGACATACTAGTACAACATCATCCATGAGTGACACTGCAAATGAGGCTCTGGGCTTTGGTTAAGCTTTATTATCAATCAGCCCTTCATGATTTTTAGATTAATTCTCATTATACTATTCTGAATGCATGTGTCTTTTCTGCATCTTTTCTGTCATGTAACCATTTTACCATTTTCACTATATCTGGAAGAGTCAATAAATGGAAAACAGGGCAATGACATTTATGGGGACTATCCAAAAAGCACTCACATCATGGACAATGTCTGCTACACATTCCACTGTTTAACACATTGCTTACCCTCAGCTAGTGTAATTGAATTAATTGAAAAATATACTTGTTTTGC
Source organism: Plecotus auritus (assembly GCF_963455305.1). Classification (NCBI taxonomy): domain Eukaryota; kingdom Metazoa; phylum Chordata; class Mammalia; order Chiroptera; family Vespertilionidae; genus Plecotus; species Plecotus auritus. The sequence goes on from NC_137784.1 coordinate 124,183,421, forward strand.
TTTTGTTTGTTTTGAGAGTGTTGGCAAATGGTCTGAAAGTGTGGAGACATAATAGAGAATCTATGGTGAGACCATAGCTTCTTATTATTTCTTCATTAGGGGACACCATTTATAGCTCTTTTCCCTTGGCATTAATTTCTCCCTGTTCAATAGAGATGTTACACGGCAATCAGTAAATTAGTAATTGTTTCAACCTCTTAATTTGGGGATAGTCTTCATAATGTAGTCACACAGAGGCTCATGCCAGAGGATGAGGTCATGTACTTGAACATATTCATTTTTTATTGGAGCCTTTCCTTTCTTCAGCCAGGGAATTCAAGTCATTTCTTTCTTAGCCTATAATACCCTGTTTAATTGTTGATTTTTTAAATACTTTGTATCATTTTGCCAATTAGGCTGTAAAGCTTTCAAGGGCAATGAGCAAATCTTATGCTTTTCACATATGATTTACTTAGTAAATTTTTGAAGATGAACATCATGTATTCTATGATCTTGGATATTACATATCATGTTATTATGCAATAATAACAAATACAAGTGTATTTATTAAATACCTGCCATATTCTAGGTACATGGATTCATGACTTTATTTGAGCCTCAAAATATCTTAAGGTTACATAATTGTAGCCAGGATTGAAACCTAATTTTGAAACCTGTGCTCATTGTACTACTCAGTGGTTTAAATTTTTTTTCCCATGGACCATTTTTTAAAAAAGGTATTTTCCAAGCACAGTTTATAAAGACAAAATCAGAACTGCTTTGTTGAACCAAGGAATCAAACCTAATCTTGATTGCCCCTTTCTGCCAGGGTGTTTCTCAGCATCTATAAGTGTTCAGGAATCTGAAGAAGGGACTGCGTGTAAATTAATAAAGAGACTAGAAATATAAATTTTGAAGGCATTTTGGGGAGCCTGAGGAGATTTAGCTATAGCAACCAAGTTCTTCGAATCTCTGGACCCCTAGTTTTTTACTAACACAATTGTCTTAAAGCAAAGAAGATATATATATATCAAAAAATAAGTTTGGTATACAGTAGGCATTGTCAGGTTGGGGGAACTGCCTTTGGCTGTCAGGCAGCAGGCAATAATATATGCAAATCTTTAGGTTTGGGGAAATGCTTTCGGATATTTCAGCAGCAGGTAATAATATATGCAGATGTTCAGCCCTGCTGAAGACTCAAGATTCATCAACCTTTTGATGAACTTTTTGAATTTTATTATGCCCTGCTGGAATTAGCTTCCAGCACCTTTCCTCACTTACCACAGTGACCACTGTGACCTAAGACTTTTATTCACCTGAGTTGTAGAATGTGAAGTTGGAAAACCCCTCACTATTTCTTGTTGCCTCTTTGCATGATCATTTGTTATCTGGATATGAAATGATGAAATCACATCTTATTCTTGTCACACTTTACTTATGAAGAGAGAATCTTCTATGAAATAAACATTTCTAGGTAACTGTGTTAGCTAAGTGCTGTAGGTAGCTCATAATAATTTGAATAGCAATGCAGATTTTGTTTCCATCAGCAGGGGTTTCTGGCAAAAAGCACATTTGCATTTCTCAGTAATAAGGAATACCTGGAGAAAAAATTGGGAACAATTGCTATTCCCTGCAAAAATTGAGGTGATTGCAAAGATATAGTTCAGTATGAGGAAAAGCCTATATATATATATATATATATATATATATATATATATATATATATATATATGGCTCGGTGAACAAAATTTGTGCTGGGGGGGGTGTCCCTCAGCCCAGCCTGCACCCTCTCCAATATGGGACCCCTTGAGGCCCAGTAGGATCAGGCCTAAATGGGCAGTCGGACATCCCTCTCACAATCCAGGACTGCTGGCTCTGCACTGCTTGCCTACCTACCTTCCTGATTGCCCCTAACCGCTTCTGCCTACCAGCCTGATCACCCCCTAACCACTCCCCTGCCAGCCTGATTGATGCCTAACTGCTCCCCTGCCAGCGTGTTTGCCCCTAACTGCCCTCCCCTGCAGGCCTTGTCACACCTAAATGCCCTGCCCTGCAGGCCTGGTAACCCCTAACTGCCCTCCTCTGCCAGCCTGACCACCCCTAACTGCCCTCCCCTGCAGGCTTGATCACCCCCAACTGCCCTCCCTTGTAGGCCTGGTCCCTCCCAAATGCCCTCCCCTGCTGGCCATCTTGTGGTGGCCATCTTGTGTCCACATGGGGGCAGGATCTTTGACCACATGGGGGGCAGCCATCTTGTGTGTTGGAGTGATGGTCAGTTTGCATATTACTCTTTTATTAGATAGGATAGAGGCCTGGTGCACGGGTGGGGACCAGCTGGTTTGCCCTGCAGGGTGTCCCAGATCAGGGTGGGGGTTCCCTTGGGGCATGGGATGACCTGGGCGAAGGGCCTGTGGTGGTGTGCAGGCCGGCCACACCCCCAGCGACACAAGTGGAGGCCTTGGTATCTGGGATTTATTTATCTTCTATAATTGAAACTTTGTAGCCAAGGCAGGCCAGGGCTGTGGAAGATTGGCTTCCTCCATTGCCGGGGGCAACTCAAGCCTCCTGCTCTCTCCAGCTCTGTGGCTGTCAGCATATTTGGGGGGATTTATTTATCTTCTATAATTGAAACTTTGTAGCCTTGAGTGGAGGCCTGGGCTGCCAAGGCTGTGTGGAAAGCTTGGCCTCCTCCAGTGCCGTGGAAACCCAAGCCTCCTGCTCATTCTGTGGCTGCAGCCATCTTGTTTGGGTTAATTTGCATACTCACTCCTGATTGGCTGGTGGGTGTGGCTTGTGGGTGTAGCGGAGTGATGGTTAATTTGCATATTACTCTTTATTGGATAGGGTGTGTGTGTGTGTGTGTGTGTGTGTGTGTGTGTGTGTGTGTGTGTGTGCTGGTTTACAAATGAAAACCATTAAATTGACTTCTCCCATTTTCCATCTACAAAAATAGAATGCAATTTATAATGAGTGTCTGACACTGGATTGGCTGGTATACATTTCAGCCACTTTCTGGTTAGTTTGAAACAAAAATAGAAGCCAGGAATCAGATGTCAAAGCTGTGGATAAGGATCCTGGAATCACAATAGAGTGTGGAACAACAAAATCAAAGTACAGAGTAGGGATTCATACTAAACGATGTTTATGAAGATATACTATGGTCTTAAAGGGCCAAAGTTAAGCCCAGTTTCTAATATTATTTACTTTACTAGAGGCCCGGTGCACGAAAATTGTGCACGGGGGGGGGCGGGTCCCTCATCCCAGCCTGCACCCTCTCCAATCTGGGACCCCTCAAGGGATGTCAGACTGCCTGTTTAGACCTGATCCCGGTGGGATAGGGCCTAAATGGGCAGTTGGACATCCCTCTCACAATCCAGGACTGCTGGCTCCCAACTGCTCACCTGCCTGCCTTCCTAATTGCCCCTAACAGCTTCTTCCTGCCAGCCTGATCACCCCCTAACCATTCCCCTGCCAGCTTGATTGATGTCTAACTGTTCCCCTGCCAGCCTGTTTGCCCCTAACTGCCCTCCCCTGCAGGCCAGGTCACCCCTAACTGCCCTCCCCTGCAGGCCTGGGTCCCTCCCAAATGCCCTCCCCTGCTGGCCATCTTGTGGTGGCCATCTTGTGTCCACATGGGGGCAGGATCTTTGATCACATGGGGGCAGCCATCTTGTGTGTTGGAGTGATGGTCAATCTGCATATTACTCTTTTATTACATAGGATAGAGGCCTGGTGCACGGGTGGGGGCCAGCTGGTTTGCCCTGAAGGGTGTCCCAGATCAGGGTGGGGGTTCCCTTAGGGCGTGGGGCGGCCTGGGAGAGGGGCCTGTGGTGGTTTGCAGGCCGGCCACGCCCCCAAGCAGAGGCCCTGGGATCTGAAATTTCTTCATCTTCTACAATTGTAACTTTGTAGCCTGGAGTGGAGCCAAGCCTTCTGCTTGCTCCATGGCAGCAGCCATTTCTGTTGGAATTTATTTAACTTCTATAATTGAAACTTTGTAGCCTTAAGTGGAGGCCTGGGCGGGCCAGGGTATGTGGAAAGCTTGGCTTCCTCCATCACTGGGGAAACCCAAGCATCCCTCCTGCTCTCTCTGTGGCTGCAGCCATCTTGGTTGGGGTTAATTTGCATACTCGCTCATGATTGGCTAGTGGGCGTGGTTAGTGGGCGTGGCTTGTGGGTGTAGCAGAGTGATGGTTAATTTGCATATTACTCTTTTATTACATAGGATAGTTTTCTTTAGTGATATTGCAAGTCAAATAGTATTGTTTCTTATGTACAAATGCATGTAAAAATATCATGATTTGTAACCCACTACTGTGTCTTCAGAAGATTTCTTCACTCCTGTTTTCTCTTCATGATGAAAAAACTGATTGCAGAAACACATTCCTTGTAACTTGGATAAAAATATTTTGAGAATATAGTAACTAAAATGACGGAAGTTATAAAGACAGAAATGAGGAATTCTACTTCCAACACTTATGGATTTGATATTTCATGAGCTATGTGATTACAAACAAGTCTCTAACCATACTAAACCACATTCTTCTATTTAAAAACGAGGATATTTTGAGCATGAGCACAAGGGCATGATAAAAATGTCTTAAAGCCTCTACTTAGAGCTATTAAGTCTCATGATCAAACCCCAAATCAATGCAATGGAGGAGTATATTCTGCTTGCAGGGAAGGCACGACAAGAGATAGAAGGGAATAATTGTGAATAAACAATACCTACCAAACCACACTTTTAAGATAACCATTGTTAAAATGTTTGTGTGTAGCTTTTATACTATGCATATTTGATCTGAATTTTGATGGACAAATAGACAATAACTGTGCTCTAAGGTTATAAGAGGTTCTATAAACAAACTAAATATCCATACATCCCATTTTTTTTTCTAAATATTCCAAAGGTTCATAAATCTAGTTCTATAATTTTAGCAGTAATATTTTTTTTGAATCTTTCAAGTTTCATTACAAACCTGATTTAAATAAATGTTGGAACTTCCTAAATGGGAGAGAAGTTCAAATTAAGTCATAACTATTTTAACCATTTTGATCTTTTAATCATAATTCATTTGACTATTTAGGAAAAAAAAAATCACTTATCTACCTAATTATTTCTACATCAGCCTACCTAAGTATTGTAGAACTTACAACAAGACAAGTGGCAGAGAAATTTGTTCTGATTAACAGTGCTATACCTGAACATATTTCTGGCATTCTAATAATAATGAGTCCACATAAGAGACTAATTTTAAATACTCCCTCAGTGTTTAATGTAAAACAGTGTACTCTGAAAGCATGCTCTCTCTTCCCCCCTCTCTCTGTCTCTTTCCCCCCATTAATTTTTAGAGAGAGTGGAAGGGAGGGAGAGAGGGGGAGAGAGATAGAGAGAGAAACATTGATGTGAGAGAAACACATCAATTGGTTGCCTTCTACACATTCCCTGACCAGGGCCAGGGATTGAGACTGCCACCCTTTGGTGCACAGGGTGATATTCTGACCACTGAGCTCACTGGCCAGGGCTGAAAGAATGCACTCTTAATATAAATACGAACTGAGGAAAGGTGAGCTTCCCCAATGAAATTAATGAGTTATTTTTCAATCTAGTTTTTAAAACACATTTTAAAATGTTAATTGCTGTCATGATTTTTTGTATTTGTAAAAATCATACTGGTATGAATCAAGACTCATATGCTATGAAGATAGGCCCTGAAAGCACTTCAAGGCAAATACCATGCAGCTTCTAAAAAGTCTTTTGTAGTGTTTTTTTTGTTTGTTTTTTGTGTTTTGTTATTTTTAATAGATACTAGCAAACATCCCAGGAATTAGAGGGTGGGAGAAATAGATACATTGTTAATTTCATCCCTGCTAAGGTATAGCTTTGCTGTCCATAATCTGCCTTTATAAAATACTAGAGGCCTGGTGCATGGATTAATGCACTGGTGAGGTCCCTCGGCCTGGCCTGTGCCCTCTTGCAATCCGGGACCCCTCAGGGGATGTCGGAGAGACAGCCTTCCCTCTGAGATTCATCAGTCTGTTCCATGTTTCCATGCCTGTGGTTTCTGCTCTTGCGTTGAGCATCTGCCCCCTGATGATCAGGTCGGACAGTCACTTAGGCATATATATATATATATATATATATATATATATATATATATATATATATATATATAAAATTAGTGGCCCAGTGCACGAAATTTGTGCACGGGGGGGGGGTTCCCCTCAGCGCAGCCTGCACCCTCTCCAATCAGGGACCCCTTGGGGGACATCTCTCTCATAATCTGGGTCCACTGGCTCCTAACCACTCACCTACCTCCTTGCCAGATTGCCCCTAACTGCCTCTGCCTGCCTGTATGATCACCCCTAACCTCTCTGCCTGCCTGCCTGATCACCCCTAACTGCCCTCCCCTGCCAGCCTGATCTTGCCCCCAACTTCCCTCCTCTGCCAGCCTGTTCTTGCCTCCAACTGCCCTCCCCTGCTGGTCTGTATGCCTCCAACTGCCCTCCCCTACCACCCTGTTCTTGCCCAGTCTCTGTCTCTCTTTGTTTTTCTCAGCAGTCCTTCAGGCCTCCCTGCCTCCCTGTGTCCCTCTTCCTGTTTCCCGGCTGGGAGGGGAAAGGGCCAGTGGGGGCTACTCCACCCTCTGCCAGCCCTCCCTTTCATCCAGGCCTTTTCAGGCCCAGTCTGTTTTATTTCCTCATTCTGAGAGAGGCTCCGAGAGCAAGCTGGGAGAGAGGGAAAGAAAGGAAGAAAAGGCTGTTAGCTGGTGGGCGTTCTGTGTGTCTGTGTGTGTGTGGTTGTGAGTGAGTGTGAGTGCTGGCCCCGCCTCCCCGTCTCAGTCTCCACTGCCACAAGTCCCCACCCACCAGAGCCTGCTGTGCACACAGCCTGGGCGAACAGTTGAGTTTCTGGTCATTGCGGATGTGACAGACTCAGGGTTTTTATATAAGGATCTCTGGCCCAGTGCACGAAATTTGTGCACATTAAAAGGTAATTAAATAGAGGAAATATTTTAATATTGCTATATGATCTTTCTCTATAATAGAAGTGTCAAAGATAAAAGAAAATTATAAAAATGTATATGAAAATCTCCCTCCTGTCAGCATCTGGGGCACACTGCAGAACCCAGAATCAAGTTCCTGCCCACCCACGCATGCCTCAAAATCACGTGAGACCCAGACCTGGCCGGCCCCACCCCCGTCAAGCCCCACAGGTTGAGGGGTGCAGCCTCAGGTCCCCTGTCAAAGCCTGCCAGGTGGGGGGCACAGCCTCAGGTCCCCCATCAAGCCCCTCCAGGTGGGGGGCACAGCCTCAGGTCCCCTGTCATGCCCAGCTGGGTGGGGGGGGGGTTCAGCCTCAGGTCTCCTGTCAAGCCCCACCAGGCAGGGATTGCAGCCTCAGGTACCCCATCAAGGACTGCCAGGTGTGGGGCACAACCTCAGGTCCCCCGTCAAGCCCTGCCGGAGTGGGGGATGTGGCCACAGGTCCACGACCTGGACTCAGGTCCCCCTGAGGGTGCAAGGGTGTGAGGGCATGGCAAAAATTTGCATATTAGCTCTTTATTATATAGGATACTAGGTGTACCCATTAATAATGTGGATTTTTTCAATAGATGGAGCTACACATATGTTGATAAATATGTGATTTGATATGTATGCTATTTTGTTGTATTGACAACAAGCTTCAAAACTTCATATGTCAAATTTGCTGAAGGTGTTAACATCATAGATATTTTTAAGCTTAAAAATGTTGAATTTTGTGCCAAAAAGCATTTGTGGGAAGTTTTAATTCATAATTTTGAAGAAAAGTGCTGCTGAATACTTCAGAAAGTTTATGGTGAACATACTCCATCTCAACATACTTGTGAACGCTGGTTTAAATGCTTTGAAAGTGATGATTTTGATGTGAAAGACAAAGACATCTAGGTCAACTGAAGAAGTTTGAAGACCAACAATTACAAGCATTAATGAATGAAGATGCATGTCAAACTAAAAAACAACTTGCAGAAAGATTAAACGTTGCTCATCAAACAATTTCTGATAATTTACAAGCAATGGGAAAGATTTTAAAGGAAGGAAAATGGGTGCCACATCAACTGAACAAAAGACAATGGAAAACCGAAAAGTCATCAGTAAAATGTTTCTTCAACAGCACGAAAGAAAGTCTTTTTTGCATCCAATTGTGACTGGTGATGAAAAATGGATTTATTTTGAGTATCCCCAATGCACAAAATTATGGGTTGATCCAGGTCAACCATCAACACCGACTACATGGCCAAATCACTTCGGATAGAAGACAATGCTCTGCATTTGGTGGTATCAGGAAGGTGTGGTGTATTATGAGCTTCTAAAACCAGGTGCAACTGTTAATCCTGATCACTACCAACAACAAATAATAAATTTGAACCATGCTTTGATCATGAAATTACCAGAATGTGCCAGAAGACACGGCAAAGTAATTTTACTTCATGATAATGCACCATTACACACTTCAAACCCAGTTAAAGACACGTTAAATGATCTTGCCTGGGAACTATTAATTCACCCGCCGTATTCACCAGACCTTGCTCCTTCAGATTACCCCTTGTTCTGATCAATGGCACACGTATTTTCTGAGTATCACTTCAAAACATACAAAGAAGTGGAAAGTTGGGTCTCTGAGTGGTTTGCCTCAAAACAAGAAAAGTTCTATTGGTACAGAAGCCACAAATTACCTGAATAATGGGGAAATGTGTAGCTAGTGATGGAAATTACATTGAATAAAGCAATTTTGAGGTTTCTCTTGAAATTATTGTGTTTTCTTTGATTACAAAATCTGCTATTATTAAATGGTATACCTAGTAGATAATCTCAAATTGAGGTTTTCCTACTAATTAACTATGTGAGCTTGGGCTAGTCTCTATCTCTCTAGAACTCAGGTGCCTCAACCTAACTTTGATATTAGAACACCTCTGACATTTGACCAACTATCCTATCTAATAAAAGAGTAAAAGAGAAACATGCAAATTGACCATACTTCCACTATGCCCACAAGCCACGCCCATCAACCAATCAGGAGCGAGTATGCAAATTAACCCAACAAAAATGGCAGTGGGCACGGAGCTGGAGCAAGCAGGAGGCTTGGGTTGCCCCAGTGATGGAGAAAGCCAAGCTTCCCGCCTGCCCTGGCCTCAGCTCAAGGCTACAACGTTTCAATTATAAAAGATAAATAAATCTCAGATACCAGGGCCTCCACTTGGGTGACTGGGGGGCATGGCCTGCGTGCAAACCACCACAGGCCCCTCGCCCAGGCCACCCCATGCCCCAAGTAAATCCCCACCCTGATATGGGACACCCTTCAGGGCAAACCAGCCAGCCCCTACCTGTGCACCAGGCCTCTATCCTATCTAATAAAATAGTAATATGCAAATTGACCATCACTCCAATACACAAGACAGCTGCCCCCATATGGACACAAGATGGCTGCCACAAGATGGCCAGCAAGGGAGGGCAGTTGGGAGGGACCAGGTCTGCAAGAGAGGACCGTTGGGGGTGATCAAGTCTTCAGGGGAGGGCAGTTAGGGGTGACCAGGCTGGAAAAGGAGGGAAGTTGGGGGTGAACGGGCCTGCAGGGAAGGGCAGTTGGGGGAGACCAGGCCTGCAGGGGAGGGCAGTTAAGGGTGACCAGGCCTGCAGTTGAGGGCAGATGGGGTGACCAGGCCTTCAGGGGAGGGCAGTTAGGGGCAATCAGGCTGGCAGGGGAGCAGTTAGGCATCAATCAGGCTGGCAGGAGACTGGTTAGGGAGTGATCACACTGGTAGGCAGAAATGGTTAGGGGCAATCAGGAAGGAAGGCAGGTGAGCAGTTGGGAACCAGCAGTCCTGGATTGTGAGAGGGATGTCCGACTGCCCATTTAGGCTCAATCCTACCGGGATCGGGCCTAAACAGGCAGTCAGACATCCCTCGAGGGGTCCCATATTAGAGAGGGTGCTGCCTGGGCTGAGGGACACACCCCCCATGCAAGAATTTCGTGCACTGGGCCTCTAGTCCTATATAACAAATAGGTAATATGCAAATTAACCATCACTCCAGCACACAAGATGGCTGCCCCCATGTGGTCAAAGATTGCCGCCCCATGTGGACACAATATGGCCTCCACAAGATGGCTGGCAGGGGAGGGCAGTTGTGGCTAATCAGGCCAGCAGGGGAGGGCAATTGGGAGGGACCAGGCCTGCAAGGGAGGGCAGTTGGGGTAGATCAGGCCTGCAGTGGAGGGCAGGGGTGACCTGGCCTGCAGGGGAGGGCAGTTGGGGAGACCAGGCCTGCAGGGGAGGGCAGCTGGGGGAGATCAGGCCTGCAAGGGAAGGCAGTTGGGGGCAATCAAGCCTGCAGGGGAGGGCAGTTGGGGGCATCCAGACCTGCAGGGGAGGGCAGTTAGGGGTGACCAGGCTGGCAGGAGAGGGCAGTTAGGGGCAATCAGGCTGGCAGGGGAGGAAGTTTGGGGCAACCAGGCTGGCAAGGGAGGGAAGTTAGGGGTGACCAGGCTGGCAGAGGTGGGCAGTTAGTGGTGACCAGGCTGGCAGGGGAGAGCAGTTATGGGCAATCAGACTGGCAGGGGAGCAATTAGGCATTGATCAGGCTAGCAGTGGTTAGGGGGTGATAAGCCTGGCAGGCAGAAGCAGTTAGGGGCAATCAGACAGGCAGGTAGGTGAGCGGTTGGGAGACAGCAGTCTTGGATTGTGAGAGGGGTCCCAGATTGGAGAGGGGCACACCCCCATGCACGAAATTTGTGCACCAGGCCTCTAGTCTATAATAATAAAAACATAATATGCTAATTAGACCGGATGTCCTTTTGGAAAATCTTCCAGATGAAGCTGGGGCTGGGAGGGAAGCCTGAGTCCTGGGTGCCTGCTGGCAGCCGGAAGGAATCCCAGGCCCCGGGTGCCAGAGGGAAGCTTGTGTCAGCAGCCTGGAGAAGGAAGGCACACTCTTGCATGAATTTTGTGCAATGGGCCTCTAGTATAAAATATTCTTTCCAAACATCATCTTCCTTTCTATCCAATAAAAAAATTCTGTGATCCCTTTTATGAAGCTGCTGTGAGGATAACAATAAATGAGACAGTGTATGTGAAAGCACATTGTAAATTACAAAGTGATACATAAATGATCAAAGGAACATCTATCCAGCTTACCTTAAAAGAATGTAGTAAAACTGAGTTAATTTATACTAATGACTGAATGATCGAGTGCATAATCATAAAGGTAATTCTGCTTTATCCTCTCATTCTTATTAGGACACTAGCTATAGTCTGTCATACAATGCAGGTATTCATGTTTCTGTCTTGCCCACTAGATTCTGTGTACTTAAAAGGTTTAAATTATGTTTTATTTATCTCTTTGTTTCCTGTAATGCCTAAAAGCACATGGTAGATGCTCATTAGTTTGAATAATGCTTTGTCAAACATGGTTCTGAGCATTTTTCATATATGAATTCACTTAATCCTCAAATGCTCAAGTGAAAATGACCAACACTTAGATGAATTCAGTGACAATGAGAATTTATATATATATATAAAAAGCCAGTGGCCATAATGCCATAATGCCATAACAACCAAAGACCAGTCACCAGTTGGTGCATGGAGCACCTCTTGGTCCCTCGGCCCACAGGCTCCAATTGCAGCAAGACAGGTGGCAGATGGGTGGAGCCATGTGGCAAAGTGGGTGCCTGGGATGGGTGCCAGGCAGGCGGGTACGGGGAGCATGGTGCGGCTCCCCAGGTGGCAAGCGGAGGTGCTCTTGCCACAGAGGCAGGGGCAGGGGCACATGCAGCTGGCAGAAGGGGAAGGCAGTGCATGGGGGAAGGGCATGATCTGGGAGAGGAATTGAGGCAGAAGGTTACTAAGCAAATAGCCTAATGGTTTGGAGCAGCCAACAGCTCATACACTCAACACTGGGGAGAGAGGAATGGGACCAGCCAGCTACAAATGAGCTTACAAGGCCCGCATTGGTGGTGTTGGGGTCTGGGGTCCCACTGGCACACATGGCAAAGTCTGGGGTCCCTCGCTCCCCCCGCCCCACCACGGGGTTCTAGCAGCATTGGCGGAGCATTGCAGGGCGCCAGCAGTGTCCATGGAGCATGCAAGGCATTGCAAGGTGGAGGACATAGCCCTGATGGCAGGCTAGGCCTAGGGGACCCTACACTCGCACGATTTAATTGTGCACTGGGCCTCTAGTAAAATATAATGACAAATTTGAGAGAAACAATAAAAAGGCCTTCTTAACATTTTTAAAATCTGCTATCAATTTTAAGGCAATAGTTTGGGTAATGCTTTATTAAGGAGATGACTGAGAATTTATCACTTATGAGAATTTTACCTTCTGTCCTCTATGATATGCTTCCACCTTATCAAAGAAAACACAGGACACAAGTTCCCAACTCATCTGATTTTTAATTCAATGCTTCTCAGCCATCATAGAAATTCTGTGTTAGGAGACAATACATTTTAGTTCCAGTTCCAAGTGTCAGTGAATGTTGGACAAGTCATTTCCTCATGATTTTTTATGTATTCTAAACTATAGGAAATTATAATAGCTATTTCCTTCTTAGGACAAAAAACAACAACAAATAAATCATATCCATACTAGCAACTTCCTTGAAAACAAGGCTAATATATAAAGTGTGACTACTTTATGGTTCTCCTATCAGCATAAATCCTGTTTTCTATAATACTTTAGTAAAAATAAACACATTTTTTAGATTGTAGGTAAAATCTGAATGTGAAGGATAATCAGACTGGAATAAACAACAAGCAATTTAGCATGCTATAAGGCTTTCCTTAGTTACTTAATACACATTCTAAAAAGTACCAATAGGCCAATAGATCATATGGCTTTTGTGAGGGGAAGGCACCTTTTTATTATTTTTTAATATATTTTATTGATTTTTTTACAGAGAGGAAGGGAGAGGGATAGAGAACCGGAAACATCTATGAGAGAGAAACATCAATCAGCTGCCTCCTGCACACCCCCTACCAGGATGTGCCCGCAACCAAAGTACATGCCCTTGACCAGAATCAAACCTGGGACCCTTGAGTCTGCAGGCAGATGCCCTATAGACTGAGCCAAACTGGCCAAGGCACTTTTTTTTTTAATCTTAAAATGTTGAGATCAAGGACAAACTTTCACTGAAAACACAAAGAGGATGCTGCTTATACTATAATCTCTGAACTGGCAGCAAGAGAAAAGATAACTACATTTACTTCACTGTCCCCATGGGATTATAAGGTACCTTGGAATAGGAGCCATGGCAACAATAACTGGCTTAAAAATACATAATATTTAGCTTTAGGAGGTCCTAGTATTTGAAACATCTAAAACAGGCATATTTTCCTTATACTATGTTCTTGGGATGGGCAGAAATTGAGGGCTCCAATCCAGTCTGTGTCTATTTATTCTGTTATGTTTTGTCTTTACTGAAAGTATATTGTACCTAAATAATTGGTTTAAAATTGGAAAAATTATAACCTGTTACTTAACATTAGATAGACTCCCCCCCAAAAAAAAAAATCCTGGTCATTTTACTGAAGTAAATTCATTAGTTGGCAAGTTTTGCTGACATTTCCTTGATTATTACCATAGAAATATTGCCTGAGAACCTCATGGTTGCATTGCTACAATGGTAACCTGTCAATGGGGTAAGTATCATAAGAAGGGGGCAAAAACATGAAGGATTGCTCATGTTTTCCAGTTGTATTTGAACAGAACTGATATTAAATTTTTTTTCACTCATAATAGCCCAACTTCATGTTATTATATCAAATAGAAGCCTGGTGCACAACATTCGTACACGGGGGGGGGGGGGGGTCCCTCAGCCCTGCCTGCACCCTCTCCAATCCAGGACCCCTCGGGGGATGTCTGACTGTGGGTTTAGTCCCGATCCCTGTGGGATCTCTCTCGAATTCTGGGACCGCTGGCTCCTAACCGCTCACCTGCCTGCCTGCCTGATCACCCCTAACCGCTCACCTGCCTGCCTGATTGCCCCTAACCACTCTGCCTGCCTGACTGATCACCCCTAACTGCCTCTGCCTTGGCCCAGCCACTGTGGCTTTGTCCAGAAGGACGTCTGGAAGATGTCCAGTCTATCTGGTCTAATTAGCATATTACCTTTTTATTAGTATAGATTCCTATTCCCTATGCTTTGTAGAGCAGTGGATAACTTCAGATTTGCCTTACAAAATATGAAATACTTTTAAATAAATTCTAATTCTGAAAAATCTTGGAATAAGAATTAAACTCTGAATATACAAAGTGTGACTTAAAAATAAAGTGATTGATTTTATAATGTGAAGATTTGAACTCATTCATCTAAATAAGGGTCATCCCCTTCTAAGTCATCCACATGGAAGAACATAAACTTATTTCAGTGATGAAACAACTGCTCAAATAATTCATGAAGCTTCATTCTTGCAGTTATCTCTGGAGCTTGTGTTCACAATCATTTATCCATGAAACATTAATTTAGCATCTTCCATGCACCAGTCACCATTTTTGTGTTACTATGATTTGCAGATGGGTAAGATTCTTTTTTATACTAGAAACTAATGTAAATTACTCTAATAAGTGTAGGATTGGCTAATATTTTTGTCTAAAACAAGGTGGAATAATTACTTAGACAAGTTACTAAAATGGCTTTCAGCTGGCTTCCAAGATAATTCCAAATGATGAATTCCAAACCTGTTCTGAGCAATAGTGTTGAGTCACACTGCCTGAAAGTGAAACTAGCTCTACCATTTACTAGTTATGTGACCTTGTGCAAAATTGTTTTACTTTTCTGCACCTCAGTTTTATCATCTATAAAATGGGAATAATAATACCTTCAGTGAATGTATAAGTCTTACTAAAAATTAAAATTAGTATCTTTAATTTGCATAAAAAGAATATATACATTCTTATGTGTGTGTATGTAAGGGTTAAGTTATATTCTATGATTATATTTTATAGTTTTCCTTTTTTTCATAAAATTAAATCAGTGATGATCATTTATGTCATCTATTCTATTCTTGTTAACATAAACGAAACTCTAGATATTTTTAAAATCAAAGTTATAGTGAGGGTGCAATCATTTGTTGAAGACTCCTAGCCTTGCAAACCAAACCAGTGAAATAAATAAAGCTTCAGAATTGTGCCTTTAATTCTGCAAATTTAATACTGATGCTTCATTGTGGAATGATGTAATTGTATAATACATACTAGTAATGATATATCCTTAACTTGAGCACCTTGTTTTATTGCCAGTATCTACTACTAGCTTATGACTGGATTGCTTTTGTTGAGTACATTCTCACCAGCATGGCTATTAATCTTCTTTGAAACTTTAAATTATGTTAACATTATTTTTTCCCATGAGCAACTGAAAGATATAATGCGGTTATCTTTGATTATATTTTTCTTTTCACATATCAAATTGTTTGTCAATATGTCAACACTAAAATGATTAATGCTGTTTGTTATGACATCAGGAGTATTAATAGTCTTATTAAGATGAGGTGGGTTATAAATATTCTCAGAGATGATCAATGCAGTATGTCATTATGAAAAGAAATTCTGCTGACTGAAGAAATGATGCATATTATTTTCAAACATTAAGTGTAACAGAGTGACTGAGGTTGATTTTACTTGCAACTGCAGCTGTGCATTTCCAATGGAAAGAATAAATAAAATCTTCAAAAAACGAAAGTTCCAACAGAGTGTAGAATGTAGATATTCTGTGACTAAATGGTGGGAATCCTTTACTTTTTGTTCTTGTTAATTATAAAAATCTTGCTGCAAAGTACTGTATAATCCAAAAAGTCCATCTGAACAAGAAAAAGGGTGAAAATCTATGTATAAAGGCCAAACTCCATGACTGAACAAATGTTCTGATCATTTTCTACCAGATTAAAAAAGAGAAGATAGTATAGCCATTAAATGTACAGGCTCTAAAGTCAGAATGCCTGAATCTGAAAACTAGCTTTGCCATTACTAGTTGTGTGATCTCAAGCATTTATTTCACCTCTCTGCCCCTCAGTTTTATTATCTATAAAATAGGAATAATATCTTCATCCTGTATTACATGAGCTCATACATGTGAGTACAGAACAGTACTTGGCATATGTTGAGTGTTCATATTATAAGTGTAATTGAGATATTTTGTTTTTATCTAAATTTTAAAAAGTGATATTTCCTCCTGTGACCACTATTATAAAATATCCTTCATTTTATGTTTGCTCATGGTGGTCTGGGTCATAAAAGTATGTTTTGAATAGGGATTATTTAAATTTTTTAAATATTAAGTTTGCTTAGTTGACCTATAAAGTTTCTTCAAACTCTGAGATGTGACAATAATTTAATTATTTGAAATGTATATATATTATAATATCATGTATGACCCAGGAGCAATTAATCTGTTATTAAAGATGATTGCAATAATCAATAAAAATGGCAACTGAAAATAGGTTCATAAACCACCTATAATTACCAGATACTTTATCAATTATTTTAAGACAGAACTTGATTTTTATAATGCGAATCAACATAAAGTGTGAAAGGACAGACATGTGCGTTGTGCACACACACAAAAAGCTAACTATTGAAGAATTAGACCAATTGGTAATTTGTGAAAATTTAGATCTCATTGAAATAATTACATCCATAATTTAATTAAAAAACAACAACTCTGGCCCTAACTGGTTTGGCTCAGTGGATAGAGCATCAGCCTGCAGACTGAAGGTCCCAAGTTCGATTCTAGTCAAGGGCATATCCCCAGGTTGTAGCTCAATCCCCAGTAGGGGGCATGCAGGAGGCAACTGATCAATGATTCTCTCTCGTTGATGTTTCTTTCTCTCCCTCTCCCTTTCTCTCTGAAATCAATAAAAATATATTTAAAAAAAACTCTGAACGATATGAAAGCAAAATAAAAACAAAAAATGCATTTGTTTTGGTATAAAAATTATAAAACGGTTAATTCCAGGAAATAAAATTAAGACAATATTTATTAGAAGTATAATGTATTCTAATTACTTGGTATTCTAAAGCAGTCAAATGTAAACTTAGAAATGATCACATTTTTTTAAAAATATATTTTATTGATATTTCACAGAGAGGAAGAGAGAGGGATAGAGAGCTAGAAACATCGATGAGAGAGAAGCATCGATCAGCTGCCTCCTGCACACCTCCCACTGGGGATGTGCCCGCAACCAAGGTACATGCCCTTGACCGGAATCGAACCCGGGACCCTTCAGTCCGCAGGCCGACGCTCTATCCACTGAGCCAAACCGGTTTCGGCAGAAATGATCACATTTAATACTACAATTCTATTTCTCAAATCTGCTCCCTCTTCTTTCTCTACCCCCAAAACCACAAATAGAGGATCATTTAATCACTTGGAATAAGTAGACAGAAATAATTAACATTTTGGTTCAAATAAACAACAGTAGCACTTATTAGTTATATGACATTGGCAAATTACTTAATCTCTCTGTGCTTTCTTGGTTAACATATTTTTTTCAAATGAGGAAAATGATATCCAACTTGTAGGAATACCAACATGGTCAAAGGAGAATAATGGCTTAAGAGAAGTTTTAGGTGTGAAGTGATCAACATCCTAGGTTGTAACCTGTAAGAGCTGAGAGATGATACCTACTGCATCTTTTATTCTCCATACTGCCTACTATAAGTTAAATGTTAAATTCCTATTAAAAGGGCCCCCATGGACTAGATGGGGCATATTCAGTTGAGGTTCTCCCAGTGACTAATGGGAAGGCTTTCTGCTGGAGACCTGAAGACAGTCAGTAGAAACCTCATTCCTTAAATGCCCTTTGATATTCTTACCTGAGTCCTGATATTCTCCATTCCCCCTGTAATGGAGGTCCCACCTAAACATTTTAGGTGCTGCTGGAGAGAAATGGGATTCATCAGCAGCATCCCACACAACTGGAGTAGCCACACATTCATTTGCTGCTCTCCCTTTCACCAATAACAGAGGTTACAACCATCTAGTTCAGCCCCACACGATGCCACCTTTGGGAAGGGGTGTTGTTGGCAGTTTCTCTTACCCTGTCCACTGCATCTAAACTTTTATTTATTTTTTTCTCCAAGAGAGTGGAGTCTCTCATTGGGAAGGCTGGACTTTTACAAAGGGTCTCTTACCTGTGGGTATCTGCCCAAGTCAGCACTCTTTTGGTTTTACCCAAATGTGGCCTAGAGATGCTTTGACTGGTTTATATGTTTCTGCTGGTGTCTCAGCCCATACTGTGATCTGTCTGCCTACTACTTGATATAGAAGGAGGTGAGACTCCTCTCAGAGCCCTTGGTGGATAGTCTTGGATCTCACAACTTCCACAGAGGTATTTTTGTTTGTGGATGGGTGCCAAATTCAGTTGTTAAAGGGGGGAGACAAAAGGGAGTGATATCTATGCTGCCATGATGCAGATGTTATTGTAATGCAATCATTAAACAATTAATTACTTTCCAAATCAGAGTTATGCCTAGAGTTCTAAAAAGCTGGCATGGAGGGAGAAGGTAGAATGAAGGTCCAGCCACCCCAACTTTAGAGAGAATTAATAATAGCAGAACTGTAACCCATTCTTTACTTTTTGATGGTGTCTTAGCTTGGACTGCCATAACATTATACCATAGACTGGGTAGCTTAAAACATCAAAATTTATTTACTCACAGTTCTAGAGGCTAGAGTCTTAGATCACAATGCTGTATTGTTAGATTCTGGTCAGAACTCTCTTTGTGGCTTACAAATAGCTATCTTCTTGCTGTGTGCTCACATGGCCTTTTTTCAGTGCATGAATACGGGGTGGGAAAAGAGAAAGACAATTCTTCCTTTTCTTATAAGGCCACCAATCTTCATGACCTCATATAATTACAATTATCTCTCAAAGGCTCTGTATATAAATACCATCACATGCAGGCATCCTCAAACTACGGCCCGCAGGCCACATGCGGCCCGCCGAGAACATTTACCCGGCCCGCCGTGTGCTGCTGCCTGTCCTGCTTAGTAGCCGACTCATCCCGGGCCCGCAGTGCGCATAGGAATTTGTTCATAGTTTTTTTTTTAAAACTATAGTCCGGCCCTCCAACGGTCTGAGGGGCAGTGAACTGGCCCCCTGTTTAAAAAGTTTGAGGACCCCTGCTTTGGGGGATAGGGATTCAACATATGAATTTGGTGGTGGTGGCGGGGAGGGGGAGGGAGCGCAGCACAATTCAGTCCAAGACAGGTGGTATTAATAATGTACTGTTTAAGAGCCTGTATTTTTTGCTGGATATTTGGATTTAAGATCTGATTTTGTCATCTATTGACATTGGAAAGTTTTTCTAAATTTTGTGATGATTATAGTTCCTACCATATAGGCTTCTTGTGAAGTTAAAGCTAGATAAAGTACTTCAAATTATGCTAAGCACATGGTTACTATTCAGTAAATGTAAGCTGTAATTATTATTACTAGGAATTTTTGAAGAAGACTATATACTATAGTATTATTATAGTGTTATTCTTGAATGTGGAGACTGTCTGGGGCTTCTGAATATATTCCTTGAAATTATCAACAGACTCTTCTGTTTGGATGTCATTTGGCTAGTTGATCACACTCCTCCATTCTGTGTCAAGGGCTATAAAACCACATGTGCATGCATTGCTCATATGCACACACAATCACAAAAATGTTGGGAAAGTGTGTTTGAAAAATTTGTGTTTTTGTAAAACTTGGTGTTTATAAAAACAATTATGGATAAAAAAGAAAAAATAGTAAATGCTTTAGAAATTAATTACATTGAATTTTATTTTTAATTCAAAGAAATTACTGCATACAATAATTAAAGTGTTGACAAAACAAATGTTGTGTTTCACTTTGAGAATTAAAAATATTTCATGCTTTTGAACAAATTATGCAGAAGCAGATGAGATGAATATATTTCAAATTACATGAACATTTCAGAAACAAATCTATTCTAGATTTTTATTCATATACTAATGGTTTTTCTAATTATGTTAATTATAGCTAAGAATATACATGAATGGTATTGGTAATGAAAGATGAGAAATTCTTTATTTGCTACCTGTGAAATTATAATAGAAAATTTCATTAAAAGTAAATCTCATATACTTGAATTTTTACTGTTTCTCCAGAGAAACCTTTACAGACCAGCCAAGAATGCTTGTTTAGTATATTCTTTCTGTCAAATAATTTGGATAGGAAAAGCATACCCACTTTAAACAATTCTCTGAAATAATTTATCTGCTTCCCATTATATTGTACATTAGTGCTAAAAATAATGACAAGTAAAACATATGTGAGGTATGGAATATTTAGAAAGGAATATTTTGAGAAATATTTTAGGTTTAAATAACTAAAAGACAATTTTTCTCCAAAAAGTTAAGTCACAGCATATAAGTTAAACAATCAAAATAAAGCATTAGGCAGGTTCAGCTAAGCCATAAATCTAAGCTATGACTGTAAACATATGGCAGCTTTGTAGCTCTAAGAATATTTTAGAACAAGTTCTATAATGGGAAAATGGTGATGGTATATTGTAAAGTAGAAATATTATATAAAGTAGGATCCACATTTGTGGGTAAAATGTAGGCATTCAAATGTAGGCATTCAAATAGAGAAAACTGGGAAAACATCCAATCATGTCAGTTTTCACCTTTGGGTTATTAAACTACGGGTATTTTCTGTGTATAATATTTTTCTCAGTATTACTTTTTACAAGTAGACATAAAAATTGTGTTTTTAAAGCTTTTTAAAGTGGAAGTTATAGCCCTGACCGGTTTGCCTCAGTGGCTAGAGCGTCGGCCTGCGGACTGAAGGATCCTGGGTTTGATTCCAGTCAATGGCATGTAACTTGGTTGTGGGCACATCCCCAGTGCGGGGTGTGCAGGAGGCGGCTGATCAATGTTTCTCTCTCATCGATGTTTCTGACTATACCTCTCCCTTTCTCTCTGTAAAATAATCAATAAAATATATTTTAAAAAATAAATAAAGTGAAAATTATAGATAGAAAAACCTGGTATCTGTTATCCAGTATCTGTCATAAGGATATGCTGGTCCTGTCTTCTAACATTCAATGTTAGCTTTATAATGAGGTTCACTGACATTAGAATACTTTAATACTACAGTAATAGAAATTGCTTTCATTAGGGATTTGCCAGTAATTCTATAATGTCTTGGGGGAAATTTGACAGGGTACTATAATGGAGTTACAGATTTAGGACTTTTACATTTTCATTCTCTACAGTATGAAAATAATGAGTTGCTTACAAGCCTTAAAGACATTCATGAATGTTTCAAATCTTTAAGTAGAATTGCAACACATCCTATAATGGAGACAATTGGAATAGAGGGAGAATAAGGATATTGTTCCATTTCCACATGTTAATAATCAACCAGGGATTGATTTATAAATGCTATGGCAGTTTTGAAAGCAATTATAGATCAAATGGATGCAGGGTTTTCCTAATAAAACTTTTCATAGTTTCATGACATAATAAATTCCTAAATCATCTTAAAATGTTTTTAAATATGAAAACAACTTGTTAAATTAATAGTGACCAATATTTTCCTACCTAGAGCAAAGAAACAGTAAAAAAAAATTGCTGTAGCTAAAGAACACCTTTGAGGTTGCTGTTAAGTTCTAATTTCGGGTATAATTTTAATACTGAATTTCTTTTCTGATTTATTATTGATACTGAAATTATATAAATTCTTACTTAAAACTGGGCAATTAATTTGGCAGCAGTATGTGGAATGGATGAAGTACAATATTAGGAGCATTGATGAAAATAGACTATTCTTGGCAGCCGCCTTCTAGTCCACCAATGCAGTGATTTTTATTATCCTCACCCAAGGATATGTTTAACGATTTTAGAGAGAATGGGAAAAGGAGACAGAGAGAAAGAGAAACATCGACATGAGAGAGAAACATTGATCGCTTCCCCCTCCCTCCAATGTTCCCTGACCAGGATCGAACCTGCAACCTAGGTATGTACATTGACAGGGAATCAAACCTGCAAACTTTTGGTGTATGGGATGACACTCCTACCAACTGAGCCACTCAGCCTGGGCACCACATAAGTAATATTTTAACAAAGGACATTAAATTTTCTGCCATGTTTTGTTGTGTTTTTTTTTTGTTGTTGTTGTTGTTTGCAATTGTCCACTAGAGCTCTAAAAAAGTCTCTTTTTTAAAAAATATTTTATTGATTTTTTACAGAGAGGAAGAGAGATGGATAGAGAGTTAGAAATATCGATGAGAGAGGAACATTGATCAGCTGCCTCGTGCACTGGAATCGAACCTGGGACCCTTCAGTCCACAGGCCGCTGCTCTATCCACTGAGCCAAAACGGTCAGGGCTCTAAAAAAGTCTTTCTAACAATCCAGTAAACATGTGTCTAGTATTATTGGCAAATACATTGGAATATCTATCTAGGGAATATACTTTCTTCTAATTATTTATGAAAACTATGACCTGATTTGCCTATCATACCTTTTCTATCATTTCTCTCATTCTTTATTATTCCTTAGTGATTACTGAGAATGACTTGAAATCCTTATCTGAAAACTATTTCAATAACCCAAAATACAATTTATTTTAGGAGCTTAAAGGAAAATACTTTTTAAAATAGGGGAGTTATGAGAATATATATAAAGAGAACAAAATATTAAGAGTATTTTTATTAAGTAAAGTGGCATAATTACAAAATAAATTAATGTGGAGGGGAGCAAGGCACTCCTTATTATTCTATTCTATTCTATTCTATTCTATTCTATTCTATTCTAGCCCATTCTATCCCATTCTATTCTATCCCCTTCTGTTCTATCCCATTCTATTCTATCCCATTCCATTCCATCCATTCCATTCCATCCTGTTTTTATTCTATTTTAAAATTTAAAAAATGAGGCTAAAAGTGAAATAAATCTCTCTTGCTGAGAAATCTGAAAGGAACATTTAATTCATTACCTAAAGGTTATTTTTATGAGTAAGAGGCTATGTCTACATTTACATAAATTGTATGTGCTATGGGGTGTTGAGAAGTTGCATATCCACTTTGTCAGTTTCTTTATCTGTATAATGGAAATAATAATAATATATCCTCACAGAGTTGCTCTGATAAATGAACATAATAATTAATTAAAGCTCTGGCATAATTATTTTGATTTAATTTAAAAGGTAAATGTAAAAAACCTGAATGGATTATTTCTTGATTTGCATTTTCTGATTTTTATGTAATCAAATATTTTAGCACCTCGATATTTAAAATATTTTATTAGGATTTTATCTTAGAACATATCATATTCCTGACATGATAAGTTATGTTTTGGCTTATAATTTGGGAGAAATATTGACTTGTGAAATATTTGCTCTGACTCTTTTGCTGACATTTCTAACAAAGACTTGAAAATAGCATGAATTATTTAAACTACTATATCAAAATATTTTTAAAGCAAGCCAGGAGATAATTGTTAGTTTCTTCTTAGGTACTGACAATATTCCTTCCATTACTCAAATCTGTTCCCCTTTTCAGTTTCTCTCAGGAGTAAATGTCTCCTTCCCTAGAATAATAAATATTTTAGACATAGAAAATAGAATTCTTCAGTGACACACTTTGTAGAGGTTCTTGCACTCCCTTGTAAGTATATCTGTCATTAGAGTCACAGCCAATCCAGGATCGCCTTCTGGGAAACAAAGGGCAAAGTAGACTCCCATTCCAGATCATAGCAAAACTATCAATTCCCCTTAACTGAAGTTGCCCTGTGTTTCATATTTTAATGTATTATTCACCTCTAAATTTAGATAGCTTTTTTTTTCCTTTTTATTGAATTCATTGGGGTGACATTGGTTAACAAAATTATACAGGTTTTAGGTGTACAATTCTACAACCCATTATTGTACACTATATTGGGAGTTCACCACCCATGTCAAGTCTCCTTCCATCACCATTTATCTCCCTTATACCCTCTTTCACCTCTCCCCACCTGACATCCCCAAGTAATCATCACACTGTTATTCATGTCCATGAGTTTTTTTCTTTTTTGCTCAATCTCTCAATCCCCACCCCACCTGCCTACAGTTGTCAGTCTGATCTCTATCTATGATTCTGTCTCTATTTTGCTTATTAGTTCATTTTGTTCATTAGATTCCACATATGAGTGAAATCATATGGTATTTGTCTTTCTCTAACTGGCTTATTTCACTTAGCATAATGTTTTCCAGGTCTATCCATGCTGTTTAAAAGGGTAAAATTTCCTTCTTTTTTATGGACAAGTAGTATTTCATGATGTAAATGTACCATAGCTATTTTATCCAGTCATCTACTGATGGATCTCTGGGCTGTTTCCAAATCTTGGCTATTGTAAATAACACTACAATGAACATAGGGGTGCATATATTCTTTCCCAGTATTGTTTCTGGTTTCTTCAGATAAATTCCTTTAATTGAAATCACTGGATTATAAGGCAGTTTCATTTTTAATTATTTGAGGTAATACCATACTGCTTTCCACAGAGGCTGCACCAATCTGCATTCCCACCAACAGTGCACAAGAGTTCCCTTCTCTCTACATCCTTGCCAGTACTTGTTTGTTGATTTATTGATGATAGCCATTCTCTGTATACATTTGTATTGCTCTCACAAGACTTGTCATTTGGGGGAATCAAATATTCTTTTGTGTTTCCTTTTATCTTCCACAGCTTCTGAAACAGTATTTGAATTATCCTATGCAATCTAATAAAGAGGGGATATGCTAATTGACCCTCACACCATCGCAAAGACGGTGGCACCCACAGCCAATAAGGAGGGAATATGCTAATTGACTGTCACGCCCTCAAATATGGTGGTGCTCACAGCCACATGATGGTGGCGCCCAGTCCCCTCAGCCCTACCGGGGCAGCAGGCACAGTCCCCTCAGCCCCCCAGCTGCCCAGGGCTGGCCCAAGGTGCAGGCAAGCCTTGGATGGCAGCTGCCCAGCCGCCCAGGGCTTCCTGAGGTTCAGGTAACCAGGGCTGGCCAAGGCTTCTGCTGCCAGCAGTGGCAGTAGCAGAGGTGTGATGGGTGCCTCGCCTTCCTCTGATCGCCGGGTCGCCTCCCACCCCTGAGGGCTCCTGGACTGTGAGAGGGGGCAGTCCAGGCTGAGGGACCCCCCCTCCAGTACATGAATTTTCATGCACCAGGCCTCTAGTAAAGCAATAAAAACTATAGGAAGTTCGTGAATACCTGGGTTAGAAACCACTCCTCAGACAGAACCCTGAACACTTTCTCAACTCTCTAGGTTCTGAGGCTTTCCCAAGCTTGGGTCTGCCCATCTCTGCATCAGTGGGTGGGGTTTAACCTTTAACAATGCTGTGATGAGAATAGCTCCTATAAGACACAGAAAATAAGTCAAAAGGATAAGCAAAAGGTGAAATCTCAAGTCTAACCTATTTTTTTAAAAATATTGACTATGATGTGGCCAAGTAGGATTATTCTAGTTAAAATTTTACTTCTATAGATATAGTGTCATTTTATTTTCATTAAATCACTTCCATTTTTAGCTTTAAATTTGTATTCTACATTGACTCTTCAAGAGTTGCCAAAATTCCCAGAGTAAGAATAATTAAGGAATATTGTAGAAATACAAAATGAGGACTGTGATCATCTAGGACTTATGTCTGGCCCAAAGAGGCCAGGTCATGAACAATTCCTTAGGAAAAGTGTTCTGAACCCCCCAAACTAGGTTAGGCCCCTATATGATATGCTCTCATAACACCATGTATATTTTTAATAATAACTTTATTTTATTTTAGGCTGCAAATGTGTTAGTGTTTTTATCTATTCATGGCCTAGGATAGGGATCTAGGGTGGTTAAAAAGCTGCCTGGTGGCTGGAGAGAGTGACTTAGGCAAAAGCCCTGACACCATGGAGTTGAGAGGGTCCTGGCAAAAGCTGCTGGGCTCCAAGAACTCTTATCTGTGCCTTTGGAAGGCTCCTAGCCTGGGGATTAGTCAGCACTTCAAGCTCATCTTCTTGATGAGATTCACCTTCACATCTAGGTAATAGTTGGCTCTCCAGAGAGTCACAGAGATGAAGTCTGTGAGGGCAGAATCCAAGATGTTAAGATCCAAAAGGGTCTGGTTCATGCACTTCTCCAGGGCCATGGCAGCTTCTGTTGCCTCCCAGGCTACAGCGTCACTCATCTTGTGACAACTTCTGCACATCCTGGGCAAGAGCACAGTTGCTGTACTAGTTTTTCATCTTCAGGAGACACTCAGCACCCTTGCATTTCTCCAGGGCCATCTCACAAAAGAAGTAGCCCATGCATTCCATGGTCACATGGTTGCCTTCTAAATAGAAACCCAGAGAGTGATAGATGTGGTCTGCAGATGCTGGTTGACCATGCAGTTGATGGCAGTCACAATCTGGATGGGATAATTCTGATGACTTTGGGAATTCATGGTTGATAATAAGGAGCTTACCACAAAAAACCAAAACCAAAAAAGTGTTGGTTGGCCCCAGAAGCAGAGGATGTTCCCAGAAGTACTAACTGGAGAGGAAGTTGGAGGGTGGTTGGAAGCTGAAAGAAGGGGAATCCCTGGATCTGTTCCATCCAAACAATATTGAAGCAAAAGATAGATCCACAGGACCACCAGGTAGGCATGCTGCCCATTTCATTTTTGTACTAGAGGCCCATTGCAGGAAGATTCCTGCAAGCATAGGGCTTCCTGCAGCCTGAGCAAAGCAGAGAAGGGAGCGAAGCCCACCACCCCCGCCCCGTGTTTCCCCTCCCGCAGCTGCCGCCGCCCCACTTTCCACTTTCACTAGCTCTTCTTTCTACACTGTCTTCAGTCTTCACTCTGCACCTGCATATGCAAATTAACCTCCATCTTTGTTGGGTTAATTTGCATACTTGCTCTGATTTGCTGGTGGGCATAGCGGAGTATTGGTCAATTTGCATGTTTCTCTTTTATTAGTGTAGATACTTTCAAATCTTCAGAAATGTTACAAGAAAAGTGTAAGAAATCATTAATGAACTTTACCCACATTCTCCAAAACAAAGATCACAAAGATCAGAGCAGAAATGAATGAAACCATAATAAAAAACCATTAGAAAATATCAACTAAACTAAGCACAAGTTTTTAAAAAATATTAACAAAGTTAACAAACCTTTTTAGCTAGATTAGCTAAGAAAAAGACTCAAATAAAATAAGTGAAAGAGGAGACATTACAACTGATACTACAGAAATGTATAAGATAATAATAGACTACTATGAACAATTATACACCAACAAATTGGGTAACCTAGAAGAAATAAAATCCTAGAAACATAACAGTTGCTAAGAATGAATTATGAAGAAATAGAAAATCTGAACAGAGCAATAGTGAGTAATGAGATTGCATCACTAATCAAAAATTTCCCAAGAAATAGACCCCTGGACTAGATGGTTTCCCCGGTGAATTCTACTCAACATTTAAAAATAATTAACATAAATCCTTCTCTTACTCTTACAAAAACTGGAAGAGGAGGTAACACTTCAAAACTTATTTTACGAGGCCATTATTGTCCTGAGCCTTTTAATGACACCACAATAGAGAAAATTACAGGCTGATATCACTGATGAATACAGGCAAACAAAATTTCAACAGAATACTAAAAAACCTAATTCAATAGCATATTAAAAGGATCATACACCAGGATTAAGTTGGATTTATCCCTGGCAAGCAAGGATGTTTTAATATATGCAAATAGATAAATATGAAGTGCCATATTATTAGAATGAAAAATAAAAACCATATAATCATCTTAATAGATGAAGTAAGCCAAAACCGGTTTGGCTCAGTGGATAGAGCGTCGGCCTGTGGACTGAAGGGTCCTGGGTTCGATTCCGGTCAAGGGCATGTACCTTGGCTGCGGGCACATCCCCAGTGGGGGGTGTGCAGGAGGCAGCTGATCGATGTTTCTCTCTCATCGATGTTTCTAGCTTTCTATCCCTCTCCCTTCCTCTCTGCAAAAATATCAATAAAATATATTTAAAAAAATAGATGAAGTAAAAGCATTTCACAAAATACAACATCGTTTCATGATAAAAACTTCAACAAATTTGTTATAGAAGTTATGAACCTCAACATAAAAGCCATATATGGAAGGCAACAGCTAATATCATATACAATACTAAAAATTTGAAAATAGAACTGGGGTGGGAAGGCAGGGTGAGCAACAGAGATGTGAACTTTAAAATGTATGGATATTGCTAAGACAATCAGCGTGCAGATAACCAATCACAAGGCAGTGAGGCAAGCATATATACAAAAAGTGCATGCTCCCCTTCCTTCTCCCCTGGCTCAGGGTACCTTGGATAACTGTGGTCTTGTGGGGAGGAGCACATCCCTGCAATCATGTGGCTTAAGGCCATGTGGGCCTCCACACTTGGTCTAATGGACTTTAATTAGCTTGGATGCTGAACTACTCCTGACTGTAACATGGAAAGGAAGCTCTGGACACTGGTGTGCTCCTGGAACCCTAGTTGCTCCTTTTCCAGGACCAATAAACTTTGGTTCCATTAATCATTTTTGTTCTCGACTTCATTCTTCGATTTTCGCAAGACAAAAACTCAGACTGAAAACACCCACATTTTTTATCTCAGAACTAAGCCTGAAGGCAGTACAGAGATGGCCCATGCCTCCTCCTCCTCCTTCTGCTGCTCACACACTAAACTGCAGCCCATGGATCTCTCTCCGATTCTCAAACACAGCAAGCTCCAGGCCCAGAAAACAGCAAAACCAGGCAAGTGACAGTGTGGCTGCCTCAGGAATAGCTGCATTGACTAATGACCCCCCTGAAAGAGCACACCTGGAAAGCTGATGAATATTCTATTGAGACACTCCCGTGGGACCTCCCCTAAGATTTCCACCTGAAAAGAGTTCTTGATGTTAACATTATGTAGTTGATATTGCCAGGTTCTTTCCCAGAGCCTCCCAGAGATCTTGGTAATTGTGGTTTGCAGTGTGGGTGGCCTCCACTAGATGGCAATCATAGCCTCTGAAGTACAGTTTTCTTTGTATTCTTTTTAATATGATATTTTTGTATTTAAAAACAAAAGGTATGGATATATATATATCAAATTAATCTGCAGTAGTAATTGAATAGATCAATACCTTTGAGTTTAATATAGAACAACCCCTTAAGCATTCAGAGGATATTCTACAGTGTAGAAAAGTGTGAAGTCACTACTTTTTTTCCTTAACTATGACTTTCTCCCATCAGACCTGGCCAACCCTGCTAGCTTCCATCTCTGGCAATTATCCAATTCTGCAATACTGACAAGAAAAATGTGGGTTCTCAGACACTTCTTAGCCTACTAAAGATATTGCTAATGGATTATGAACCCAATAGACCCTTGTTCCTTTTTTGATACCAGAGTGGCTTTTTGAAGTTGAATTTTCAAAGGAAAAGTTGCCATTACAAAACTAAGTTTAATATTGACATGTGTCTTATTTATGTATGTTTGTATCAGTAACTAAAGGCTAAATAAAGCTGTGCCAACAATATGAAACAAGTTTCTTGGTTGCCCTGGTAATCCTATCTAATAAAAGAGTAATATGCAAATTGACCGTACTCTAAGACACAAGATGGCCACCCTAAGTGGTCAAAGATGGCTGCCCCCAGGTGCACACAAGATGGCTGCCACAAGATGGCTGGCAGGGGAGGGCAGTTGTGGGCAGTTGGGGGTGACCAGACTGGCAGAGGAGGGCAGTTGGGGGAGACCACACCAGCAAGGGAGGGCAATTGGGGGGACCAGGCCTGCAGGCGAGGGCAGTTGTGGTGGACCAGGCCTACAGGGGAGGGCAATTGTGAGGGGACTAGGCCTGCATGGGAGGACAGTTGGGGGGGGGACCCAGACCTGCAGGGAGGGCAGTTGGGGAGGGCAGTTGGGGGGGCAGGCCTGCAGGGGAGGGCAGTTATGGGTGACCAGGCCAGCAGGGGAGGGCAGTTAGGGATAACCAGGCCAGCAGGGGAGGGCAGTTCGGGGCAACCAGGCCTGCAGGGGAGGGCAGTTAGGGGCAACCAGACTGGCAGAGGAGGGCAGTTAGGGGTGACCAGGCTGGCAGGGGAGGGCAGTTAGGGGCAATTGAGCTGGCTGGGGAGCAGTTAGGCATCCATCAGGCTGGCAGTTGAGTGGTTAGGGGGTGATCAGACTGGCAGGCAGAAGTGGTTAGGGGCAATCAGGCAGAGACAGGCGAGTGGTTGGGAGCCAGCAGTCCTGGATTGTGAGAGGGATGTCCAACTGCCCGTTTAGGCCTGATCCCATCCCGCCCTAAACAGGCGGTCGGACATCCCTCAAGGGGGGTCCAGATTGGAGAAGGTGAAGACTGGGCTGAGGGACACCCCACCTCGTGCACGAATTTCATGCACCATGCCTCTAGTCCTATATAATAAAGAGATAATATGCAAATTGACCATACACCCTCACACAAGATGGCCACCCCATGTGGTCACAAGATGGCCGCCACAAGATGATCGGCAGGGGAGGGCAGTTGTGGGCAATCAGGCCAGCAGGGGAGGGCAATTGGGGGTGATCGGGCCATTAGGGGAGGGCAGTTGGGGGCAATCGGGCAGCAGGGGAGCAGTTAAGCGATTGGGCTGGCAGGGTAGTGGTTAGGGGTGATCAGTGTGGCAGGCAGAAGCGGTTAGGGGCAATCAGGCAGGCAGGCAGGTGAGCAGTAGGGAGCCAGCATTCCCGGATTGTGAGATTGGCCCTAAATGGGCAGACATCCCCCGAGGGGTCCCAAATTGGAGAGGGTGCAAGCTGGGCTGAGGGACACCCCCTTCAGTGCATGAATTTCATGCATTGGGGCTCTAGTTATAAAAATAATGAAATGATAGAGTATGATACAATATAATACAAACAATATAATATACTACAGGCTCAGTGCACAAAATTCATTCACGTGTAGAGTTCCTAGGCCTGGCCAGCAATTAGGGCCAACATGGGCTTTCTGGCTGCCGCCAGGGCTTTCCTTCCCCATCTGCTGGCTGCTGGCAGGGGCCTTCCTTTGTTCTGCACAGGCCCCTGGTCAGCGCACGTCATAGCGAGCGATCAAACTCCCAGGGGCACTTTTCATATTAGCGTTTAATATATAGAGATTAGAACAAAGCAAAGGGTCATAGCTTCTTTCTAAACTGCACCCCTAGATTTGATCACAAATAAGAATACTTTGTACAATCTCATCTTTTAATTGAATTCATCTCTTCTTTGTGAATAATTTTTAGACTGAGAATTTTCATCTCAAAAGAGAAAAAGAGAAATGCTGTATTGTTTTGACCCAAGATATAATGTCCATTAGCTTTTCTGATTCAGTAATTATAGAATGATGTATTTTCTATGAAATGACATGTTCTCTGAGGAATGTACTGTGGGCAAGAATAGAGGCCATAGGGTAATGACAACCCAATTTACATACTCTGTAGCATTTTGTAATGCTGAGTTTGAGTTCTCATTGTAAGACAATGATATCACTTTTTCTTCATTCTGCCTAGGAAAATATTCTGTTGCTGACACCTGATGTAATTTCATAATTTGGAAACTCTCTTATAAAATTTAAAGAGCAAACTGAAGAGAGTCCCTTCTGCATTGATTATATTAATGATGAAAATATTGATCCTGTAAGGCCAGCTCTACATAAATATAATGATAAGATGGTACAGAAATTGTTCAGCCATGGTAACTGGTGAGAAGAGCTGAACCATATAAAATGACTATGCTATGATCTATGTAAATGGCCAGCCTTAAGTTATAGAGTAGCATCATACCTTCTTTAAGGTGGAAGGGACCCTACAGTCCATTTCTAATTCAATCTCCTTTCTAATTCAAAAGTCCCTTTTTCAAAGTGCGTGTCACATTGGTATCAGCCTTTGTCTCATCCCTTTCAGTAATAAGGGAGCTCACTAACTTAAATCTTTGTGAGGCACCAGGCATCTCATAATAATATTGTAATAGCTTACACTCAAATGAATCTTTAAAAGGCAAATCTCCAAACTTGCAAGAATGTTAGTAAACATTATTTATACAAGTAGTATATTTAAATATTAAAGTTTATATAAATTTGGAAGTAGTGGAAGAAAATTTTGTGAATTAATATAATGGAATAAAGATAAAATATGTGTGTGAGATTTTTGTGTATCATTTGCATTTTTCAGACATTTTGATCACTTAATGACTCTGGAGAAGCCTCTTTTAAAATTCTTCAGTTTGTGTTTCAAAGATTAGTATCTTATTGAGTATTCATAACCACTCTTTATTGAGTTGTGCTATGTGTTCCACAATATGAGAAATGGGGAATATTGGTTGAACAGTTATCACTAGTTACTGAAGAACCATATTTTAAACCATTAATTTAACTACAAATAAGACTACTTAAAGCTAAATCACATTCAAGTTTTCAAATCTGATCATATACATATATTTTTAAAAAGATATCTTAAACCATATGCATATAAATAATCTTCCATGTAATATAACACAAGCAAAACAAAATTCTGAAATATTTAAAAATGATAATGGCTGTGTGGTACATTTATGTCCAAAATATTGCTGCACATATTACAAAGAAGTGTTATTTGAAAAAGATGAGTGACTATATTAGGACCAGAGGACATATACTAGTAGATGGATGTGTTAGATACTTCAAAGTAAAAGTGTTGTGTAAGTGACCAAGTCACTATCTGGCGATATGTCTATTAAAGGACACAATTTAAAGAGGCAGGAAAGGTTTTAAGTGTTAGCTTAGAACTCTTATGGGTAGGGACTCTGTATTAATTCCTATTGATATAAACTTACTGGTTTAAATGATGCAAATTTATTATCTTACAGTTAAGGAAGTCCAAAATGTAAAATGGGTCAACATGGCTGAGTTCCATTTGAAGCTTCTAGAGGAAAATCCATTTCCTTATCTTTCCCAGCTACTAAAGGCCAGCCATATTCCTTGACTCGTGGCCCTTTTCTCTATATTCTAAGCTAGCAACATAGCATCTTCAAATATCTCCCTCTCTACTCTTTTTCTATCCCTCTTCTTCCTCTTCTTCCTCCAACACCCTCTTCTACCCCCCACCACAAAAACATACAGAAGCACACCCCTCCATCCATCATCTCATCTCCTACTCTGGACTCTGAGCCTTCAGTCTCCTTCTTAAAAGGATCTTTGTGATTACACTCGCTCCACCTACATAATCCAGGCTGATCTCCCCATCTCAAGATCCTTAACCTTAATAACATCTGTAAAGTATTTTCTTACCATGTAAATTAACATATTTACAAATTTTGAGGATTGAAACATAGACATATTTGGTGGTCATTATTCTCCATCTGTAAGTGTATGACTTAGATGACCTAAATGTAGTAGTTATGTAGTAGTTGTGTTTGTTTGCATTTTTTTTAAAGAAAGACAGTATCCCAAAGTAAAGAAAGTCATAAGATGTTTATTTTAGATCAAATTCTTGTTAAAAAGTAAAATATTATGACCATAATTAAATATATTAGTGATGATCCTGTTTTTAAGTATTGATAAGAATAGTCCTACTATAAAAGTTTAAATTAGAAATTCCAATAGAATGTTAGAAGGTCATTCTGTCATTGATTTACCTATGAAAAACACAATTTTCACAAGCTTCTTTAAACAGCTGTCTGAATTCTGCTCCTCACATCACACTAATTTTCTATGCTCTTTGTCCCAAGTTATTACAACATTGACAAATATTTGAAGAGCAATCATTTGCTTCAGTATATATAGATTTAAAATATAAAGATAGTGCTTTCTATTAGGTAGTAGGGTCCTTGAATAATAAATATATTCCCTGCCAGTGTTCTTTTCTACCTATGCAAATGATACACTTTTGATGTTTAATGGGTCTTATATGCTTTATTTGTACATGATCTGGTTTTCATACATAACTTTATTCTAATTGGTTTGAATCAAGCAACTGATACAAATATGCAAATATAGCCAGAATAAAAAATATTTCTACCATTGTTCCCTTTTGCACTATTGATTGAAATATGAATGCTTACAAATAGTTCTGTGGAGCTAGTCTATTTGAATAGTTTGTAATTACATCCATTCTCTATTGTTTATATTCAGGAATATGACACTAACAAGAAAAAATGACAGACCAAGTACATGTATTTAACATAGTAAAACTCTAAGAGAACATTATGCTTGTGATTATTTGTATTTGGCTAGCACAAAATCAACATGTTTCTCAATAAGAATGATAAGGAAATACCAGTATACCAGTGTGTACAACATGATAAGATATATATATATATATATATATATATATATATATATATATATATATTCCAGTACTTCTTCTCAACACTTTCAGCCTTATTGAGTTTCATGATAACATATATTCATGGGAAAATAGACTTTGGAATTAGTAGTAAAAAATATTAATAAGCATGATAGAAATGATCCACAATGAGAAGGAAAATGATGAGACATAAAGGTAAGGAATGATTATAAAGGTAATGAATGATTCAGCTTTTATATAAAGTCTAGGAACTAAACCGTAAATGGAGTATAGTATAGTTTTATCAATACTTTTGAGCTAATGGAAAGAAACAGCAGAAAGCTTTGCTGGCAGTCCTTCAAATGAAAATAAGCTCACTGATGACATGGTCCACCTCATATTGAATGTGAACAGATTGTAGAAGGTCAGAAGGACAAAAAGGATGATGGCAAATAACAGAGGGAAACAACTAGCTAGAGACCTTAATTAAAGCAACTCCACTTGGTTTTGTGTTAAAGAAGAAAGAGGTGGAAAGGTAAGAAGCTGCCGAAAAGGAAATAAATAAAAATTGTTTCTATAACATAGTTTCCTTTCAAAAATAACTTCACCAAGAATGTAATCTAACATTATCCTAATAGCATAGAATTTTGTCATACAACAGTACCAGTATGTAAATTATCTACAATAATAATCTACAATAATAAAAGCGTAATATGCTAATTAGACCAGACAGCTGAACGACCTTCCAGATGTCCTTCTGGATGACCTTCTGGACGAAGCCGGGGCTGCGAGGGCCTAGGCAAGCCTCCATGGCTGGGAGGGCCGAGGGCCGAGACAAGCTGCAGCAACTGCGAGGGCTGAGTCCCTTGCATGAATTTCATGCATCGGGCCTCTAGTATCTCAATAAAACTGAAAAAATAAATAAATAAATAGAAGAGAATGTATGTTTTCTATTTCATGAATTTCCCCAAAGTAACTAGCACAAGACTTGACATAAATGGGAATTCAACAAATGCTAAAATCTGTCAGCCTGTGTATATTCACAGTATATTATCAAATAATGCATTCTATCAGTCAATTTTTCACAGCATATACTTAGTCTCTGAGTGTAACTGTTATAGGTTTTTCTTTTTTTGGGGGGGGCGCAGATAATTCACTTAGGCTACTGAGATACTATCAAAAAACCTTTTATAGTCAATTAACTGACACCAAAATAATAGTATAATCAATACCTTAATAATGGGATTATTAGATTGTCTCCACAATTTCAAATTGACTAATACAAAATCGCCCTAGCCAGTGTGGCTCAGTTGGTTGGAGCATCGTCACATGTACCGAAAAGTCATGGGTTCGGTTCCTGGTCAGGGCACCTGCCCAGGTTGTGGGTTCGATCTTCGGTCTGTTCACATGCTGGAGGCAACCGATCAGTGTTTCACTCTCACATTGATGTTTCTCGGTCTCTCTCCCTCTCCTTCCTCTCTCTCTCTAAAATCAATAAAAGCATGTCCATGGGTGAAGATTTAAAAAGTTTTAAAAATATACAAAATCTTATTGGGCTGATTTTGCCTTCAAGCCAATAAGGATGATAAAGCTAACTTTAAAATAGCTACTTTTTTTCTTGGGGAAAAACTTATGTCCAAGGAGACTCAGTAGATCTGTGCCTCATTTTAAATTGATCCAACAATAAAGCACAAAAATAATCAGAGGCTGAAAACAATTCAATAAAGTATATTATTTTCAGTTAATCAGCTTCCATTTTGGAATGATGTAGGAGTGATAATGGTAACGTGACCTTGATATTATTTCCTGGTCAATATAGTGAGCACAAAGTATGCTCACTACTAAGTTATTGGTGCTTTTTATCTATGAGGAAAATAAACTATTCTTCCTGTAAATAGCAGTTTATCAGATGATATTTTTGCAAACACTAAATCATTTCTTAATTTCTCTTTTTAATCCAAGCATTTTTCACTAAAGGTGGTAAGTCTTTCAATGACAAGAGTTCAATATACAAGATAAAATAACAGGGATAATGGAAAGGGCTTCTAAAGAATGAAATTTATTTTTGTACTTATACTTGGAAAATTGTTACTGTAGTAATTTGACTTTACAACATAGTTATTGTCATTGATGCAAGAATTACCCCTTCCCCACTCTCAATTACATACAAGTGGAACAATATACATGCACATTTCAGTATACATTA
Organism: Plecotus auritus; assembly: GCF_963455305.1. Classification (NCBI taxonomy): domain Eukaryota; kingdom Metazoa; phylum Chordata; class Mammalia; order Chiroptera; family Vespertilionidae; genus Plecotus; species Plecotus auritus. The sequence continues at coordinate 124,219,899 of NC_137784.1, forward strand.
GGGATATTTGCTGTGTTTGAACTGCTTGATAATCATACCACTAAAAACTGAATTAATGCTATTTGACATAGAAACCAGATGGAAGAATAGGCAAAGGTTGTGTGTAATGACCCCTCTATATAGGGGACAAATCCATATTTTGCCAAGATGCACTTACAATTCTCACTAGGGATCCTCCCTCACTTCTGTATGCTCATGTGCCATCTGAGCCCTGTCCATCTGTGACTCACCGTCAGGCCAAGAATCACTTGTGTTTTAATCCCAATGAAAATAAAACTCATGTATAAAGTCTTGCTTCTTCTAGCACATATTTTCATACTAAGTATATCACTTGGCAATAGCCTCCTCTGTACCCACCCTGAATTAGGAAAGAATAAAGAATCCAGCTAACTATCTTCTGACCAATAAGAAACCATTGCCATAATGGCAAATGACATTTAGCATTAAATGTCTTGCAGTGACACAGGAGGTATATCATGCATGATTTCTACTTGCTTACAAACATGGCACATCAAGACATCTATATGGACCATGGTTAATTGGTATAAATACTAAACTGTTATGTGTAGCCAACTGAAAAGGAAAATAATAGATAGTGAGAAGAACTCTAAAAGTTAAAAATTGCATTGTAAATATAAACTGCTAGTAATTTGCAGATCAAATATAACTATGTATAAGACATAGGGTTTGACTTAACTTCCAGAAATCTTCAGTATATATAGAAATTTTGTATCCTTACAAATAACTAAATGAATGTATTTGGGATGTAATTATTATTACTATTATTACTATTTTTATTATTTAGTGTCAGATATTGATTTCAATAGAAAGCACTGGTCAAATACTTAGCAGTGAGATACCTTCCTCATGTGTCACACTGATGAGCATTATTCTATGTGCATCCCTTCTGAAGTCATGTTATCAGAGAAGAGAGCTTTTGTCTTTTTGATGATAGCCATTTTAACAGGTGTCATTTTGATTTGAATTTTCTTGATGAGTAGTGATCTCAGGCACCTCTTTATGTACCTGATGGTCATTTGTATGTCTTCTTTGGGAAAATGTTTATTTGAGTTCTTTGCTCATTTTTAATTGGATTGTGTTTACTTTTGAGGTTTTTGCTATTGAATTGTATGAGGTCTTTCTGTGTTTTGGATATTAACCCTTATTAGATGTATGGTTTGCAAATATATTCTTCCAGTCTATAGGTTTCCTTTTTATTTAGTTGACTGTTTGTTTTCCTGTACAGAAGATTTTTATTTTGGTGTAGTCTACGATTAATTTTTACATTTGTTGTTTATACTTTGTTTTCATATCTAAAAAAATAATTGCCCAAGCCTAATGTCAAGGAGTTTTTCCCCTAAGTTTTCTTCTAGGATACAGGTCTTATGTTTAAATCTTTAATCCATTTTGATTTATTTTTTGTGAGTAGTATAAAATCAAGGGTTTAATTCTAGGCTCTTGATTCTGTTCTATTGGTCTATGTGTCCTCTTTTATATCAGGACTATACTGTTTGATTACTTTAGTTTTGTAGTATAGTTTGAAATCAGAAAGTGTTAAGCCTCCAAGTTTTCAGGTTTGCTTTGGCTATTTGAGTTTTAGGGAAGTTCCATACAAATTTTAGGATAGTTTATCTTTTTCTATTCCTGTGAAAAATATCATTGGAATTTTTATATAGATTGCACTGAATCTATAGTTGATTTGGGGTACTATGGACATTTACCAGTAAACAAAATTAATTCTTTCAATCTATGAACACAGGATATCTTTGCATTTGTTTTTGTCTTCCTAATTTTCTTTTGTCAAGTCTTGTATTTTTCTGTGTACCAATATTTCACTTCTTTGGTTAAATTTATTCCTAAGTATTTTGCTGTTTTTGATGCTATGTGAATGGGATTTTAACAATTTCTATTTTAGATATTTTGTTGTTATTGTACAGAAACACAACTAAATTCTGTATGTTGATTTTGTATCTTGCAACTTTGCTGCATTTATTGATTAATGCTGTTTATTGGTGGATTTATTTGGATTTTCTCCCTATAAGTCCATGTCATCTGCAAACAGAGAAAATTTTACTTCTTCCTTTACAATGTGGATGACTTTTATTTTGTTTCTCGCCTGACTGCTCTAGCTAGGACTCTCAGTACTATGAATGGTGAGGGTTGGAACCACTGTATTGTTCTTGATCTTAGAGGGGAAGCTTTCAATCTTTCGCCATTGAGTATGGTGACAGCTCTGTGTTTGTGATGTATGGCCTTTATTATGTTGAAGTATGTTCCTTCTATACTCAGTTTGCTGAGAGTTTTTAATTATGAGTGGACGTTGTATTTTTGTCTTTCTTTCATTTCTGATTTTACTTATTTTAGGTAGCTTAATTAGTCTTCTTAGTCTAGCTATTGATTTCTCAAATTTGTTTATCTTCTCAAAAAAAACAGCTCTTAATTTTGAAGCTTCTTTCTATTGTTTTTCTGGTTATATTTTATTTATTTTTGCTATAATTTTTGTTATTTCTTTCCCTACCTCACTTTGGGTTTAGTTTGTTCTTGTTTTTTTTTTTTTTTTCTAATTCCTTAAGGTGTAAAGGTAAGATAAGAAAAACATGGTCAACCATTAGGATTCCCTTCTGTTAAAATATTAATAATTTATCCCACTGTATGCACCTACTCTCGATTCCAATAATTTCAGGCTGTTGTTGTTCCTTGTGATTAAGCCCCTATCCCAATGGTTGGAAAACTCATTAGTCAACAGAGCCACAGTTTGCTGAGCACTGTTTTAGACTAAACCATGGGTATAAATGCACTTAATCAGTTGCTAATGCCTCTGGTACCTATGAAGAATCATGTATTTAATAAATGGATAGGGAAAATATTCAGCAATAATTAATAGAGTGTCAGGGAGAACAACATGAGGAATAGCTACTTATTTGGCATCCTGTTATGATTTTCAGATTGTGTATATTAAAAGGCCTCCTAAGAGAACAAGTTGGTCACTCACAAAGGCTTTATTTATAAAAGAAATCTTTTTTGAAGGATAGCAACTAGTCAGATGAGAGAAAAATAGTTAACTCAATACAGTAATCAAGATTGTAACCATCTAGCCCTAGCCGGTTTGGCTCAGTGGATAGAGCGTCGGCCTACGGACTGAAGGGTCCCAGGTTCGATTCCAGTCAAGGCCATGTATCTTGGTTGCGGGCACATCCCCAGTAGCGGGTGTGCAGGAGACAGCTGATCAATGTTTCTCTCTCATCGATGTTTCTAACTCTCTATCCCTCTCCCTTCCTCTCTGTAAAAAATCAATAATATATATATATATATATATATATATATATATATATATATATATATATATATATATAAAGATTGTAACCATCTAGACACAAGAATTTCCAGCCAGGAATCTATTCTAAGTAAACAAAGATTAACAAAACAAGTTTGTAAAAAGATATTCATCACAGTGTCAGGTCCAAAAAATTAGAAACTATCTAAATCATTCAAAAGAGGGTACAGGTAAAACAAATCACAATGCATCCATGAGTAGAGTATTCTTGGGTCCTAAAAAAGATACAGACACTAAAAGCCTATTAGGATATCATATATAAAGTGCAATCACAATAATAACAATAATAATAGTGATAACCACAACATTTACTGAGCACTATGTGCCAGGGAATATGCCAATTGTTTTATTCACTTAAATCTGACAACTTATCTTTGAGTTACAGAAAGTTACTTTCCCCATTTTAAAAATGAGAACTACAGCCAATAGTAATAGGGCTATGGTTCATGAATACACTTGTATGTATGCTATGTGCATGTGTGTGCACTAATGTGTTGGAAAGATAACTGGAATGAAATGTAACAAAATATTAAAATATTATTATACTTATATGAGTTATTTTATTTTATTCATATAGACATACATATAAGGTGTGTGTATGTGCATATAACTATGTAACTATCTATGTATATTTTCCAAATTATATAGTGAGCATGGATGTCCTTTATAACTAGAAATGTAAAGTATTACAAATACACCATATCCTTCACCCACCTGTTTTTGGCTTTCACCTCATTGGTGTGGCCCAAAAATATAAAAATATTTTTAGTGAAATTTTATTGTTTCATGTGATGACAGAAAGGTCAATAAAATAGTCTTGATTGAATTTACCATAGAATGTATTAAACCCACTGTTTTTTATTGTGTCTTTGTATGTGTGAAAGCACGATAATGAATTTTCCTTAAGTGCCCCATGTTCTAAATGCCATTTATGAGAAATGCAGGACTATAATGTGCTGTACGAAAGCAGCTTCTAAGCTAGAGATGGCTCAGTAAGTGGTATTATAAATGTGAAGATTAATTTGAAAGAATGGGATTTGAATGAAACATATTATGGTATAAAGTAAAGTGAAAACTAGTATTTAGCACAATAAGACATGAATGTTAAGAGCTTTATGATAGGAGTTTGAGTGTACATGGTATTATTAACAAGTAGACTGGGGTTAACTGTATTCTTATGGTACATTCATACAGTTGCAGGGAATCATTCATCCTCATTTTACTCATTATGTCCCATTTATCACATGAATATCCTATCTAATAAAGTAGTGATATGCAAATAGACTGTGCCTCTGCTACACCCACAAGCCACGCCCACCAGCCAATCAGGAGCGAGTATGCAAATCAACCCAGACAAGATGGCGGTTAATTTGCATATCCAGCAGTAGAGAGAAGACTGAAGACAGCGTAGAAGGAAGCCAAGTGTTGCAGAAGGGAGCGAAACTATGGAGAAGCAAGCAAGTGGGGCTGTGGAGAAGGGAGGGAAGCAGGCGGGCGGGGGAGAAGGGAGGATAAGCAGGCAGGCCATCAGAGAAGGGAGGGAAGCAGGCAGGCCGGTGGAGAAGGGAGGGGAGCAGACTGCCGCAGGAAGCCCTATTGCAGGAATCATATATATATATATATATATATATATATATATATATATATAGTCTATATATAGAAGGCTAAGCGATCGTCCAAACGGTAGAATGATTCACAATGACCACCAGGGGGCAGACGCTCAATGCAGGAGATGCCAAGCTGTGGTGCCTTGGCAGCGGCAATTCTTGGGTGACACACCCTGGAACCAGAGAGGAGGGAGCCCGATTCCAGGGTGTGTCACCCGAAAATCACCCTCTTGCAATCTAGGACCCCTCAGGGGATGTTGGAGAGCCAGTTTTGGCCCTATCCCTGCAGGGACTAGGGAGGTTGGCTCCAGGGCATGTCTGGCCTGGTTCACACAGTCCCTTCCTGCCCTCGACCTTCTAATTAATTTCCTTTCAATGTGCATGAATCCATGCATGGTGGCACTAGTGCTTTTATAATATTACTGCCAAGACAAAAGAAAACTACAGTATGAAAAGGTTTATGTTTTTCTTTTCTCTTCAGTTTGTAATATTTTGCAAATACTGTAGTCCAGTGGTCGGCAAACTGCGGCTCACGAACCACATGTGGCTCTTTGGCCCCTTGAGTGTGGCTCTTCCACAAAATACCACGGCCTGGGTGAGTCTATTTTGAGGAAGTGGCATTAGAAGAAGTTTAAGTTTAAAAAATTTGGCTCTCAAAAGAAATTTCAATTGTTGTACTGTTGATATTTGGCTCTGTTGACTAATGAGTTTGCCTACCACTGCTGTAGTCTATTTTACTTTTTAGAAGAATTTCAGGCACATGATAAAAGAGGGGTCTTCAAATGTTTTGATGAGATTACAATGCTTCAGAGAAGAAAGTTATATCTTGAAAAAGGGGATAGTCTTCTTAGGGAAATTTCTTCCCTTGATGACTGTCTACTGTTTGTGAGAGTATTCTGCCAACACCAGGATTTCTTCATTCTTCATTTGATGCTCTACAGAACTTATTAGGTGCCCAAGGTGTATACTCTAGTACTTTATTACTGCCTAGGACTTATTTATACATTTCTGTGTTTTCTCAACCTTATAAGCTGGTCTGAATTGCATATTTCCTATTGGGATTTCACTAATAGCCCCTCACCCAGATTGACAGCCATATACTTGTTTGACCATCACCCTGCCTGTCAAATTCATTGAGTTGGAAGGAAAGAATAAAAGTCAGGGAAGTGTTAGCTGCACATTAAATTTTAGGACAGTAGTTCTTAATTTAAGAGAGGTTCCAAAGATCTTGTTGAAACTCTGATGAAAGCAGTGGAGATTTCACCCTCAAATGTTTTTGAATACATATATACTATGATTCACATAACAATAATATTTTCTAAATTTCATGAAACTCATACTTGGATTCGTTAGAAATGTGAAAATTCCAAGTCAAAAACTTCTGCTCAGAGTTCAAGGCCTTTTCTCTCAGTTTACACCACAGAAGAATCAGATCTGATATCATAGAATTCACTGTGATAAATTGGAACATGTAAATAGAGAGGTGGGCTTCCAGCAAAAAATGAATCTAGAATAACAATATCTTGATATAAATCACTGGAATGAGGCCTTGGGCATAAATGACTATAACACCACTGGATGTATCCTCCAGGTTATTCGACTTATCTTGCTTCAAAAATGGGTTCATCCCAGCTCCAAAGGGCTTAGGGTTGCACAACTAAATCCCTAAGTGATACGCATAAAATAAATAAATCCCTAGGGTATCCTCTGTTGATAAGCCCATGTATATGGGATGACAGTAAATGGTTAGAGGCAAAATGGGAGTTTGAAATGTACCCCCACCACACTTTTTTTTATCATTGGCAAAATTAAGACCAGCCAACTAGGTAGAAGAAACTATGGTGACAGCAAACTAAGCTTTGAAATCTACTAGGAGATTCTTTCCCATATAGCTGGAGGTATAGTTGTGCATGTGAACTAAGATATGGATCTCTGCTAACACATGTTGGCTACAAAAGACTGAAATATGCCCCAGTGCTGATGGTGTATAGACTATGATTTTTTCATTAAACAATGTAATTTTGGAGAAGCATACCTCAGTTAAAGGAATATAGGCTTGGAGACAGACACAGCTGAAGCTGAATTTTATCTCAGATGCTTCTTGTGATCTCCTTTATATTGCTCTTCATCTATGAGCCTGTTTTCTAATCTGTGAAAAGAGTATAAATAATAACTATCTCATGGAGACTGTGAGAACTGAAAATAACTTCCTAATTTTAGCTTTCAGTAAATAGTAGCTATATCTGTTTATCATGTTGGGGCCAATGTTTATGTGTGGCAGTATGATCCATTCAGGTAATTATTCAAACCATTGCACAACTTTTGGTAGATCTTAATACTAGGATAAGAAGCCCATATTTTTCCCTAGATAATGGGGAGTCACTTAATATTTCTTATAATTTTTATGTGAATGAAAACAAAACAAAGTAACCTAATGTAAAATGAAGTGAAATTACTTCTTCAGTACTGCATATTTAGATTGATTTAATTATATTCTGTAGGCCTTAAAACATAGTCATTTTTCAAATGAATGATTAGGCATTTCAGCTAGTGTTTTCATTATTAGAAAGGCATGATGTGGACAATTAGCTTATGCCTAAGTGACAACATTTGTTCAAAAGTAGCCAGTATCACTCATGAAAATGTGAGTTGTACTATTGGAAGAAAAGTTAGGATGGAAGAGGTGAGGTTTTAGTAAATCATATTTACTTCTACAATAGGAGGTATAATTGCTGGAATTCTTAGATCACCCAACTGGGAAAATAGAGGTATAGAAGCAGAGTTGCATAGCAAGATAGTACCAGATTAGAACACACACAAAACACATAAATTTTCTTTCTGATAATGAAAGGTGTGAGTAAAACTTTTGTAAGGGACTTATTCATTCAACAAATATGTGAGTTCCTACATTTGAGAAGTAGGTGTGGGGATCATTCATTCCACAAATATGTGAGTCCCTTCAGGCATTACACTGAGTAAACAGGTCAGACAAACCTCAGCCCTCATGGAGCTTATAGACTAGAGCAACAATTTTCAACCTTTTTCATCTCATTGCACACATAAACTAATTACCAAAATTCTTCAGCACAACAAAAATATCTTTTGGCTGATTTGACAAAAAATAAGCATAACCTTAATTGACTTAAAAGTAATAATAATAGTAATTACTTACCCCTTTTGCACTAAAGTGACTTTGTAAAAAATCAAATTCCTATTCCAAAATCCTTTATATAAGGATTTCTGGTACCAAGAATTAACCAATCAGATGCAACCTTATTATGTGATGTGACTGATAAGATACAACTCTATTATATGACCTACATATTTATGGTTCAATACAGGGCATTCACAGCAAAGGGCTATTGTTGTGTCAGCTGTCACTGTTTTATTTGAGAATCTAAGGGAAAATAGATCTGTGTCCCTCTCCAAATAGTCAGGTATTGCATGTTCTAAAAATTATTGTGACACAACAGTTGAAAAAAATCAATGGATTAGAGGAGTAATTCAAATAGTAAAATATGTGCAAATTACTTATTAAATTTGATTATAATTTCATAACTCAAAAGCAGAAGTTGCACAGGGCTAAGAGAGAATATAAAAAAGGGAGCGTAGGAGACTGCGCCATCTAGAAGGGGAGTGTGGCTGTTATTGGAAGCCTATACATCCTGGGAATCTACAACAACAACACGCAGGGATCAGCTGCAAACCCAGGAACACTGGATCACAAGGGGTGCAAATACACAGACTGGGATGACCACTGCACCTTCTTATTGAAAGGTCAGATTTCACCTAGGAAAAAGAGAGTGAAACAACATAACTAGAAACCCGAGAAGAGAGATCATGGGGAGACAAAGAAACAGCCTGCAAATGAAAGAAAAAGAGGCATCACCAGAAAAGGAAGTAAACAAAATGGAGGCAAGAAATATGTCAGAGAAAGAATTCAGAGAAATGGTCATAAGGTGGCTGAAAAGAATGGAAGACAAATTCAACAATATGTGTAAGAACCAAGAGGAAATGAAGAAGAACCAAGAATAAATGAAAAATGACATCACTGCTATAAAGAACTCAATAGAAAGCATCAAGAGTAGACCAGAAGAAGCAGAGGACCACATCAGTAAGCTAGAAGACAAGGTAGGAAAAAAATACCTAAGCAGAGCAGCTTCTAGAAAAAAAAATAAAAAGCAGGAGGAGAGCCTAAGGGAACTTTGGGACAACACAAAACAAAACAACATCCACATAATAGGGGTGCCAGAAGGAGAGGAAACTGAGCAAGGAATAGAAAACCTGTTTGAAGAAATAATGACAGAAAACTTCCCTGATAGAGGGAAGAAAAAACCCACACAAATCCAAGAAGCTTACAGAGTCCCAAACAAAATGAACCCCAAAAGACCGACACCAAGGCACTTTATAATTAAATTGGCAAACGCCAACGACAAAGTAAGAATCTTAAAAATGGCCAGAGAGAGACAGAAAGTTACCTACAAAGAATCCCCCATCAGACTAGTGACTGATTTCTCAACAGAAACACATCAGGCCAGAAGGGAATTGAATGAAATATATAAAGTCATGCAAAGGAAGGGTCTGAATCCAAGAATACTGTACCAAGCAAGGCTATCAATCAAAATTGAAGGGAAATCAAGAGCTTCACAGACAAAAAATGAATAAGGGAGTTCATTACCACCAAACCAGCAATGCAAGAAATGCTAAAGGGTCTGCTGTAAAAAGAAGAAATAGGAAGTGAAGAAGGAACACAGGTGTAAAGAAAAAAAATGGCGACAAACAAGTACCTATAAATAATAACTTTAAATGTAAATGGATTAAGGGACCGAATCAAAAGACATAGAGTAGCTGAGTGGATAAGAAAAGATGGCCCACATATCTGCTGTCTACAGGAAACCCCCCTCAGAAAAAAAGATGCACACAGACTAAGGGTGAAGGGATGGAAAATGGTTTTTCAGATGAATGGAAATGAAAAAAATAAGCTGGGGTAGCAATACTTATATCTGACAAATTAGAACTCAAAGTGAAGGACATAAAAAGAGATAAGGAAGGCCACGTCATAATATTAAAGGGAGAAATCCAACATGAATAAATAACTATGGGAAACATATACGCACCCAATACAGGAGCACCCAAATGCATAAAAATATCTTCTGGAGGCTATCAAGGGAGATATTGACAGCAATAAAATCATAGGAGGGGACATTAATATCCCACTATCAACATTGGACAAATCCTCTAAACAAAAAATCAGCAAAGAAACATCAATCCTAAATGACTCACTGGATCAGATGGAATTAATTGACATCTCCAAAACATTTCACCCCAAAGCCACAGAATATACATTCTTCTCAAGTGCACATGGGTCACTTTCCATGATAGACCATATATTGGGTCACAGGCAAAGTCTCTTCAAATTTAAGAAGATAGAAATCATATCAAGCATCTTCTCAAATCACAATGACATGCAACTACAATAAAAAAATCAAACACCTGGAGACTAAATAGGATGCTATTAAACAATTAATGGGTTACCAGAGAGATCGAAGAAGAAATAAAAACAATCATGGCAACAAACGACAATGAAAACACAACAATCCAAATCTATGGGACACAATGAAAGGAGTCTTGAAAGGGAAGTTCATAGCTCTACCAGCCTACAGTAAAAAACAAGAAACAATGGTAATAAATTACCTAACCATACAACTCAAAGAGTTATAAAGAGAGCAACAAGAAAAGCCCAGCGTCAGCAGAAGGATGAAAATAATAAACATCAGAGTGGAGATAAGCAACATAGAGACCAAAAAATCAATATAAAAGATCAACAAAACCAAGAGCTGGTTCTTTGAAAGGATAAACAAGATTGATGAACTTTTAGACAGGCTCACAAAGAAGCAAAGAGAGAGGACCTAAATAAACAAAATCAAAAATGAAAGAGGTAAAATAACAACCAATAAAACAGAAATACAAATGATTATGAAAAATACTATAAACAACTCTTTTCCCACACAATGGACAACGTAGATGAAAGGGACATATTCCTAGAAAAATGCAAGCTCCCAAAACTCAACCAAGAAGAATAAAAAAACCCTGAATAGGCTGATAACTATTGAAGTAATTGAAACAGCGATCAAAAATCTTCCAGCAAACAAAAGTCCTGGTCTGGATGGCTTTACAGGGGAGTTTTACCAAGCATTCAAAGAACTAAAACCTATCCTCCTCAGACTATTCCAAAAATTTCAAGAGGAAGGCACACTTCCAAGCTCTTTCTTTGAAGCTAGCATTACCCTAATCCAGGGGTGGGCAAACTTTTTGACTCAAGGGCCACAATGGGTTCTTAAACTGGACCGGAGGGCCAGAACAAAAGCATGGATGGAGAGTTTGTGTGAACTAATATAAATTCAAAGTAAAGGAGCAGAGGGGAGAGCAAGAGAACCCTCCGCTCTTTCGGCTCAGCAGGCCAGATAGAACAGCTGAACGGGCCAGATCCGGCCCACGGGCCGTAGTTTGCCCACAGCTGCCCTAATCCCAAAACCAGATAAAGACACCACAAAAAAGAGAACTACAGGCCAATATCCTTGATGAACATAGATGCTTAAATCCTCAACAAAATTCTAGCAAATCGTATTCAGCAATGCATTAGAAAGATCATACACCATGACCGAGTGGGATTTCTTCCAGGGTTGCAAGGATGGTACAATATCTGCAAATCAATAAATGTCATACATCACATAAACAAACTGAGAGACAAAAATCGCATAATCACATCAATTGATGCAGAAAAATCATTTGACAAAATCCAACACCTTTTCCTGATAAAAACTCTCAGCAAATTGGGAATAAAGGGATCATACCTCAACATAATAAAAGCCCTATTTGACAAACCTACAGCCAACATCATACTCAATGGGCAAAAACTAAACTAATTTCCCCTAAGAACAGGAACAAGACAAGGATGCGCATTTTCACCACTACTCTTCGCCATAGTATTAGAAGTACTATCCGTAGTGATCAGACAAGAAGAAAAAATAAAAGGCATCCATATTGGAAAAGAAGAAGTAAAACTATCCTTATTCGCAGATGACAGGATGCTATACATAGAAAACTCCAAAGACTCCATCAAGAACCTCTAGACCTAATAAATAAATTTGGCAATGTAGCAGGATACAAAACTAACACCCAGAAATCTTTGGCCTTTTTATACACCAATAATGAACTCACAGAAAGAGATATGAAATAAACAATCCCATTTACCATTGCACCAAAAATATAAAGATACCTAGGAATATACTAAACCAAGGACATGAAAGACTTGTAAGTGGAAAACTACAGGAGATTGAACAAAGAGATAGAGGATGACATAACAAATGGAAGAACATACCATGTTCATGGATTAGTAGAATCAACATTATTAAAATGTCCATATTACCTAAAGCAAACTATAGATTCAATGCAATACCTATTAAAATACCAATGCCATATTTCAAAGATCTAAAACAAACTCTCCAAAAATTCATCTGGAATAAAAAAAGACCGTGAATAGCCAAAGCTATCCTGAGAAAGAAGAACAAAGTTGGAGGGATCACAATACTAGACACCAAGCTATATTACCAAGCCATGTTTCTCAAAACTGACTAGTACTGGCACAAGAACATATATATATATATATATATATATATATATATATATATATATATATAGTCCAGTGGAACAGAATAGAGAACCCAGAAATGGACCTAAGCCATTACACTCAATTAATATTTGACAAAGGAGGCAAGAGCATACAGTGGTGTCAAAACAGCCTCTTTAATAAATGATGCTGTGAAATTTGGTAAGATACATGCAAAAAATGAAACTAGACCAGCAACTTAGACCATACACAAAAACAAAATCAAAAAATGGCTAAAGGACTTGAATGTAAGATGGGAAACCATAAAAAATCCTACAAAACTCCACAGGCAGCAAAATTGCAGACATATGTCCTAGCAATATTTTTACAGACACAGATACTAGGGCAAGAGAGACTAAGGAGAAAATAAACAAATGGGACTACATCAAAATAAAAAGCTTCTGCACAGCAAAAAAAACCATCAACAAAACAACAAGAAAGCCCACTGCATGGGAGAACATATTTGCCAATGTTATCTTCGATAAGGGTTTAATCTCCAACATTTACAGGGAACTCATACAACCTAATAAAAGGAAGATAAACAACCCAATCAAAAAATGGGCAAAGGACCTAAATAGACTCTTTTAGAAAAAGGACATTTGGAAAGCCAAGAGACACATGAAAACCTGCTCAAAGTCACTAATCATCTGAGAGATGCAAATCAAATCAACAATGAGGTACCATCTCACACCTGTCAGAATGGCTATCATCAACAAACCAACAAAGGACAAGTGCTGGAGAGGATGCGGAGAAAAAGGGACCCTTCTTCACTGCTGGTGGGAATGCAGACGGTTGCAGCCACTGTGGAAAACAGTATGACATTTCCTCAAAAATTTAAAAATGGAACTGCCATTTGACTCAGTAATGCCACTTCTAGGAATATATCCCAAGAAACAGAAACACCAATCAGAAAGGATATATGTACCCCTATGTTCATAGCAGCACAATTCACCATAGCTAAGATTTGGAAACAGCCTAAATGCCCATCAGCAAATGAGTGGATTAGAAAACTATGGTACATCTATACAATGGAATACTACACTGCTATAAAAAAGAAGAAATTCTTACCATTTGCAGCAGCATGGATGGAACTGGAGAGCATTATACTAAGTGGAATAAGCCAGGCAGTGAAAGAAAAATACCACATGATCTCACTCATTTATGGATAATAAAGAACATTATAACCTAATGAACAAAAAGATAGATACAGAGGCAGAGAAGCATCAAACAGGCTGTCAAATTATAGCGGGAAATCTGGGCAGTGTTGTGGGGGAGGGGGTAAGTGATCAAGCGAAAGACTTGTATGCATGCATATAAGCATAACCAATGGACACAAGAAACTGTGGGAGTGGGGTGAGGACTTGTGCCTGGGAGTATGGGAGGCCAGGGGAAGGTCAATGGGGAAAAAATGAGACATATGTACTACTATTTGTAATATTTTAATTAATACAAAAATAAAATAAAATAAAATAATAAAATTAAAATTTAAAAATAAAAATGGGAGCTTATCTAGTTAAGAAAGTCAGTACAAATTACTACAGGTAAAAACAAGCGTGTTTTTTTATTTTTTATTAACTGTGCTCTACCTAGGAAAATAATTCTCATTGCTATGGGAGCTTTTATACGCCAAGTAACTCAGTTTATTTGTATCTCATAGAATACCATGATCTTAATGTAAGGTCCCAATGAATATGTTGCCTAACTTAACTTTATATTTTATTCATATATAATTTCTTACTATACAAATAGAAAAATAATCTTTTAGCTTTCAATTTTTTAAATTTATTGGAGTTACATTAGTTAATTAAATGGATTTGAAGTGTATCCTATCTGATAAAAGAGTAATATGCAAATTGACCGTCACTCCAAGACAAGATATTCAATCCCATGCGATCAAAGATGGCTGCACCTATGTGGACACAAGATGGCCACCACAAGATGGCCAGCAGGGGAGGGCAGTTGTGGGCAGTTAGGGGTGACCAAGCCAGCAGAGGAGGGCAGCTGGGGGTGACCAGGCCAGCAGGGGAGGGCATTTGTGGCAACAAGGCCTGCAGGGGAGGGCAGTTGCAGGGGGACCATGCCTGCAGGGGAGGGCAGTTGGGTGCCACCAGGCTGGCAGGGGAGGGCAGTTAGGGCCAATTGGGCTGGCCGGGGAGCAGTTAGGCATTGATCAAGCTGGCAGGGGAGTGGTTAGGCTGTGATCAGGCTGGTAGGCAGAAGTGGTGATGGGCAATCTGGCAGAAGCAGGCAAGCTGTTGGGAGCCAGCAGTCCTGGATTTTGAGAGCGATGTCTGACCGCCCATCAGACGAATTTCATACACTGGGTATCTAGTAATTTTATATTACACCATCTAAAATTAAGTCTCCTTTCATCACCATTTATTTCTCCTTTATACTCTTACAAGAAGCCCATCGAATTAAGTCCCATAGTCCCGCCCACCTGTGTGCACCCCACCCACCAGTCTGCCACCTCACCCAGCTCACAGCCCTGCCCACCTGTGTGTAGCTCACCATGCCCACTTGCCCACCTCCCTGCCCGCCTGCTGGCCGCCAAGCACCCAGAACTCGGGCTGCTTTACTCTGGCTGCTGCCAGGCGGGACACAGGCTGCTTTGCTCTGGCCACCGCCACCACTCACCCAGTTCCCCATGTTTTTCTGTCCAGTCGTTGGTCATTAAGGCTTTACGGCATTATGGCATTAAGGCCACAGGCCTTTTATAATATAGATGCCTACCCACCCTCATTTCCCTCTGGTAATAACCATACTGATGTCTGTGTCTATTAGTGTGGTTTTTTTTTTTTTCATTTCTTAATCCCTTCACCTATTTCACCCTGATCCCCAACTGGCCCTCTCCAAAGCTGTCAGTTTGTTCTCTGTATCCATGAGTCTGTCTCTATTTTGTTTCTTTGCTTATTTTGTTCGTTAGATTCCACATACAAGTGAAATCATATGGTATTTATCTATCTCTGACTGGCTTATTTCACTTACCATAATACCCTCTAGGTCCATCCATGCTGTCCCGAAAAGTAATATTTCCTTCTTTTTTTATAACCAAGTACTATTCCATTGTGTAAAAGTACCATAGCTTTTTTTAAAATTTCTTTATTGATTAAGGCATCACATATGTATCCTTATTCCCCCATTACCCCCCACCTCCCATTCATGACCCCACCCCCCTGTTATCTGTGTCCATTGATTAGGCTTATATGCATGCATATAAGTCCTTTGGTTGATCTCTCTCCCATACCCCCACCCTCCCCTACCTTCCCTGAGGTTTCACATTCTGATTGATGTTTCTCTGTCTCTGGATCTATTTTTGTTCATCAGTTTATGTTGTTCATTATATTCCACAAATGAGTGAGATCATGTGATAATTATCTTTCTCTGCCTGGCTTATTTCACTTAGCATAATGTTCCCATTTCCATCCATGCTGTTGCAAATGGTAAGAACTCCTTCTTTTTTACGGCAGCGTACTATTCCATTGTGTAGATGTACCAGTTTTTTAATCCACTCATCTGCTGATGGGCACTTAGGCTGTTTCCAAATCTTAGCTATGGTTAATTGTGCTGCTATGAACATAGTGGTGCATATATCCTTTCTGATTAGTGTTTCTAGTTTATTGGGATATATTCCTAGAAGTGGGATCACTGGGTCAAATGGGAGTTCCATTTTTAGTTTTTTGAGGAAACTCCATACTGTTCTCCACAGTGGCTGCACTAGTCTGCAATCCCACCAGCAGTGCACGAGGGTTCCTTTTTCTCCGCATCCTCGACAGCACTTTTCATTTATTGAGTTGTTGATGATAGCCATTCTGACAGGTTTGAGATGGTACCACATTGTTGTTTTCATTTGCATCTCTCTGATGATTACTGACTTTGAGGAGGTTTTCATATATCTCTTGGCCTTCCTTCTGTCTTCTTTCGAAAACTGTCTATTTAGATCAGTTCCCCATTTTTGATTGGGTTATTTATCTCCTTTTTGTTAAGCTGCATGTGTTCCCTGTAAATGCTGGAGATTAAACCCTTATCATTGATATCATTGGCACATATGTTCTCCCATGCAGTGGGCTTTGTTGTTGTTTTATTGATGGTCTCCTTTGCTGTGCAAAAGATTTTTATTTTGATGTAGTTTCATTTGTTTATTTTCTCTTTAGTTTGCATTTCCCTAGGAGCAGTGTTAGTGAAGAAATTTCTTTGGCATATGTCAGAGATTTTTCTGCCTGTGGATTCCTCTAGTATTTTTATGGTTTCTTTTGTATGTTTAAGTCCTTGATCCATTTTGAATTTATTTTTGTGTATCGTTTAAGTTGGTGGTCTAGATTAATTTTTTTTGCATGTATCTGTCTAATTTTCCCAACACCATTTATTGAAGAGACTGTCTTGACTCTATTGTATATTCATGCCTGCTTTGTCATATATTCATTGAGCATAGTGATTTGGGTCAATTTCTGGGTTCTCTATTCTATTGCATTGATCTATATGTCTGTTCTTGTGCCAATACCAGGCAGTTTTGAGAACAGTGGCTTTGTAATACAGCCTGATATCTGGTATTGCGATCCCACCTACGTTGTTCTTCTTTCTCAGGATTGCTGTGGCTATTTGGGGTCTTTTTTTATTCCTGATGAATTTTTGGAGAGTTCTTTCTAGGTCTGTGAAATACGCCGTTGGTATTTTTATGGAGAGTGCATTGAATCTATAGATTGCTTTGGGTAGTATGGACATTTTAATGATGTTGATTCTCCCAATCCATGAACATGGTATGTTCATCCATCTGTTTACATCTTCCTCTATCTCTTTTTTCAGTGTCTCATAGTTTTCCGCAAATAGTTCTTTTACCTCCTTAGTTAAGTTTATTCCGAGGTATCTTCATTTTTTTGGTGCGATGGTAAATGGGATTGCTATTTTAGTCTCTCTTTCTGTAAGTTCACTATTGGTGTATAGAAATGCCATAGATTTCTTGGTGTTCATTTTGTATCCTGCTACATTGCTGAATTCATTTATTATGTCTATTAGTTTTTTGATGGAGTCTTTCGGGTTTTTTATGTACAATATCATGTCATCTGCAAATAAGAACAGCTTTACTTCTTCTTTTCCAATTTGATGCTTTTTTTTCTTCTTCTTATCTAATTGCAATGGCTAATACTTCCAGTACTATGTTGAACAGGAGTGGTGAGAGTGGGCATCCCTGTCTTGTTCCTGTTCTTAGGGGAAATGGTTTTAGTTTTTGCCCATTGATTATGATGTTATCTGTGGGTTTATCATATATAGCTTTTATTATGTTGAGGTATGATCCTTCTATTCCCACCTTGTTGAGAGTTTTTATGAAGAAAGGGTGTTGGATTTTGTCAAATGCTTTTTCTGCATCAATTGATATGACTATGTGATTTTTATCTCTCAATTTGTTTATGTGATGTATCACATTTATTGATTTGTGGATTTGTACCATCATTGAATTCCTGGGATAAACCCTACTTGGTCCTGGTGTATGATCTTTCTGATGTAGTGCTGGATCCAATTTGCTAGAATATTGTTGAGGATTTTGTCATCTATGTTCATGAGGGATATTGGCCTGTAATTCTCCTTCATTGTGTTGTCTTTATCTGGTTTTGGTATTAGGGTGATGCTGGCTTCATAGAAGGAGCTTGGAAGTGTTCCTTCCTCTTGAATTTTTTGGAATAGTCTGAGGAGGATAGATTTCAGTTCTTCCTTGAATGTTTGGTAAAACTCCCCTGTGAAGCTCTCTGGCCCCGGTCTTTTGTTTCCTGGAAGCTTTTTGATGACTGCTTCAATTTCTTCCATATTTATTGGCCTATTGTGATGTTTATATTCTTCCTGATTGAGTTTTGGAAGGTTATATTTTTCTAGGAATATGTCCATTTCCTCCAGGTTATCCAGTTTTTTGGAATAGAGTTGTTCATAGTATTTTTTAACAATCCTTTGTATTTCGGTGGTGTCTGTTGTTATTTCACCTCTTTCATTTCTTCTTTTGTTTATTTGGGTCCTGTCTCTTTGTTTCTTGGTGAGCCTGGCTAGAGGTTCATCAATCTTGTTTATCCTTTCAAAGAACCAGCTCTTGGTTTTGTTGATCTTTAGTATTGTTTTTTTGGTCTCAATGTAGTTTATCTGCATTCTGATCTTTATTATTTCCTTCCTTCTGCATACACTGGGCTTTTCTTGTTGCTCTTTTTATAACTCTTTGAGTTGTAGGGTTAGGTAATTTATTACCATTGTTTCTTGTTTTTTGCAGTAGAATTGTAGAGCTATGAACTTCCCTCTCAAGACTGCTTTCACTGTGTCCCATAGATTTTGGATTGTTGTGTTTTCATTGTCATTTGTTGCCATGATGTTTTTTATTTCTTCCTTGATCTCTCTGCTAAACCAGTTATTGTTTAATAGCATGCTGTTTAGGATCCACATGTTTGATTTTTTTGGATTGTTTTTATTGTAGTTGATTTCCAGTTTTATGCCACTGTGATCTGAGAAGATGCTTGATATCATTTCTATCTTCTTTAATTTGAAGAGACTTTGACTGTGACCCAACATATGGTCTATCTTTGAAAATGACCCATGTGCACTTGAGAAGAATGTATATTCTGTGGCTTTGGGGTGAAATGTTCTGGAGATGTCAGTTACTTCCATTTGGTCTAGTGAGTCATTTAGAATTGTGTTTCTTTGCTGATTTTTTGTTTAGAGGATTTGTCCAATGGTGATAGTAGGGTATTAAAGTCTCCTAATATGATTGTATTGCTGTCTATCTCTCCTTTGATATTCTCCAGGTTTTTTTTTTTTTTATGTATTTGGGTGCTCCTATATTCGGTGTGTATATGTTTACCAGAGTTATTTCTTCTTGTTGGATTGCTCCCTTTAGTATTATGAAGTGGCCTTCCTTATCTCTTGTTATGTTTTTCACTTTGAGATCTAATTTGTCAGATATAAGTTTTGCTACCCCAGTTTTTTTTTTTTTTTCACTTCCATTTGCCTGAAAAACCTTTTTCCATCCCTTCACCCTCAGTCTGCGTGCGTCTTTTTTTCTTTGGTGGGTTTCTTGTCGACAGCCGATATATGGGTCGTGTTTTCTTATCCAATCTGTTACCCTATGTTTTTGATTGGGGCATTTAATCCATTTACATTTAAATTTATTACTGATAGGTATTTATTTGTTGCCATTTTTATTCTTTACCCCTGTGTTCCTTCTTCGCTTCGTATTTCCTTTTTTTCTTTCTTTCTTTCTTTCTTTCTTTCTTTCTTTCTTTCTTTCTTTCTTTCTTTCTTTCTTTCTTTCTTTTTTTTTACAGCAGACCCTTTAGCATTTCTTGCATTGCTGGTTTGGTGGTAATAAATTCTCTTAGTTCTTTTTTGTATGTGAAGCTCCTGATTTCAATTTCTATTTTGATTGATAGCCTTGCTGGGTACATTATTCTTGGATTCAGACCCTTCCTTTGCATGACTTTGTATATTTCATTCCATTCCCTTCTTGCCTGATTAGTTTCTGTTGACAAATCAGTTGCTAGTCTGATGGGGGTTCCTTTTTAGGCAACTTTCTTTCTCTCTCTGGCTGCTTTTAAGATTTTTACTTTGTCATTGGTGTTTGGCAATTTAATTATAATGTGCCTGGTGTTGGTCTTTTGGGTTTCATTTTATTTGGGACTCTGTGAGCTTCTAGGATTTGTGTGAGTTTTTTCTTCTCTCTATCAGGGAAGTTTTCTGTCATTATTTCTTCAAACAGGTTTTCTATTTCTTTCTCAGTTTCCTCTCCTTCTGGTACCCCTACTATGTGGATGTTGTTTTGTTTTGTGTTGTCCCAAAGTTCCCTTAGCTCTCCTCCTGCTTTTTAATTTTTTTTCCTAGAAGCTGCTCTATTTGGGTATTTTTTCCTACTTTTTTCTTCTAGCTCACTGATGCAATCCTCTGCTTCTTCCAGTCTACTCTTGATTCTTTCTATTGAGTTCTTTACAGCAGCGATGTCATTTTTCATTTCTTTTTGGTTCTTTTTCATTTCCTCTTGGTTCTTGCTCATATTGTTAAATTTGTCTTCCATTCTTTTCAGTCACCCTATGACCATTTATCTGAATTCTTTCTTTGACACGTTGCTTGCCTCAATTTTGTTTACTTCCTTTTCCGGTGATGCCTGTTTTTCTTTCATATGTGGGCTCTTTCTTTGTCTCCCCCTGGTCTCTCTTTTCCAGGTGTCTGATTATGTAGTTCTCTCTCTCCTGCCTTGATTTAAAGGCACAAAATACTACACAACCAGCTACAACACACAAGGCACTGAACAGAAATGTATTCACGATATTAATAACCCCAAATAAAGGTGACCACTAGATAAATGCAAATTAGAGGATAGGACAGAAAGAAGAAGAGAAAAAAACAGAAAGGAGTGCTAAAATGAAATTGGGAAAAAGAAAAAGTAAGAGAGAATAGAAAGAGAATAAGAAAGAAAAGGGGAACAAACTATATATATTGGGAGAAACCTCCAATAGAACAGCCACTAATCCCAGCAAATGCCAGCAACAAGTACCTGGACATGAATACAAACTACAAACAACAACTAATATCAAGTGAGGTGAGGGAAAACAGAAGCAAAAAACAAACACAAAAAAGCAAACAAAGCAAAACAAAATAAAACAAAAAGAATAAGCAAAACAATCTCACAAACAAGCATAAAAAATTGATATAATCAACATTCAAGCAAACAACAACAAAAGGACAGAGAGAAAAACAATTTTTTGGATAGTGAAGACAGAGAAGAGAGAGGTGTGTATGAACTCGGAGCAGGGGATTGGAAATTAGATATATAACAGGGTGAAATTTTAACAGGGGGTAAAAAGAAAGAATAGGGAGAATCTAAAGCAGGAGAAGGGTCAGAGAAACAGGACAGCAAAAGGGGAAAAATTAGGAAGAGAGTGATGGCATAAAAGTATAGTTGAGATAGAGTAGAATGATGCTAAAGGAAAGATGAAAATAGAATGTAGAACACTAATCTGAAAGTCAAAAAAGAGAAAAGAAAATGACACTAAAAAAAGGTAAAATAGTAGTGGTAATAATACTGATTGAAAATAAAAATGTAATAATTAAAAAGGTAAAATCAAGCGAGGAACAAAGAAAAAAAATAGTTTCTTAAATAAAAGATAAAAAAAATTAAAATAAAAAATTAAATATTAAAATAAAATGTGCAGTAGTGAAGGTCATTCACTTCCTCTATTGTTCTGTTTGGCATGCCTGTTTCCCAGTCAGGACAGTATTACAGTTCCCTGTGTTCCACTGCTCCTCATTGTTGTAAGCCTGTCCTGATTTTTAAGCAGGCAGTGTGTCTTACTCTCTTGTATTCCTTTATTTGTAATTACACAAGAGTCAATTTGTGATTCAACTCCTGGATGGCAGTGTTTCTGGATTGACCTCCGGGTCTATAGGTCCTCTCTAGCCTGTGCTTAGATCCTGCTTTCCCTGTGGCACTCAATACTGGTTTGTGGGAGTGGGCTGCCCCAGAGCTGGTTCTTCGACGGTCACTCCCCACTCCGATCCCCAGGTTCCAGAAAAACAACTTTCCCCTGCAGTCTCCCAGGGTGTCCCCAACTGGGTGATCCCATGCACTGGGCTCAGCAATCAGAAGCAAGGATTTAAAGAGGAGAAAGCGCAAGTGTGCACAGTCCTTCCTTCCCCACTGTGTCCAAGCAGATGGCACACTTTTAAAATTTTTAGGCTGTCCTTCTGCGTCAGATCAAAATGTGTTTCTTTTTAGAGATCCCCTCTGTTAGCAGCTCTGAGGACCCCCTTCCACATTCATGGATCATGCCAGCTCCAACAGCCACAGATTTTTCTAGGCGCAGACTTCCCCTGGTCCTCCAGCTCCCACAGTGTGCGCGTTTCTCTGTCCTGCCGGGACCAGAGACCTCACCTTATCCCAGGCGTAATCTGACCTTTCCGTGGTGGAGTGTAGAGCTCCTGTGAATCCGTGTGTTTGCATCAATTGGGGACCGGTGTTCTGGGGTTCGCAGCTGTTCGGTGGGTGCCGCAGTTGCAGATTTTCAGCCTTCCAATAACATCCACTTTCCCCTTCAAGATGGTGTTGTCTCCGTGTCAGAGCTGGTGGTCCCAGGAGGGAACCCAGCAGCAGTGGGGGCTGCCCAGTCAGGGGATCCCCGTCCAGCTGTCCCCCACCTTCTCCTGGATTATAGCTGTCCCTTAACTCACCAACAGACACTCCCCATGCGACCCTCAGCTGTTCTTTCTATCTGCTCTGGGACAAGGCTCGGGACACGTCTGTCTATTCCGCCACCATTTTTTTTTTTTGCTTTTTATTTTTTAAATATACTTTCATTGATTCAGAGAGGAAGAGATAGAAACGTCAATGATGAGAATCAATGATCCATGGGCTGGGAATCAAGCCAACTGGGAATCAAGCCCACAACCTGGGATCCTTCAGTCCACAATCACATGCTCTATCCACTGAGCCAAACCAGCTAGGGCTTTATTTCTTTTTAGAGAGAGAAACACGGATGTGAGAGATAAACAAAACATCCATTGGTTGCGCCACAACTGGGGATCCAACCCACAACTTAGGTATGTGCCCTGGCCTGGAATAGAATCCGCTACCTTTTTGGTGTAGGGACAACATTCCAAGACCACCATAGCTTTTTTATCCACTCATCTACTGATGGGTACTTGGGCTGCTTCTAAATCTTGGCTATTGTAAATAACACTGCAATGAAATAGGGGTGCATATGTTTTTTGAATTAGTGTTTCTGGGTTCTTTGTATATATTCCCAGAAGTAGAATCACTAAGTCATATGGCAGTTCCATTTTTAATATTTTGAGGAAACTCCATACTGTTTTCCCCAGTGGCTGCACCTAACAACAGTGCACGAGGGTTCGCTTTTTTTCCACATCCTGGCCAATACTTCTTATTGGTTGATTTATTGATGGTAGCCATTCTGACAGGTGTGAGGTAATATCTCATTGTGGTTTTAATTTGCACTTGTTTACCTTTCTTTGGTTTCCTTGCCTGAGAAAATCTATCAGAAAAAATATTGCTAAAAAGAAGTCTGAGATTTTGCTGCTTATGTTTTCTTCCAGGATTTTGTGGTTTTGCAACTTACATTTCTCTTATCCATTTTGAGTTTATTCTTGTGTATGGTATAAGTTGGTGGTCTAGTTTCATATTTTTGTATGCACAGTCTCATTTTCCCAACACTGTCTTTAGCACAATGTGTGTTCTTGCCTCCTTTGCCAAATATCAATTAACCATAGTGGTGTGGATGGATTTATGGGGTTTCATTGGTCTATATGCTTGTTTTGGTTTTGTGCCAGTACAAGGCTGTTTTGATGACAGTGGCTTTGTAGTATAGTTTGATATCTGGTATTTTGATCCTTCCAACTTTATTCTTCTTTCTCAAGATTGTTGAGGTTCTTAAAGCTCTTTTTTGGTTCCATGTAAATTATTGAAATATTTGTTCTAGATCTGTGACATATGCCATTTTAATGGGATTGCATTGAATCCCATGTATGGATATTTTAATGATGTTAATTCTTCTAATCCATAAAGACAGTATATGTGTCTACTTGCTTATATCCCTCTATTTCTCTTTTCAGTGTGCTACAGCTTTCCTAGTACAAGTCTTTTACCTCCTTGGTTAACTTTTAATTTTCATATATCTTATGATGAGTGTCTTTTCATATGTCTATTGGTCATCTATATGTAGACGTGTCTATTCAGTTATTTGCCCATTTTATAATTGGGTTTTTTTTTTTTTGGTGTTGAGTTGTTTTAGTTATGTATAAATTTTAGATATTAACCCCTTATCAGATATATCATGGGCAAATATGTTCTTCTATTCAGTGGGTTGTCTTTCATTTTGTTGATATTTTCCTCTGCTGTTCAAATCATTTTGATGTATTCCCATTTGTTTATTTTTCTTTTGTTTTTCTTGCTCAAGGAGATATATAAAAAAGAAATATTGCTATGAGAAATGACTATGTTTTCTTCTAGGATTTCTATGGTTTTGAGTCTTATAAATGGGAAAATTGGAAAGATACATGTGAAAAAAAAGAAACAAGACCATCTCCTTACACTGTACACAGAATAAACTTAAAAATGGAACAAAGACAAATGTAAGATTCACATTTCAAATATGTTTCATTGGTTTGAAGCCATTAACTTCACCAGGAAGTTATCTGTGCAGGTCTAACCACTAGGGGCTACCTTGGGCCAGCTGCAAGAACACCTCTTAACCTGCATCTGTGGCTGTATTCAGCATGAATATGAAATAGTGTTTAGGATTTGAGTTGGGCCTGGGGGAGTAGTAAGATTTTGAATACATAGAGTTAGAAGTGAAAGGAATCTCAGTTATTTATTCTAATATTAACAAAAGCAAAGAGGGGAATGTGTAGAAGGTTAATGGAGTGTACCAACTAAATTAGTTGGGTTGGAACATTGAATGTGTGAAAGATACAAATAGAAAACATAATATTGGAAGGGTGGTTTGTTTGGAATGAAATTTTTGAGAGTTATAAGTACCAAGCTAAGCAGTTTTAATTTTATCATGTTAGCAATTGGGAGTCTTTGAAAATTTTTAAGAAGGAACTATAAACAGATTAAGCATGGTTTAGGAAGCTTTTAAATATCCCATTGAGACATAATGAAAGACTTTTCAGTAATGGCTAATCACTGAACTATATAATTCAGAAAGAGGAGGAGTACTAGGAGAAAACTGAGTTAAAGTTTGTACATGCTCTAGACATATTGGTTTGTTAGGCCTGTAAGTCATCTGTATGGAACATAGAACAGGCAGTTGGAAATGAAAAATGGGAGCCTAATAGAAAAAGGGGAAAATAAACTTAGAGGCAAAGGTTAAAGCATGGAGATAGAACATAAGAACAAAAACAGATAGAACCAATAATGGCATTTGAAAAATTGCCAGCATTTGGTTATAGGATGTGGACAAAGCAATATAGAAAGAGACAAAGTAGCTAAAGTGGTTTTGATTCTGCTGAAATGAGTCAATATTGGATTAAGGCTGATAAAAACAACTTTTGTGTACTCTATGGAATTAGAAATTGACAACAAAGAATAAAATTCAATGAAAAAGAAGCTTTTCTCCTATGGCTTTGAGACAAAGAGATAGAGCTTAGCTAGCTAGATTTAATTACCACTGGATAGGCAGTAGAGCAAAGAAGTAAGAAGGTAGAGAGCTGAGTCAGATGGACTGAGAATGAAGTCCTTGTCTGCTGTGTGACTTTACACATATTTCTTTTCTAAGTATCATCTTTTTCTTTAGTAAAATATGGATACTAATAATACCTCCTCATGGGGTGTCTGTGACTAGTACATATAACAATGCATATATATTTTATTTTACATACTATCTAGCCATAATAGATTTACTAGGTGCTTACTATGTGTTCCTTATTAAAACATTTGGTATAAAGAAAATGATCCCTTTGTCTCTTGATGGCCTCTGAATAAAACCTGAAATAGAATATTATCTTAGAATATGGTTTAATGGTGGGGGGAATAACTTTCCTTAGAAATTAGTGAACTTTCTGCTTTTCAGTAATGAAAATTATGCAAGTTTCTATCGTTGCTGTTTTCAGGGTTTTGTATTTCTTTGATTTGGTTTTCTGAAATCTTGGGACAAATTTTGAAACTCAAACCCAAGGAAAATTTAACCTTTACAGTTTTCATATTTGAGACTGCTTCTTCATTTCTGTCCTCTAATTTGATATTTTTAAGTTGATCTTACTGTTTTTAGTTATCTCTTATTATGTACTGAATTTTTTCTGGCACAGTATTAGTTATTCTATATGCATCATCAAAACAGCCTCAAAAGGTAAACATTATTAACCCTATTTAACATACTAATATGTTAACAAAACAAAAGTTCACGGTGGTAAGGTAATTTCAAAAGTCACACAGTTAATAATTGCAAGAATAGGGAGATGGGGAGTGACTAAATAAAGAAGGTGAAGGAAACAGCTAAAGAACATATATGCATACCCCATGAACACAGACAATAATTTGGTAAAGGCCAATGAAGGGGGTTAACTCCTGCAATAATGTCAACATTAAAATTTTTTAATAAAAGTAAATAAATACATAATAATAATTTCAAGAGTAGCAATTCAAAACTAAATCTCTCAGACCCTAAGTCTTTGATATTTCTTTTATGTTTGTTATGAGTCAAAGGAATATGAATGATTTTTAAAACATGGTTTAAAAGCAATATACTTGAGGGGAGGAAACCTGGCGGCGGAATAGACAGACTTGTTCTGAGCCTTGTCCCGGAGTAGAAAGAAAGAACAGCTGAGGTTCACACGAGGAGTGTTTGTTGGCAAGTTAAGGGACAGCTAAACTCCAGAAGAAGGTGGGGGACTGCTAGACTGTGTTCCCCTGACCTGACAGCCCCCACTGCGGCTGGGTCCCCTCCCGGAGCTGTGGGCTTGGATGCAGAGTCTGCGCCATCTTGAACAGGAAAGTGGAGCTTATCGGAAGCCTGAGAATCCACAACTGCGGCACCCACGAAACAGCTGTGAGCCCCAGAACACCGGTCCCCAGTTAGAGCAAACACACAGATTCAGAGGAGCTCTACACTCCACCACGGAAAGGTCAGATTTCGCCTGGGATAAGGTGAGGTCTCTGGTCCCGGCGGGAGAGAGGAACGCGCGTTTTGTGGTAGCTGGAGGACCAGGGAAGTCTGAGCCTAGAAAAATCCGTGGCTGTTGGGGCTAGCGTGATCCATGAATGTGAAAGGGGGTCCTCAGAGCTGCTAATAGAAGGGCTCTCTAAAAAGCAACCCATTTTGATCTGACGTGCAGGGACAGCCTAAGAATTTCAAGGTGTGCCGGCTGCTTAGTCTTATGTGCAGCCCCCGAGTTCGCACACTTGGGCTTTTTCCTCTTGAAATTCTTGCTCCGAATTACTAAGCCCAATACATAGAATCACCCAGTTGGGGACACCCTGGGAGACTGCAGGGGAAAGTTGTTTTTCTGGAACCTGGGGATCGGAGCGGGGAGTGACCATCGGAGAGCCAGCTCTGAGGCAGCCCACTCCCACAAACCAGTAGTGAGTGCCACAGGGAAAGAAGGCTCTAACACTGCCTAGAGAGGCCATATATAGACCCGGAAGTCATTCCAGAAACACTGCCACCCAGGGGCTGAATCACAAATTGACTCTTGTGTAATCAAAAATAAAGGAATATGAGAAATTAAGATACACAGCCTGCTTAAAATCAGGACTGGCTTACAACACTGAGGAGCAGTGGAACGCAGGGAACTGTAATACTGTCTGGACTGAGAAACAGGCGTGACAAACAGAACAATAGAGGAAGTGAATGACCTTCACTACTCCACATTTTATTTTTATTTTTTTATTTTCATTTTTTGCATCTTTTAATCAAGAAACTAATTTTTTTTTCTTTTTTCCTCACATCATTTTACTTTTTTAATTATTACATTTTTATTTTCAATCCGTATTATTACTACTGCTATTTTATCGTTTTGTTTTTCTTTTAAGTGCCATTTTATTTTCTCTTCATTTTACTTTGGGATTAGTGTTCTACATTCTATTTTCATCTTTTCTTTAGCATCGTTTTACTCTATCTCAACTCTACCTTTATGCCATCACACTCTTCCTAACCTTCCCCTTTTCGGTGTCCTGTTTATCTTACCCCTTTCCTGCTTTAGATTTCCCCTATTCTTTCTGTTTACCCCCTGTTAAAATTTCACCCTACTTACATATCTAATCTCCAATCCCCTGCTCCAAGTCCTTACGTACCTCTCTCTTTGCTATCCTAACTATCCAAAAAATTGTTTTACTCTCTGTCCTTTTGTTGTTGTTTGCTTGAATGTTGATTATATTGAATTTTTATGCTTTTTTGTGAGATTGTTTTGCTTATTCTTCTTTTGGTTGTTTATTTTTTTGTTTGTTTTGTGCTTCTGTTTTCCCTTGCCTCACTCAATATTAGTTGGTGTTGTAGTTTGTATTAAACCCCAGGTACTTGTTGCTGGCATTTGCTGGGATTAGTGATTGTTCTATTGGAGTTTTATCCCCATATATATAGTTTATTCCCCTTTCTCTCTTAGTCTCTTTCTTGTCTCTCTTACTTTTTTTTTCCTTTTCCCAATTTCATTTTGACACTCCTTTTTTTTTCTTTTTTTCCTTTCTTTCTTTTTCCTCTTCTTCTTTCTCTCCTATCCCCTAATTTGCCTTACTCTGGTGGTCACCTTTATTGGAGGTTATTAATATCGTGAATACATTTCTCTTCAGTGCCTTGTGTGTTGTACCTGGTAGTGCTGTATTTTGTGCCTTTAAATCAATGCAGGAGAGAGAGAACTACATAACCAGACATCCAGAGAAGAGAGACAAAGGGGAGACAAAGAAACAGCCCGCATATGAAAGAAAAGCAGGCATCACCAGAAAAGGAAGTAAACGAAATGGAGGCAAGCAACCTGCCACAGAAAGAATTCAGAGAAATGGTCATAAGGTGGCTGAAAAGAATGGAAGACAAATTCGGCAATATGAGCAAGAACCAAGAGGAAATGAAGAAGAACCAAGAAGAAATGAAAAATGACATTGCTGCTGTAAAGAACTCAATAGAAAGCATCAAGAGTAGACTAGAAGAAGGAGCAGACCGCATCAGTGAGCTAGAAGACAAGATGGGAAAAAACACCCAAGTAGAGCAACTTCTAGAAAAAAAATTAAAAGGCAGCAGGAGAGCCTAAGGGAACTTTGGGACAACATGAAACAAAACAAAATCCGCATAATAGGGGTTTCAGAAGGAAAGGAAGGTGAGAAAGGAATAGAAAATCTGTTTGAAGAAATAATAACAGAAAATTTTCCTTATATAGGGAAGAAAAAACCCACACAAATCCAAGAAGCTCACAGAGTCCCAAGCAAAATGAACCCCAAAAGACTGACACCAAGGCACATCATAATTAAATTGGCAAACACCAACGACAAAGTAAGAATCTTAAAAGCAGCAAGAGAGAGACAGAAAGTTACATACAAATAAACCCCCATCAGACTAGCAACTGATTTCTCAACAGAAACTCATCAGGCCAGAAGGAAATGGAATGAAATATACAAAGTCATGCAAGGGAAGGGTCTGAATCCAAGAATACTGTACCCAGCAAGGCTATCAATCAAAATTGAAGGTGAAATCAGGAGCTTCACAGACAAAAAAGGACTAAGGGAATTTATTACCACCAAACCAGCAATGCAAGAGATGCTAAATGGTCTGCTGTAAAAAAAAAAGAAATAGGAAGCGAAGAAGGAACACAGGTGTAAAGAATAGGAATGGCGACAAATAAGTACCTATCAATAATAACTTTAAATGTAAATGGATTAAATGCCCCAATCAAAAGACATAGGGTAACGGATTGGATAAGAAAACAGGACCCATATATCTGCTGTCAAAAAGAAACCCACCACAGCCCTGACAGGTTTGGCTCAGTGGATAGAGCATCGGCCTGTGGACTGAAAGGTCCCAGGTTCGATTCCAGTCAAGGGCATGTACCTTGGTTGCAGGCACATCCCCAGTAGGGGGTGTGCAGGAGGCAGCTGGTTGATGTTTCTCTCTCATCGATGTTTCTAACTCTCTATCACTCTCTCTTCCTCTCTGTAAAAAATCAATAAAATATATTAAAAAAAAAAAAGAAACCCACCACAAAAGAAAAGACGCACACAGACTGAGGGTGAAGGGATGGAAAAAGGTTTTCCAGGCAAATGGAACTGAAAAAAAGCTGGGGTAGCAATACTTATACATGACAAATTAGATCTCAAAGTGAAGGACATACAAGAGATAAGGAAGGCCACTTCATAATACTAAAAAGAGCAATCCAACAAGAAGAAATAACTCTGGTAAACATATATGCACCCAATACAGGAGCACCCAAATACATAAAAAAAACTCCTGGAGGATATCAAGGGAGAAATTGACAGCAATACAATCATAGTAGGAGACTTTAATACCCCACTATCACCATTGGACAAATCCTCTAACCAAAAAATCAGCAAAGAAACATCAATCCTAAATGACTCACTAGACCAGATGGAATTAATTGACATCTTCAGAACATTTCACCCCAAAGCCACAGAATATACATTCTTCTCAAGTTCACATGGGTCATTTTCAAAGATAGACCATATATTGGGACATAGGCAAAGTCTCTTCAAATGCAAGAAGATAGAAATCATATCAAGCATCTTCTCAGACCACAGTGGCATAAAACTGGAAATCAACTACAATAAAAACAACCCAAAGAAATCAAACACGTGGAGACTAAACAGCATGCTATTAAACAATGATTGGGTTACCAGAGAGATCAAGGAAGAAATAAAAAACATCATGGAAACAAATGACAATGAAAACACAACAATCCAAAATCTATGGGATACAGCGAAAGCAGTCTTGAGAGGGAAGTTCATAGCTCTACAAGTCTACTGCAAAAACAAGAAACAATGTTAATAAATTACGTAACCCAACAACTCAAAGAGTTAGAAAAAGAGCAACAAGAAAAGCCCAGTGTAAGCAGAAGGAAGGAAATAATAAAGATCAGAGCAGAGATAAACGACCTAGAGACCAAAGAAACAATACAAAAGATCAACAAAACCAAGAGCTGGTTCTTTGAAAGGATAAACAAGATTGATGAACCTCTAGCCAGGCTCACCAAGAAGCAAAGAGAGAGGACCCAAATAAACAAAATCAGAAATGAAAGAGATGAAATAACAACAGATCCCACCGAAATACAAAGGATTGTTAAAAAATACTATGAACAACACTATTCCAACTAACTGGACAACCTGGAGGAAATGGACATATTCCTAGAAAAATACAACCTTCCAAAACTCAATCAGGTAGAATCTAAACAGCTCAATATGCCAGTAACTATGGAAGAAATTGAAGCAGTCATCCAAAAGCTTCCGCCAAACAAAAGCCCAGGGCCAGACAGCTAATACCAAAACCAGATAAAGACAACACAATGAAGGATAATTACAGGCCAATATCCCTCATGAACATAGATGCCAAAATCCTCAACAAAATTTTAGCAAATCGGATCCAGCAGTACATCAGAAAGATCATACACCATGACCAAGTGGCATTTATCCCAGGAATGCAAGAATGGTACAATATCTGCAAATCAATAAATGTGATACATCACATAGTCATATCAATTGATGCAGAAAAAGCATTTGACAAAATCCAACACCCTTTCTTCATAAAAACTCTCAACAAGGTGGGAATAGAAGGATCATACCTCAACATAATAAAAGCTACATATGATAAACCCACAGCTAACATCATACTCAATGGGCAAAAACTAAAACCATTTCCCCTAAGAACAGGAACAAGACAGGGATGCCCACTCTCACCACTCCTGTTCAACATAGTACTGGAAGTGTTAGCCATTGCAATTAGACAAGAAGAAGAAATAAAAGGCATCCAAATTGGAAAAGAAGAAGTAAAGCTGTCCTTATTTGCAGATGACATGATATTGTACATAAAAAACCCGAAAGACTCCATCAAAAAACTAACAGACTTAATAAATGAATTCGGCAATGTAGCAGGATACAAAATTAACGCCAAGAAATCTATGGCATTTCTATACACCAATAGTGAACTTACAGAAAGAGAGAAAAATGAAACTAGATCACCAACTTACATCATACACAAAAATAAACTCAAAATGGATACAAGACCTAAATATAAGATGGGAAACCATAAAAATACTAGAGGAATCCACAGGCAGCAAAATCTCAGACATATGCCGAAAGAACTTCTTCACTGATTCTGCCCCTAGGGCAACGGAAGCCAAAGAGAAAATAAACAAATGAGACTACATCAAAATAAAAAGCTTTTTCACAGGAAAAGAAACCATCAACAAAACAACAAGAAATCCCACTGTATGGGAGAGTGTATTTGCAAATGTTATCACTGATAAAGATTTAATCTCCAACATCTACAGGCAGCTTATACAACTTAATAAAAGGAAGATAAATGATCCAATAAAAAAATGGGCAACGGACCTAAATAGAATCTTTTCGAAAGAAGACAGAAGGAAGGCCAAGAGACACATGAAAACATGCTGAAAGTCACTAATTATCCAAGAGATGCAAATCAAAACGACAATGCGATACCATCTCACACCTATCAGAATGGCTATCATCAACAAATCAACAAACGACAAGTGTTGGCGAAGATGCAGAGAAAAAGGAACCCTCGTGCACTGTTGGTGGTAATGCAGACTGTTGCAGCCACTGTGGAGAACAGTATGGAGTTTCCTCAAAAAACTGAAAATGGAACTCCCATTTGACCCAGTAATCCCACTCCTAGGAATATATCCTAAGAAACTAGAAACACCAATCAGAAAGGATATATGCACCCCTATGTTCATAGCAGCACAATTTGCAATAGCTAAGGTTTGGATACAGCCTAGGTGCCCATCAGCAGATGACTGGATCAGAAAACTATGGTACATCTACACAATGGAATACTATGCTGCCATAAAAAAGAAGGAATTATTACCATTTGTAGGCGCCTGGATGGAATTAGAGAACATTATGCTAAGTGAAATAAGCCAGTTGATGAAAGAAAAATACCACATGATCTCACTCATTTGGGGATAATGAGAAACAGTATATACTGATGAACAAAAAGATAGATACAGAGGCAGTAAAGCATCAAACAGACTGTCAAATTACAGCGGGAACGTTAGGGAGAGGTGGGGGAAATAAGAGATCAACTGAAGGACTTATATGCATGCATATAAGAGTAACCAACGGATGCAAAACATTGGGGAGTCAGGGCATGTATGGGAGTGGGGTGGGGGGGGCAATGGTAAGATATGTACACATATAATACCTTAATAAAAAATAAAAATAAATAAAAATAAAAGCAATATACTTGAAAAAATCTGGAATTTTAAATGGCTGGACACATAAAATATGTGAAATCCATGATATGGCCAACAAAATACTGGCAGGTGGGACTCATCCCCTTGTTTATGGTCTGAATATATTTATTTCTAAGCATTGTTTTCTGAGAGTGGTATAATCAAGCTAGAATGTTCAAAAGAGTCTAGATAGTAGATAGTCCTTAAATCACATCATGTGAGGATTATTCACATCAATTTAAAAATGTTTGCATGAAGAAAAGACATGATACATGTATTGTTTTTGGCATCATATTTGTGAACTTTTAAGGGATTAGACTTGCTTTACATAGTGTATAAGTACCGAAGAGGGATCTAGTTTTTGGGCAGATGGAATGTTCTAATATTAAAGACTTTCCATTAATAGAATGAGGTACCTCAAGAGAACATTCAAGCAATTTAGGTTTTTAAATAGAGGTTGGATAGCCACTTGGCAGAGGTATTGCAAAGGTGTTTCAATGGTGAGTATAGGGTAGACAGACAATCTCTAAGGCCTCTCCAACCATGAGTTTGTCATTGAAGGAAATGAAGATAACTGTATTGGTCCATCCATATATTTTCTGTCAGATGTTTCTCCATCATAAATGTAAGTTGAGATTTACAAAGTAATACAGAACTCTAGCATCTCAATTGTGTAAAGCAACACAGCTTTTTTGTTTTCTGCATACTAGAGCTCTCTTGTAGATGGACAGGAAAGTTCTACTCAGTTTAGTCACTCAGTGCTAACTACCCAAAGTTAGACCAAACTTAACAAGTTAAGGGTACAGTCATCCACAAGACTGCTCTCACTTCAGACATCAGCCATAAAAGATCAGGGTTCCAGGGCCACTCATACTTCTGACCAACTAGCTAAAAATGTGGGGGTTCCCACGACATCCTCCATTTCAATAATTCACTAAAATGACTCACAGAATTCAGGAAAGTGATCCAATTAATATTAGAGCTTTATTATAGAAAAACTAGAGGCCCAGTGCACAGAATTCATGCACTTGGCGGGGGGGGGGGTGTCCCTCAGCCAGGTCTGCACCCTCTTGCAGTCCAGGAACCCTCAGGAGATGTCCAACTGATAGCTTAGGCCTGCTACTGCTGCTGCAACTGTGAACCTGGCTTCTGGCTGAGTGGTGATGACCACCAGGGAGCAGCTCCTACATTAAGTGTCTTCCCCTGGTGGTCAGTGCATGTCATAGTGAGTAGTTGAGCGGCCTTAGCATATCATTAGCATATTACATTTTGATTGGTTGAACGGACAACCTGACAATTGGATACTTAGCATATTAGGCTTTTATTATATAGGATAGACACAAATAAGAATCAGACAAAAGAGACACATAGAATCAGATTTGGTTGTATCCCAAATGTGAAGCTTATATAGCCTTTTCTCTGTGGAGTCAGGACAGATCATCCTCTCAGCACAGAGTATCATTAACCAGAGAATCTCACCCAGGTTTTGATGTCAAGACTTTTGGGGGAATTTTTATTGTAGCTTCAATATGTAGACCTGATCGATAGAGAAGAGAGAGAGACAGAGAGAGAGAGGGAGAGAGAGAGAGAGAGAGAGAGAGAATAATCTCACATTGGTGTTTAAATGCCCTAATCCAGAAGTGGCATGGTACTTCTGCTCACAACTCATTTTTCCAAACTAGCCACATGACTTCATAAGGGGAATATGAAGTGCAATCCTCCCATGGGACTAGAAAGAGAGAGTAAAAAAATTAATAATAGTCTTACTAATTTACTGTATAAGTCCATTAATTGGGCAATTTTTTTAGCATAGTCACATTTTATCAATATTTTATTTGCATATTATTTTTTCTTATGTGAATATGATCTTTTAACCTAGATAAAATATCATTATAATGAATAATCTTATTTGGAAACTCATGATTTTTTTATAGGTTTAAAGGATTTTT
Organism: Plecotus auritus; assembly: GCF_963455305.1. Taxonomy (NCBI): domain Eukaryota; kingdom Metazoa; phylum Chordata; class Mammalia; order Chiroptera; family Vespertilionidae; genus Plecotus; species Plecotus auritus. The sequence goes on from NC_137784.1 coordinate 124,255,344, forward strand.
AATTATAAAAATGATTTTCATATAAAACATCTATATTCATCTTTTATTTCCATTAACCATATTAACTTTAAATTTGCGTTAAAAATAAAAATTATATGAAGCAGAGAATTAGACACAATTATTTTGTGTGAAGTTATTTTAACAAAAATAATTTTATAGGGTAAAATATATCCATTTTGTTATATTAAATTAAAAACTTGGGCTTTAGAAATACATTTTTTTTCATTTGCTAAGTAATCTAGACTGCTATCTAGCTTTATTTTGATAACACAAATACTAAGGGTAATGAAGCAATCTTTAACTATTATTCATAATGTCATGCAAATACAGATAAGTAGTTATTAATATGACTTCAGAAAGTTATAGATTTTTCCCTTGCGAAATAGAACTTATAAATAGATTACATGAAATAGGAAGTTCAATAGCAGTACTTAAGGCCATTCATCTGACATTCAAATATTCAGTATATATAACCATTTCTGGATGATGTCAAGGATATCACATCTGTGGGAAAGAATGAAAAGAACTGAGAAGGGGAAAGATGATTATTTTAGAGGACAGGCTCACTTTTGTTTAGAGACTTAGAATAGTTGAATCTCCTCTCTTTCCTCATGCCCCAGGCCTATGTGAATAATTGGTGGGTATATTACATCACATCAATCGTAACCTAATAATATGGCACTTCTAGGATCTTCCTGAAATTGTATCATCCTTCCCCATCTACTCTTCTGTTTGGAATTCAAAGAAGGAAATGCCTAACTAGTCAGGCAGCATGGGAATTTACAGTTATTATGAAAAGACTCTTAAAGTATTAGAAACTGTTGGAAATTCAGTTAAAAAGAAGGTAGTCTCCAAATCCACTGGGCTCTTCCAAGTTAAGAGTTATCATATGGAATAGTTAAAAGATAATTTAACAACAACAACACCACCAACAACATTCCCATGGGATTTTGATCACCAATCCTTATATTACAGTGACTAAAAGAATGAAAGTAATGAGTTATATTTATTATATCCACTGCTCTAATAACATGCAAAATAAATGTTAGGTTCCAAAGAATAAAATCACTAGATCAAAATCACGCTTGCTAGATCAATGGTAGACCACAGTCAACAGATTTATGTCTAGGACTATTCTCTTTTTCTTCCAACCAGTGGCTTGCTTCAGCTGACATGTATTACTGGTGTGCAAAGACCATTTGCTAAATTTTCAGCTTTTTTAAAAAAAATTAAATAACTCTACAAACAAATAAAATTTTAGAAAAGTAATAACCACTGAAAACTCATTACTTACTCATTACTTTACTACATTTAACTATTACATGTGTTTTAGAGTTTATTTCTTTTTTAAAAAATATTTATTGTTTAAAATATTACATATGTCTCCTTTTCCCCCCATTGATCTCTGCCAGGCCACTCCCAACCCCCAGCACATGGCCTCATCTCCCTAGTGTCTGTGTCCATTGGTTATGCTTATATGCATGCATACAAGTCCTTTGGTTGATATCATACCCCCCCTCCACCCTGCCCTGCCTTCCCTCTGATGTTTGATGGTCTGTTTGATGCTTCTGTGCTTCAAGATCTATTTTTGTTCATCAGTTTATGTTGTTCATTATATTCCACAACTGAATAAGATCATGTGAAATTTATCTTTCTCTGACTGGCTTATTTCACTTAGCATAATGTACTCCAGGTCCATCCATGCTGTTGCAAATCTTAAGAATTCTTTCTTTTTTACAACAGCATAGCATTCCATTGTGTAGATGTACCACTGTTTTATAATCCATTCATCTGCTGATGATGGGCACTTAGGCTGTTTCCAAATCTTAGGTATTGTAAATTGTCCTGCTATGAAAACAGGGGTTCACATACCTTTTATAATTGGTATTTCTGATTTCTTGGGATATATTCCTAGAAGTGGAATTACTAGGCCAAATGGGAGTTCCATTTTTAGTTTTTTGAGGAAAGTCCATACTGTTCTCCACAGTGGCTGCACCAGTCTGCATTCTCACCAGCAGTGCACAATGGGTACTTTTTTCTCCACATCCTCACCAGGCATTTGTCGTTTGCTTATTTGTTGATGATAGTCATTCTGACAGGTGTGTGATGGTGCCTCATTGTCATTTTGATTTGCATCTATCAGATGATTAGTGACTTTGAGCATGTTTTCATGTCTCTTGGCCTTCTGTATGTCTTCTTTCAAAAGTATCTATTTAGGTCCTTTGCCCATTTTTTTATTGGATTGTTTATCTTCCTTTTATTAAGATGTATGAGTTCCCTATAAATTTTTGAGATTAGACACTTATTTGATATTACATTGGTGAATATATTCTCCCATGCAATGGGATTTCTTGTTTAGTTGGTGGATTTTTTGTTTTGTTTTGTTTTTTGTGGTTGTTTGTTTTTTTTTGTGTGTGTGTGTTTTTTTCCCAGTGCAGAAGCTTTTTATTTTGATGTAGTCCCATTTGTTTATTTTCTCCTTAGTTTCCATTGCCCTAGGAGCTGTATCGGTAAAGATATTACCACAACAAATGTCTGCTATTTTGCTTCCTATGGCTTCTTCTAGGATTTTTATGGTTTCCTGTTTTATGTTTAAGTCCTTTATTCATTTTGAGTTAATTTTTGTGTATGGTGTAAGTTGGTGTCCTAGTTTCATTTTTTTGCATGTATCGGACCAAATTTCCCAGCACCATTTATTGAAGAGACTGTCTTGTCTCCATTGTATACTCTTGCCTCCTTTGTCAAATATTAATTGAACATAATGGCTTGGGTCGATTTCTGGGTTCTCTATTCTATTCCATTGGTCTTTATGTCTGTTCTTGTGCCAATACCAGGCAGTTTTGAGAATAGTGTCTTTGTAATATAGTTTGATATCTGGTATTGTGATCCCTCCAACTGTGTTCTTCTTTCTCAGGATTTCTGCGGCTATTCAAGGTCTTTTTTATGCCATATGAATTTTTGGAGAGTTTATTCTAGGTCTGTGAAGTATGCCGTTGGTATTTTAATGGAGATTGCATTGAATCTATAGATTGCTTTGGATAATATCTACATTTTGATGATGTTGATTCTACCAGTCCATGAAAACAGTATATTTTTCCATTTGTTTATATCTTTTTCTATCTCCTTTTTTCAATGTCCTGTCGTTTTCCAAGTACAGGTCTTTTACCTCCGTAGTTAAGTTTATTCCTAGGAATCTTAATTTTTTTTGTTGCAATGGTAAATGGGATTGTTTTTTAGTTTCTCTTTCTCTGAGTTCATTAGTGGTGTATAAAAAAGCCATAGATTTCTGGGTGTTAATTTTGTATCTTGTACATTGCTGAATTCATTTAAGTCTAGTAGTTTTTTTATGGAGTCTTTAGGGTTTTCTATGTACAATGTCATCTGCAAATAATGGCAGATTTACTTCTTCTTTTCCAGTTTTGATGCCTTCTTTTTCTTCTTCTTCTTTGGTCACTATAGCTAGCACTTCCAGTACTATGTCAAACAGGAGTGGTGAAAGTGAGCATCCATGTCTTCTTCCTGCTCTTAGAGGAAATGGTTTTAGTTTTTGCCCATTGAGTATGATGTTGGCTATAGTTTTGTCATATAAGGCTTTTATTATGTTGTGGTATGAACCCTCTATTCCCATTTTGCTGAGAGTTTTTATCAAGAAAGGTGTTGGATTTTGCCAAATGCTTTTTCTGAATCAATTGATATGATTATATGATTTTTGTCTCTCAATTTGTTTATGTGATGTATCATGTTTATTGATTTGCAGATATTGTACTGTCCTTGCATGCCTAGAATAAATCACACTTGGTCATGGTGTATGGTAATTCTAATATAATGCTGGATCCAATTTGTTAGAATTGTGTTGAGGATTTCAACATTTATGTTCATAAGGGATATTGGCCTATAATTCTCTTTCTTTGTAGTGTTTTTATCTGGTTTTGTGATTAGGGTAATGCTGGCTTCATAGAAAGAACTTGGAAGTGTTACTTCCTCTTGAATTTTTTTGGAATAGTCTGAGGAGGATAGGTTTTTGTTCTTTGAAAGCTTGGTAAAATTCCCTTGTGAAGCTGTCTTCCCAAGGGTTTTTGTTTGCTGGAAGTTTTTTTATTACTACTTCAATTTCCTCCACAGTTATGGGCCTATTCAGATTTTTTTATTCTTCCTGATTGAGTTTTGGAAGGTCTTATTTTTCTAGGAATATGTCCATTTCTTCTAGACCAGTGTTCGGCAAACTCATTAGTCAACAGAGCCAAATATCAACAGTACAACGATTGAAATTTCTTTTGAGAGCCAAATTTTTTAAACTTAAACTTTTTCTAACGCCACTTCTTCAAAATAGACTCGCCCAGGCTGTGGTATTTTGCGGAAAAGCCACACTCAAGGGGCCAAAGAGCCGCATGTGGCTCCCGAGCCGCGGTTTGCCAACCACTGTTCTAGGTTAACCAGTTTGTTGGAATAGAGTTGTTCATGGTATTTTTTTTTTTACAATCCTTTGTATTTCTGTGGGGCCTATTGTTATTTTGCTCTTTCATTTCTGATTTTGTATATTTGGGTCCTCTTTCTTTGCTTCTTGGTGAGCATGGCTAGAGGCTCATCAATATAATGTATCCTTTCAAAGTAGCAGCTTTGATCTTTATTATTTCCTTCCTTTTGCTCACTCTCATCTTTTCGTGCTGCTCTCTTTGTAATTCTTTAAGTTGTAGAGTTAGATAATTTATTACCAGTTTTTTTTTTTTTTTTTAGGTAGGCCTGTAATGCTATGAACTGCCCTCTCAGGACTGCTTTCACTGTGTGCCATAGATGTTGGACTTTTGTGTTTTCATTGTCATTAGTTTCCAGGATGCTTTTCATATCTTCTTTGATCTTTTGAATCCAATCATTGTTTAATAGCATGCTATTTAGCCTCCAAGTGTTTGAATGTTTTTGATTTTTTTAATTATAGTTGATTTCTAATATTATTCCATTGTGTTCTGAGAAGATGCTTGATATGATTTCAGTCTTCTTGAATTTGAAGAGATTTCCTGTGTCCCAATATGTGGTCTATCTTTCAAAATGTCCCATGTGCACTTGAGAGGAATTTATCTTCCATAGCTTTTGGGTAAAATGTTTTGAAGATGTTAATTAAGTCTATCTGACCTAGTGAGTCATTTAGGACTGCTGTTTCTTTGCTGATTTTTTTTTTTTTTTTTTTTTTTTTGTCTAGAGGATTTATCCAGTGATGTTAGTGGGGTATTAAAGTCCCCTACTATAATTTCATTGTTGTTGATCTCTCCCCTGATATCTTCCAGGAGTGTTTTTTTTTTTTTTTTTTTTAATGTATTTGGGTGCTCCTGCATTGGGTGCATATATGTTTATCACGGTTATATCCTCTGGTTGTATTGATCCCTTTGGTGTTATGAAGTGGCCTTCTTTATCTCTTGTTATGGCCTTCACTTTGAGGTCTATTTTGTCAGATATAAGTATTGCTACCCAGCTTTTTTCATTTCTATTTGACTGAAATATATTTTTCCATCCCTTCATTTTGAGTCTGTGTGAGTCTCTTGTTCTGAGGTTGGTCTCTTATAGACAGCATATATATGGGTCATGTTTTCTTATCCATTCAGACACTCAATGCCTTTTGATTGGAACATTTAGTCTGTTTACATTTAAAATTATTATTGAGTTGTTTTCTGAAAATATACAAACATATTCTCAACCAAAAGTAAATAAAGGAATCTTTTCTATATAATTGATTTTGGATCTTTTTTATTTTTTCCCAAACGATTTTCCTTTGTATTATTTAGACACCATGTGTGTTTTTCATGGGTGTCTTGCTGTTAGCATTACAAATGAAAATTAATTTTTTAAAGTAATTTTCTAGATGTAATTTACTTATAGGATATTTTTCCTTACATGATATTACCCTACTATCCCCCCTTTTTTTGATTAATGGCGGCTTTTGTAAATTTTATAATGCAGTCTTGATAACTTTAAATTTTATTTTTTTGCACAAAAGTATGACTGCTTTAGGTTCATTGCATATTCAGGAATTTTACCATGAGATGAACTACCGATAGAAATTTTAGTTACTACTTTAGGAACAGCTTTTTGTCCAGTACAATTAAATTTTCTTGAATATTCACTTATTTCAATTAACCTATTTAAATTAATCTGAAAACTAGATTATTATTTTACTGTCAGATTTAATACTCTACCAACAATCTTAGTTTACCCTGTAAACATTAGTGGAAAGGATTATTTGCATTCTTAAGTAGGCCCTGAGCATTCCGGGTGCTAGGCTGGATTTAGATATAGGGCAGCTGCTGTCGGCCAAGTCTCTGTCTGTTACCTGGGTCCCAATCTGAGCTGGGCCAAGTCTCTGTCTGTCACCTGTGTCCCAATCTGAGCTGGGCATGGAAAGCAAAGCAGCCATGGGGGCAGGAGACCTCCCTCAGAAGGGGTGAGGTTCAGGCCCCTGCAAGGTTGGGGGGGGTGAGGGTCTGTGCCCAACCTCTGTTGACCCCCAAGTTCTTTCCTGATGGCCCCTCTGCGACTGTGCCTGTCTTAGGTTGTTCCTTCCCTGAGGAATCTTACCCGTCTCTGGCTAACCAGTCATCCTCCGGGGCCAAGCAGGGTGATGTGAGGATTAGTTCTGTCTCCTTGGTAGCCTATGCCCCTGTGGCCTCCACGCCCAGCACCTGCCTTGGGATCCCCTGGACTGCTGGTAGGGTTCAGCACTAATCACATATCTCAGGGAACTCAGGTTTATTCTCCAGGGAAGGCCCAGCTCACACCTTCCTGCAACAGAGAGGAATTGACAGGTCTGCTCCAACCACGAAGACAAGAGGAGAAACAGTCAAGAGATGGAAGACGCTGACCACGCCTTGCCACGCTAGCAGTCAGCAGCTGTGCATTGCAGCAGGTTGCCTAGGACCAAACCAGAGAGGGTCGGGCCTGCATTGCCACCATGTGCCCACCATCCAGATATCATTGCTGACATGTACACATAAGGAACTGTTTGACATTGAAATGGGGACTCAGAACTGTTGGACATTGAAATTGGGACTCAAACATTTTTTGTTATTATATGTTTATTTCTAGTCTGCAGAGGCAAGATTTTTTAAAGGCAAGAAATGGGGAGAAAATAGATACAGAGGCAAAGAAGCATTGAACAGACTGTCAAACTACAGCGGGAAGGCAGGGAAGTTTGGGGCGGGGGGCTGTAAGAGATCAACTGAAGGACTTGTACGCATGCATATAAGCATAACCAATGGATACAAGACACTGGGGGGGGGGGCAGGTAAAGGCATGTACTGGGTGGTAGGGGAGGCTGGGGGAGCTCAATGGGGGAAAAAGGCGACATATGTTCTACTATTTGTAATACTTCAAACAATAAAAAAATAAAAAAATAAATAAAGTTATTATTGATAGGTATTTGTTTGTAGACATTTTTATTTTTTGTGCCTGTTTCTTCTTCCCTTTTTCCTTCTTCTTTTTATAGCATTCCCTTTAGCATTTCTTGCATTGCTGGTTTGGTAGTGATAAACTCCCTTAGGCTTTTTTGTTGTTTGTGAAGCTCCTGATTTCCCTTTCAATTTTGAATGACAGCCTTGCTGGATAGAGTATCCTTGGATTCAGTCCCTTGCTTTGCATTACTTTGTATATTTCCTTCCATTTCCTTATGACCTGACGTGTTTCTATTGAGGAAATACTTGATAGTCTAATGGGATATCCCTGGTAATTAATTATCTTCTCTCTCTTGTATCCTTTAAGATTTTCTCTTTGTCATTAACATTTGCCATTGTAATTATAACGTTTCTTGATGTTGGTCTTTTTGGGTTATTCTTGTTTGGGACTCTGTTCTTGTGTGACTTTTTCTTTCCCAAATCAGGGAATTTTTTTCATTATTTCTTCAAATAGGTTATCTAATCCTTGATTCTCTTCTTGTCCTTCTGGCACACTTACAATACAGATGTTATTTTGTTTCATGTTGTCCCAAAGCTCCCTTAGACTCATCTCCTGCTTTCTAATTTTTTTCTCCACTTGCTGTTCAGATTGGGTGTTTTTTCCTCTGTCTTCTAACTTGCCAATTCTGTCCTCTGCTTCTTCTAATCTACTATTGAAACCTTCCATTGTTTTGTTGTTGTTATTGTTGTTGTTGTGGTAGCTATGTCATTCTTCATTTCCTCTTGATTCTTACATAAGTTGTTGATTTTCTCACCCATCTGGTTTATGAACTATTTGACCCTTTCCCTGAATTCTATTTCTGACATATTGCATGGCTCTATTTCATTTAGTTCCTTTCCTGGTGATTCCTCCTTTTCTTTCCTTTGGGTGTTCTTTTTTTGTCTCCCCATTTTTGCTCTCACTGAAAGGTCTAGGCACCATTCCCTCAGGACCTTCGGATGAAGCAGCAGTATTGGTGGGAGGGTTGTGCACTCTGAGAATCACCACAGGGCCCAGGCATAGATTAGTGCAAGGCCTGTGGCTGAAGCGGCAGCTTGGTGGGAGGGGAGTACACTCTGGGGCTTACAGGACCCTGTGGCTGGGGAGGCTGGATTCTGGTGTCTGTGGATCTGCAGATGAGCAGGTCTTTGGCCAGCGTGTCTTCAGGTTCCTGGGTGGTGTCTGAAGCCAGTCTGGGTGGTGGTAAGGCTGGCTCCTCGTCACAAAAGTTCTCCCCTTCAAGATGGCATTGTTTCTGTGCCAGATTCAGCCGCCCCAGGAGTGCTTGCAGTGGTAGCAGGGACTCCCCATCTAGTAGTGACTGGTCTGCCATCCCCTGAGACTTCTGCAGGATCTAACTGTCCCTCAGTCTCACACACACACACACACTTTCCTTTTGTTCCCTCACTCACTCACACTCTCTCCATCACTGCTATCCTGCCAGCCACTATCTTGACTCCTCCTAGAGCAGGGGTGGGAAAACTTTTTGACTCGAGGGCCACAATGGGTTCTTAAACTGGACTGGAGGGCCGGAACAAAAGCATGGATGGAGTGTTTGTGTGAACCAATATAAATTCAAAGTAAAGGAGCGGAGGGGAGAGCAAGAGCACCCTCCGCTCTTTCGGCTCTGCGGGCCGGATAGAACAGCCGAACGGGCCAGATCCGGCCCGCGAGCCGTAGTTTGCCCACGGCTGTCCTAGAGTTTATTTCAACTATTGTATCTGTATGGTGGAAATAATATACAAAAAAGTTTATTAAAATATATGTATGTATGTATACCACACACATTTTTTGGAGATGGTTAAATATCTGCCAGACACCAAGTATTTACATCTTTCAGGTTTCTCATTCAGTAATCTCATGTTGGTAGCTTGAAATCAGCCATATTGGGAGTACTTACACCATGGAACTCAGCAAATGCTACAAAGTAGAGCTTGGTTTATTGTTCTGGTACTTGTCTATATTCACTAAAGTGATAGAAAGTGTTAATAATGCAGATTAAAGATAAAAGTGTTCCATGCCTGTAGCTATTATGCTGTAAATAGCAGAAATAAATGATGGAATATTCTTCCAGTATTCAAAATCTATCATCCAATTTTGTAAAAATTCACTCACATCCTTGACAAATTGAGTGAAGTTTTGATATTCACCTTTGATCTTTCACTTTCACCTTATTTCTTAACATAAATGAAAATATCAACCACCATTTAGGTTAGAATTACATTAATTCATCAATTGTGACCAAGTATATAATTTGTAAAAAGTCAACAAAAGAATAACTTGACTACCTAGAATTGACAATAAGTACCAAAAAGTATTGTATATTTTATTAGTTTTTCTTAATTGAAAATTTCTAATATTATTAAAATTTATTAAAATATATGTATGTATGTATGTATACCACACACATTTATTGGAGAGCTGGTTAAATATTTGCCAGACACTAGGGATTTCAGCATCATGATACTGTAAAAATTGAATGAAAAACTGTTTTTGCCAATGTCACTGATTCCTATTTGCTAAATTCAATTCTTTTTTACTTGATTTCTTTGTAGCATTTGACAATTCAATAACTTTTTTTCTGTAAAATATTCTTAGCTTCAGAACTTACTCTTTTGTTTTTATCATAATTCAACCTAAGTCCCTTATTTTGATATCTCTCCTATTTCCTACATCTTAGATATTGATATTCCAAGGTATTCTACCCTAAGGTCTTTACTCTGATAACATTCACTCTTTAGAAAATGTCAGCTACTCACAAGGTTTAATAGCTTATGGTTTGATAACTTTCAAATCTCTATTTCTGGCCTAGATATCTTTCTTAGCATTATAATGGCAAATATCTAGATATACCTAAATGGGTACCATTTAGTAACTGCCATAAACTGAGTGTTTGTGACCCCCAAAATTCACATGTTGAAACCTAATCCTAATGTAATGATCTTAAGAAGTGAGGTCTTTGAGAAGTGGAGGTCATGAGGGTAGAGCCCTCATGAATGGAATCAGTGCTCTTATAAAAGAGACCCCAGAAAGTTGTCTCATCCCTTATCTCACGTGAGGACAGAGCAGGAAGATTGTGATCTATGCACCAGGAAGCAGGCCCTTACCAGACACCAAATCTTCTGGCACCTTGATTTTGAATTTTCCAGAATCTAGACTGCAAGAAATTATCTTCTGTTGTTTATAAGTCACCCAGTCTAAAGTATTTTTGTTACAGCAGCCCAAATGTACAAAGACTTGTACTAAATAAAGCCAAAACCTAATACATATTTTTCTTTGTAAATGTGCTTCTTCTTTGTTAATTTCTAATCTGAATAATAGCTAATGCAACCATTCAAGAAATATGTGAGTCATACTAGACTTCTCATTCAACTTCAATAAATTATTAAGTCCCTTTATATGGAACATCTTTTCTTTAATTTCTAAACTTTAAGCTAATATTTTAGTTGTGCTCTAACCATCTGTTGTCTGAACTGTTGTAATCAGTTTCTAACTGTTCTTCTCACATATATATTTGCTCACCTATAATCAATCAAACTGCTGCCAGAATTGTATTTCTAAAATGTAAATGTAATCATATTATTCTCCTACACGAAACCCAATTTTCTATAGCAGTGTTTTCCAGTCTTTTTCACTGCAACCTTATAGTAAGATACTTTCTTTATCAAGACCATTGTATGCACACATGCATATATGCCCATGAACATGCACACACATATACACACATATAATTGAAACAAACATGTAACAAAACAACAGTTAACTTTCTTATATGTCTGTATTCTGCTATTTGGTTCATATTTAATTTTTAAATTCTGGTTTACTACAGGTCACTAAATTTATTTTATTAACTACTAAGTCTATGTGCATCATCAGCTTGTAAAATATTAAAGTAGAAGGGAAAATATCTGCATGCATAAAGCATAGCATGCAAAGCCTTTCACTATCATAAGGAAAGCTTTGGGGTGGGTGCAGGCTAGAAGGGGTCAATGGTGGAGAAATGGGGGGAATATGTAAAACTTCCAACTATAAAGATAAATTTTTCCATAGTAAAAAAGGGGAAACTATAAAATGTTTTAAATAACTGGTAATAAAATATAACTTACCAAAATCTATTATATGATTTTGTAAATCTAAAGCTATTCTAAAATAAAGTTTACCAAAATGTTGTTGTATATAGCTAAAACAATACTGAGAAATATGAAGTAAATGTGAGGGTTAACAAAAAAACAGGCATGAGGAAGCTTTCTAGAATAATGGTAATTAATATACTATACTTTGAAAGTTTAGACTTCACAAATGTATATATGCATCATATTTCAACAAATTGTACGCCCAATATTTATGCATTCGTGACATGTAAAATTTACTAATAAAGAAAAAAAGGAACTATAAGGACATTTTAAACTATAGTTAAAGATATGCATGTATAAGTATTTAGGATATATTATAATAATATATGCAACTGATTTTGATATGTATAAAAATCTAAGATGTATTGATGAATAGACCTGTGAGAAAACCAGTATAGTAAAAGGTTAATGATAGACTCTAGTTGGTGGATATATGGGTTTTCACATTCAAATCTTACAGCATTTTAATATGTTTGAAATATTTTCTTAAAATTGTTTTTATTGATTTTAGAGAGAGAGGAAGGGAGAAGGAGAGAGAGAGAGAAACATCAATGTGAGAAAGAAACATCAATTGATTGCCTCCTGCATGCTCCCTACCAGGAATTGAGCTACAACCTGGTTATGTGTTCTAACCAGGAACAGATCCATGACCTCTTGGTTACTGTGCTGATGTTCCCCATTGGCCAGGGCTGTTTGAAATACTTCTTAACAAAATGTTTTAAAAACCATGCTCTATGAAAGAATACAGACATAAAGAGTACATATTTTTAATATTCCATTTATATGATATTTAAGAGTTAAAAATAATTTAAGAGGAAAATAAGAACAGTGACTGACAAAAGTGGTGAGAATTGACTGAAAGGAGTAAAGGAAATATTCTGGGGTAATAGAAAAGCTCTATGTGGTGGTGGTTACATGGACATATATATTTATTAAAAGTCATCACATCTACACTTAAGATCTGTGCATTTCATTCTATATAAAATTTGACTGAATAAAAAGATATTAAAAATAAGTTATGGCATGGCTTCGAAGAGGCAGGAGGAAAAATGCCAGGCCTGGTATGTGCTATACCTAGAACTGGCACAGTGCCATTTCTTCAATACTTTATTGGTCAAAAGAGTCACAGGGCTTGTTGATATTGAAGGGGGTGGAGAAGCAGGCTTCTCCTTTTTATGGGAAAGTGGCAAGCCTCATTGTAGAAGAGCATGGGGGATGGGAGTTATTGCTTTCGTCATCTTTGGAAAATACAATCTTCCATTAATAAGGATAAAGGACTAAATTATATCATATAAAGTATAGGTAATTGATATACATGGGAGTCTATAACCTGAAAACTGAAACTCTGCACCCTTTTTCAATACTCATAAAATATTTATGACATTAACCATAAAGAAAAAATTAATACATTCCAAATAGAAGCATGGCAGACATTTTCTGACCATTATATCTAAGCAATAATACTTGTTTACTACAAAATTTAAAAACCAAACATTTATTCCCCATGGAAAATCAACACAATAAAAGTTGTATATTTTCTACTAAACAATTTGATTTACAAGACAAATCACAACTACGATGTTGGAATCTCAGGAAATAGCAACAATTAAAATGTTATATATAAGATACAGCTCAATCACAACTCAGAGATAAATTTATATAGAATTTTTCATTATCTATATTATAAAAGGTCAGTGGCTGTAACGCTGGAATGCCAGAACGACCAAACAACCGGTCACCTGGAGGTGCATGGAGCACCTCTCGGTCCCTCCCCCTGGCCCATGAGCTGCTTGTAGCAGCGGGGAGGGACTCATGGTTCATACAGCATGGCAGGGCTCAAGGCTCTTGCGGCTAGCGCAGTGTGGAGGGGCTCACACGGGGCTGGTGGCTCACGTGGCACGGAGGGGCTCGTGCGGTGAGGTGGGGCTCGCAGCTTGTGGGTTGCGGAGGGTTTCGTGGCTCATGTGGTGAAGTGCGGCTCATGGCTCTTACGGCGTGGTGTGGCAGCAAGCTACTCACCCACAGCAGGTCTGGGGTTCCGCAGTTGTGGTGGGTCTGGGTCTCACATGATTTTGTGCTCTGGGCCTTTAGTTTAGAATAAAATAATGGGTGTAACAGGTGATCTACATGTACAATGGCTCAAACACATCAGAATTGTATCTCTTACTCATGTAAAAGTGAAGTATGGGTGAAGAGATCTGAAGGCTTCCCTCCTCCACATAGTCATTTGGAGTCTCTAGCTAATAGGGGTTTGGCCATATTGAATTTCAAGCTTTCTGGGTTTCCTTGGGTGTCATTTCCACTCCATCCACCCAGAAAAGCAAAAGAGCAGAGAAGAATGAATAAAGTGTTTGTTTGTTTTTAATAGTGCAGGCCTTAAAATGGCAAACGTCATTTTGGCTCAGATTTCAGTGGCTAGAACTCAGTCACTTTGCTCATCCTCACTGTGCCTCTAGGGCAGAAGAGCTGAAGGAGCAGAGCCAACATTTATGAAAGTGATCTCTCAGTTAGTGAGTGTTCATTGAGTGCCTAGAATTATTTACTAGGACCTGCACTAGGAATTTGGGATTTAATGATGAATATAAATGAGAAAGGCCATATTCTCATGAATCTTAGAGTTTACTAAGAAAGTAAATAATTAAAATAATATGTGAGTTATTATATATTTATGCAATAGAATATTATCAGTGTAAATAAATGAAGTAGAGCAGTATCAACACGTATACACCTTAAAAACAAATTGCATAGTGAAAAACAATTGTATAAGGTTATATTTTATATTTTATATAAATTTACATATGTATTACGCATTATTTTCATATTATTTAGGAATCATATATCAATAAACTAATTAAGGCATATATGTAAATGATAGATACCAAATTCAGGATAGTGGACAGCCCTGGGAAAGTAGAAGGGCAAAATAGGGCAGGGATTGTAATTTCAAGGAGGTTCAGGGGCCTTAATCGAATTTGTAATGCTTCATTCATTTTTATTTTGACAAATGCAAATTACATATATTTGAGGTATACAATGTGATATTTTGATAAATGTATACATTTTGAAATAATATCACAATCAAACTAATTAGCATATCTATCACCTCTCATAGTTAAGAGTTGATGGGGGAAAAAGGAGACTCATGTAATACTTTAAACAATAAATATTTAAATTAAAAAAAGAGTTGATTGAAAGGCTGAACAACCACAAGACACTGCTAGATTTGTTTCTGGGATTATAGATTAAGGCAAACTTTGAGTGCCTGACAATTCATTCTGTAGAATTCTGATAGCAACTAATGCCAAAAGCCACATTGGGTATGCTGTTTGAATCCCTGAGTGAGCAAATGGGGAAAAAAATCAAGGATATGCTAACCCCGTGAGGCTTTACTTTTTCTCCAGGATTCAAAGTTTTTTTCTCCTGGATAAGAACACCATTAGGCTGGGTGTTGGTTTGGGAGACATCTCCAACCTTCCTTAGAATGTAAAGTTGGCTTCATGCTGCATTCTAGCATACCATATATCACTTAATTTTATTTAGTAGAAGTAGCAGAAAATGCATTGGACAGGCTCTCAGTTTCTGGGTTCTCCAATTCCTTTGGCTCTTTCAAGATAATCCTATTGAAACCAATATAGTATATTTTTACCTAATGACACACCTATTTTAATTTTAGACATTGTCCACAACAGAGAATTTGACTAACTTAATTCAGCAAAGTTATGATTATATAAATTTTATCTGTCTAAATAACACTGGCTAAAATCAGAAAAGACTTCCTTTAAAAGAGCTTTTCCTGTCATTCTAGATTTTCAGGTGAACCACCATGGACTACAGCACTTAGTGTATAACATTTTTTTCTTTCAGAATCCTAGCAAGACATTGATGGCATGCTCAAAATTAGTAATTTAAAAGTTAATTAGTAAAAGGACTATTAATATAAGTGTGTTCAGGGTTTAAGAAAACCAATGAAGGAGAGTGTAGTATCTCAGGACTAATAACAACAGGTAGCTGTATGACCCTTAGATCTAAAATTATATGTGGAGGGACCAGTTACTGAAACCAGTAGGTAAATTTATGGAGAGGACTGCATGTCAGGAACTTTGGGCTTTCATAGAGGGACTAAACCATGGTAACCAGAGTGGAAAGCATAGAAATAAAACCTCTGAACTAAATTTTCTTCTTTTGCCCATCTTTTTTTTTTTCTCATTGTCAGATCCCAACCAGACACTAGAGCTCAAAGGAAATCTCTGATGCAGTATATATGGGTCAGCTTACCATGGGAAAGAGCTGGGTGAAGAATGGTAAAGAGTGGTTCTAAAGACACAAATGTAAAATATCCAACATGCTTCACTCTCTTATAGTTATTTTTTAAGACTTTGTTTTTTAGAGCAATTTTAAGTTCACTGAATATTTGAAAGTAATATACAGAGATTTCCTATACACACTTCCCTACATAAAATGCATAGCTTCCCCCATTATCAACATCCCCCACCAGAGTGGTAAATCTTACCTAATAATAGACAAACATGTAAATTGACTGTACCTCTGCAACTCTCACAGCCAATCAGAGTGAGTATACAAATTAACCCAACAAAGATGGAGGTTAATTTGCATACGTACCTGGGTCCCTGGAACATCCTTGGCACCCAGGTCACTCCAAGCCAGCCATCAGAGGGGCGGGGAGCCCCCTGCCCAAGCCTAAAGCCTGGGTGGCCTGAGTTGGCGATTGGAGGGGTGGGGGTCCCCTGCCCAAGCCTAAAGCCTCAGGCTGAGGCTTTAGGCTTGGGCAGGGGCCAACCTGGGGATTGGAGGGGCAGGGGCTGAGCCAGCAATCTGAGGGGCAGGGGGCCCCCTGCTCAAGCCTAAAGTCTTGGGCCAAGCTGGCAATCAGAGGGGCGGGGGGTGGAGGTGCCAGCCCAAGCCTAAAGGCTCTGGCCGAGGCTTTAGGCTTGGGTAGGGGCTGAGCCAGCGATCAGAGGGGCAGGGGGGTCCCCTGCCCAAGCCTAAAGCCTGGGCAGCCCAAGCTGGAGATTGGAGGGGCCGAGCCTGCGATCAGAGGGAAGGGGGGAAAAAATCAATGGAAACATATCCTCAGGTGAGGATAAAAAAAAAAAATAAAGAAAGAAATGTCATATCCTATGAAAGACACATCTTGAAAATGCCTAAAGAAAGTTGTCATTTTTTCATGGTGAAGGGACTGGAGTCTGTGTTGATGAAAACACCTTGGTGGCTGTGTGACTAGCAGTGGTTGCAGCAGCGGGGTGATGGGGCTGGCGCCTTCCCCTGATCAGCACGGTCATCTCCCGCAAAGGGAGGCCAGACTGCGGCTTAGGCCTGCTCCCAATGGGTGAGCGGGCCTAAGCCCTCAGTAGGACATCCCCTGAGGGCTCCCAGTCTGTGAGAGGGGGCAGGCTGGGCTGAGGGACCCCTCCCCAGTGCACAAATTCCGTGCACCAGGCCCTTAGTTTGTTATAATTGATGAACCTACATTGACATATCACAATTACTCAAAGTCCATTGTTTACCTTAGGGTTCACTTTTTAGTGTTGTACATTCTATGGATCTGGATATATTTGTAATGACATGTATCCATAATTATAGTGCCCTCAAAATCCTCATCCCCTGAGCTCCACTTATTTTATCCTGTCCCCCTACCCCAACTCCCCACAACCACAGATATTGCTGCCTCCATAGTTTTGCCTTTCCAGAATGCCATAAAGTTAGAATCATACAGTATGTAGCCTTTTCAAATTGGCTCTTTCATTTGGTAATATGCATTTAAGTTTTCTCCATGTATTTTCATGGCTTGATAGCTCATTTTTTTTTAGTACTAAATAACACTTGTACTTTGTTACTAAATATCAGAATAGTAGCTTATAACAGTCTAATATAATCAATGGCAATGTCCTAGACCTAACTCTCAAGCTTAAGCCACAGTGGTTACATATGCTGAATCTTTTACTCTGGTTCAGATGGCCCGTGGAAGATACTCACTATATATTTTCTGAGATTATATAATCTCACATATATTATAGCTCCAGAAAACCTAAGAAAATCTGAAACATGTATCATTATCCTAATCCCAAATCCTTAGGAAAGACATTCTTTTGGGCCTAGATTGGTTCAGGACCATATTAACTTTAATAAATCAACTATTTCAGATTGAGGCATATACAAAGCCACAAAGCAAAAATACAATTGCTTGGAGCCACCTCTTTAATTATGTGTATCAGAAGATGAAGTAGGCAGTTATATGAGATAAAAAGAAAACAAAATAGTGATCATGATATCCATTCATATGATATATTCTCTCTTAATATAAGCTATCATTATAATATAGTGGAATGATCTCTAGACTCAGATCCATAAACCTGGTTTTGAATTACTACTCTGACTTAAAATCCATGTGTCACTCAATAAGTCACTAAACTCTCTGAACCTCAATACCATTTTCTCTGAAACTGGCTTTAATAATATCAGCTATAACTATCCACTGAGTTGTCATGAACAAAGGACTATGAATAATTATAAATGAATAAAATAAGATAATATATGTGAAAGCTCTTTCAGAAATTATAAGTCAATGCAATTTTAAGTTATTTATACTGTTTAAACAGAAATTTCTTCTATTGTTCTTTTTCTAACTTCTCAGATTAGATGCATGAATCATTAGCTTCTAGTCTTCTCACCTTTTAAATATAGAATGAATAAATGCTATACATTTCACGTTAAATATGACAACTGAATCCCATGAGTTTTGATATGGTTGTTTCCATTATCACTCAGTTCTAAAAGTTTCCTAATTTTAATTTATATATTATTTGTTCCATGAGTATTTTAGATATGTTCTTTGAAAATTCCAAATTTATGGATTTTTAAAATTTATATTTTTCTTATTGGTTTCTACCTGAATTTCATTGTAGCCAAATAGTGAAGTCTGTATTCTTTGAAATGCATCATAGTAGATTATTATTTTAGTGGCTTTCAGTGAACCACAGTTCCCTTTATTCATTCCCTTGTACAAATATCCCTACCATATTAATCCTGGGGTTGGCCATGAAATGAGCTATAGACAATAAGCATTAACAATTATGATACAAGATGAAACTTAATAAGCACTAGAAATTAGGGTTTGTATTCCTGGAACATCAATTCTGGGAACCCAACTACGATGCTGTGAAAAGTTACATGAAAAGGCCATGTGTTTTGTTTATCTGTTGGTGTGTAAAAAAATAAAATAACAATAACAATACCCACCCCCCCAAAAAAAAAACCCTCCAAAATTTAACAACCTAAAACAACAATTTCTTATTTCTCATTATTTTATGATTTGGCTAGGTGGTTCATCTGCTAAATGTAGTGATGGTAGCTGGGGCACTAGGGCAGCTGGAATGTCCAAAGAGGCTTCACTCATATGGCTGGTAAATGTCTGGAACACAGCTGTATATATCAGACAGCCTTGTTTCTTTCCCATGTGGGCATTCCCAAATGGTTGCTTGGGCTTCCTCCAAGCTTGGCAGCTGGCTTCCAAGGACTATTTCAAAAGGACATGGCATTACTTAACAGCAGAACCAATACTGCAAGGGGGAAGGAGCAAACAGACAAGGATAATAACGAATTGAGAAGCATAAACTTAAAAAAGTAGCATTCTAGATACGGATTCCATGAAGCAAAAGCATTAGAATAGGAAGGCTAATAATAACAAGTAGTTATTTTAGTCTAACAATTAGTCTAAAAAAACCTACTGAAATATTTTGAAATGATATAAGTAAATGAAAAAAGAACACAAGATTAAGAAAATCATATTAGATAGCAAAAATATAATAACAAATAAACTTTGCAAATACATGAGATAAAGAGAAGATAGATATAACTGAGGAATAGATCAGGAAATTTGTAGACTAGAGTGAAGAACTGTTATGTAAAGAGTGACAAAAAACAAATGGGAATTACAAAAGAAAAGCTAAGAAATATGCAGTAAAGAAGTAGGCAGCATATCAGAAAGAGGAAAAAAAATAGTAGAAAGGTTTGAAGCAGTAATAGAGATAACATTTTCCCAAGTTAAAAGAAAAGAACTCAGAGTAAAATGTTCCATAGGGGGCCAACATGGAAGAATGAGGAAAGCCACACCTAGACACATTAAGAGAAGAAATATTAATAGAAAATAGAAAAATAAATACAATGTTTAAGAAAGAGAAGATTACATAGAAAGGAACAAAAATCAAATTGACATTAGATTTTTCAACAGTAAAACTGGACTTAAGAATAACTGTGGAGTAGAATTTTTGAAGCAAAAATGGAAAATTACTTGGAATGTGCAATTTATATACATCCTAACTGTCTTTAAAATGTAAAGTCATGCCGAAACCGGTTTGGCTCAGTGGATAGAGCGTCGGCCTGCGGACTGAAGGGTCCCGGGTTCGATTCAGGTCAAGGGCATGTACCTTGGTTGCCGGCACATCCCCAGTAGGAGGTGTGCAGGAGGCAGCTGATCGATGTTTCTCTCTCATCGATGTTTCTAGCTCTCTATCCCTCTCCCTTCCTCTCTGTAAAATATCAATAAAATATATTTTAAAAAAATGTAAAGTCATTATAAAAATATCATTAAATAGAGAAGGCCCCAGAATTTTGCCACACAAAGCCTCACACTGCAACAGTTTTAAGTGAGGTGCTTAAATTAACAAAACAATAAAGAGGAAGAGATAAAATTAAGGTTATCTAATAGCTTGGCATGATTCATTAATATCATTTAAAAATCTAGCACCAAGGAAAAAAAAGAGAGAAAATATATTCATAGTAACTCAGAGTTAAAATTTTTAGATAATAGTTACAAAAGTTGGGAGTAAGGGAGACCAATGAATGTGTGGTCATTCTAAGGTCCTCGTCTTAGAAAAATTATGGGACAAATGGAAATAATAATTATTATGGTAGATCTAAAAATATCAATAATTAGAATAAATGCAAATGGAATAAACTGGCCAGTAAAAAGTCAAAGATTGACTAATTGGGAAAATGCAAATAAATTCAGTTTACTAGAAGTACATTAAGTACATGCAAATTTGGAAAAAGACATATAAGGAAACAATAAATCTAAAGAAAGTTAGTATGGCTATATTAATATCAGATAAAAAAAAGACATTAATATACAAAAAGTAATTATTATGCATGGCAAAGGTTATCACAGATACAAATAAATGTTACATTGAAGAAGATCTAACAATTTTAAATATGTATGCACCTACTAAAATAGCCATAAAATTTATGACATAACATTTGTAGAACTACAACAATAAATTGACGGAATAATATTCCATTTGAGGATTTCAACATAACTCTCAATTGATAGGTGAATCAGAAGAATGAAATAAAAAGAATATAAAAGATATGGATAAAACAATTAAGTTTCACCTAATGGATATTCATGTTATATAATGGATATTAGGATGTTGTATAATGAAAATTAGGCTAATTATATGTATGTGTGTAGGTAGGTAGATAGATCATAGGTAGATAGGTAGATACATACAGACAGATAGACAGACATAGAGAGAATGGATATATTAGTAGATAGATGATAATCATCCACTAATTAGAAAATCCACATTTTCTCAAGCACATATGGAATGTAAAACATTGAATATACACTAGCCATACTATAAAGAAAACTCCAGAAAATTTCAAACAAACCATGGTGTCATACAAACCATAATTTGTATGGTGTCATACAAACTATGATTTCACATTTCACTTCAATTATATCAGAAGTTAATAAGAAAAAAATATGCCCACACATGTTTGGACGATAAATTGTCTACTACCAACTAAATCATAGGTTAACAACATTTTTCAAAAGTGTTTTAATTATAAATTTCTACTTTGTATAAGTTCAAGATCTCCTGTAATCTTATGACTTTTCAAATACATGCCTCTTCTGTATTGAGACAAGAAAATTCCTCAAAACAACTTATTGCTGTGGATTTCTGTTCCCTTGCTTCATTTTATTCCCTGGGGATACCCCTATTGTTATTGTGAGTTCAGATATTCATTTTAAATGATTTTTAAAAAATTTTATTCAGCATTTCTTGGTGGTTTTGGTTTGGATTTCTGTTTAACTATACTGTTTTCAGGATATTTAGTCTGCCATATTGCTGAACATGGAAGTCTTTATTCCCTTTTATTCATTCATGATTGTAAATCTATCTAATTTCCTTCAAACCTAAGTTAGTAGCTATAATGCTTTCATTAAAGATTATTTAGCAGATACAATTTATCTACTTATCTACTCTAAAGTACAGAGGTTGGCAAAAGTAGTTTAAAATAATAAATAATAAATAATTGAGCAAAAACTCAATAAGAATAAATTCTGTTTCGCATACTTACAACTGTAAACTTACTTTGCCCACCCCAGTATGTATCATAAAGATTCTAAAAATAAAATTTAAAGCTAGATGTTAATACCAACTGAGAAAATACCACCATTTTTCTATCCATAACCCAGTGATACTTGATAATTTGTATCTGATCTATTTCCTCCCTTCCTGGTGTTTTCTAGATTTAGTCACATTATCTGCAGTTCCTGCCTCTGGCACAGCTAGAAACATAAGCCAATTGGGTTTTTCAATGCTATGACATGTGAATCAAATTACTGTGTCATTTGGACAAGAAAATGAACAACAGACTCACTGGCAATTAAGAAAACAGAAGACCTAAAAGGTAACCAAACCTGCCCTCCCCCTCAGCACATGGAGGTTGTGTCAGAGGTCACAAATATCAAAATGTCCTGCCCAGGATGTGGATAGTAAACACATGCTTAACTTTCAATCGGGCAATAGACTAGATGTCAAGGACAGTTTTCTGGTGTTTATGGTATGATGTGACTTGTTTATTTGAAAAAACAAACAAACTTATGTCAGAGTTACCAAAAACAAAGATATTTTACCTGTGCTAATAGCAACCAACCCCAAAGGATCTGCAGTAAAATTATTACTTATCCTTTTTTCTTTTATTGTTTGAATAAAAGTTACCTAGCTGAATGAATTGCCTCTTAAGTTAATACAATTCAGTACTTTTTATCTTTCCCTGTCTGATCCCATGGTGTCTTGTGTGTGCTCTGTATTTTTGCAGCTGTCTTCCCAATGTTTCCTCTCACATCAGTATGGTGATAAAGTAAAAGCTGATGAGCTGTAGCTTATGAGTATAAAATAACTAATTGCATCTTTTTTTTTTTTACCCAACAGAATTTTGTGTAGGTTGATATTAAGGAAACTAAAAGTGATTTTTAAACTTCAATTAAATAGAAAAATTCTGTAGCTTTTACCCTTGAATATGGAGTGTCATATGTGATTTAAAGACCTTAAATAAATATCCCAAGTTTCTTCTTTATAAAGATGCTTTTTACTATGCTGACTTTCAAGAAGTTATCAGAGAATTATATATTATTTTATTTCATTGAATTTTACAATTGAAAATAACCTCTTCTGTGTCTTACTTAATGTTCTCAAATGTGTAGGTATGCTGTGCAAAAGCTCAATTTAATTTTACTAATGTTCTTTAGCACAAAGCATTCCACAGCTTCATTTCCCACTAACCCATTGCTTATAATTAACACTTCAGTCAAACTGGCCTGTGGATTTCTTTAAAGTTAATAAAATATCCTATTCCTTATCCCTATATTAGACTGTCAATTATTGGTGTCAGCAAAACTGTCATTCTCACCAGTAATCTTCCATAGTGTAACCTTTCTTATAAATAATACTAGAGGCCCGGTGCATGGAATTCATGCACGAGGGAAGGGTCCCTCAGCCTGGCCTGCACCCTCTCCAATCCGGGACCTCTCGGGGGATGTCTGACTGCCTCTTGCAATCCGGGACCGCTGGCTCCTAACTGCTCACCCGCCTGCCTGCCTGATCATCCCTAACCAACTCTGCCTGCCTGCCTGATAGCCCCTAACCACTTCTGCCTGCTGGCCTGATCACTCCTAACTGCTCCCCTGCCTGCCTGATCACCCCTAACTGCCTCTGCCTGCCAGCCTGATTGCCCCTAACTGCCCTCCCCTGATGGCAGTCAGACATCCCCCAGGGGGCCCCAGATGGAGAGGGTGCAGTCCAGGCTGAGGGACACCCACCCCCTGTATGGTATAAATGTCATGGTATGGTTGGGGATGAGTGAAAAAGAATCTAGGATCACTGCTAAATTTCTAACTTAGGTCACTAAGAACATTGTGAGAGGGAACACTATAGGTTTAGTTTTTCCAATATCTAATATTTATTGAGATATTATATGTCAGACCCTAAGTTAAATGCTTTATGAAAAATAGCTCATTTAATACACATGACTTTCTTAGGATGTTAGTAATATAATTAGCCTTATTTTAAGATAAAGAAACTAAGGCTTAAAAAGTGTTAAATACCTTGTTCACATCAGAAAGCAAATAAGTTGTGTGACCAAGCACAAAACTATATCTGCCTAATTCTAGATAAAATGTTCTTCATTACTTGTATAGCATATCTGAGCTTAACCAATGGTGTATACTGCCTTTGTTTATTTTTAAAGGTGTCCAAATTTCCTATTATAAAGTTAACATGTCCTCAATCTTCCTGTTGTTTATTCTTTAAGTCTATGTTAAAGAAATTTTCTAAGATTGTACAAAACACTGAATTCTATTTTTTACTGAATGCATTTCAATTAATATAGTTGAATTTCACAGACATCTCTTCAGATGTACAAAAGGTAAATTTTTCTGTTACTGATGCCTCCATTGGCACTCAACAGTGATAAAACTATTCAACCTGATTCAAAATAAATTTAGTCACTTCTAATTTACAATTCAATTTCTTTTGCATAGTCAATTTAGTTGTTTCCCCCTCCCCTTCTTCCCTTCTTCTGAGAAGGATGCAATGTGTTTCTGTCTTGAAATCAGAAGGAGCTAGGACATCTGGTCCACGATAATTAGGAGTCTACATTGTCTTACTCTGAGATGTACCTCATATTGCTCTGTTTATTTCATTGGATTTTATTCTCTGTTGCTGAGGGTTGTGATCTTTCTGTGATCTCCAGTCATTGAGCCCTTGGGATCCTGGGAACTTGAGTGTTTTCAGTTAAGTCTGACAGGTAAGCTCAAACATTTTGGCTTAAGCCCTCTACTCAACCACTGTTGCTCTACAACTCTGCCTGCTGTCAACATCTCCCCTTGTCCCAAGTATTACAGTCTGTGCTGGAAAACCACTATTACCCTCTGCCTCCATTCTCACTCTATAGGTTATATAAGTTTAGTTTTAAATGTCCAGTTTTTGGCACTTGTTGGAAAGTCAAGAAGAGATGGTTGGTGAGCAATGGAAATATGAGTCTGGAACTCAGGAGAGAATTCTGGAATTGAGATAGTTCCTATAGAAGCATCAATATATACATGGTAGTTTCAGACATGGGTTCTGATAATATTATCCAGGAATCATATATGAAGTTATAAAAATGGAGGCAAAATTTATAATTCACAGTGGTATTTAAAGGGTATTAGAGGAAGCAGTGCCTATAAAGTTTATTGAAACAGATATATATCTGGGTGGGCTAGCTGGAAAATGCACTCAGATATTTCAAAGAGTGAAAATAACTGGGTCTAAAAAACTAGAGAACTTTTTAACAAGAACTGGTTTGCATTTCCTTTCAAAAGTCAACTTTACACAGGTACAGAATAAGGGAAGTTTGTTTTGATACCAGTTGGTGTTGAAAAGACCTCGAAGGATTGGGGTTAATTGACTATAATCTCAATGCCAAGGGTAAGATTCGATCCAACTGATCTGAACTTTTAGCTTTCTGACTTCCCTCCTTTACCTTGTAAAGCCATTTCTCTTAAAATTAGCAGTGAGTCCCTTTCTGGCTCTTAAAGATGCAAAGTGTGTATCACCTCATCTGCTATCTTTGCCAGATTCTACTTTAGGATTCCTGAAATTGTTATTTCATAATATTGGTATAATCCAGTGTCTAATATCCTCCACACTTCATCTAGAAATAACTTGGCTAATGGCTCTTATGTCATATTCTCTCTTGACCACTTTAATAGTTTTCATCCACAAAAGTTAGTCTAATTCAGCACTGAAAGCATTATACCCAGACCCCTTTGCTTTAACAACTTGCATCAAATACTCAGTTGTCAAGCTGAGATGAATGACTCCAACTGATACACTTCTTTGGCCAACGTGTAATAAACTAAATCTCAGGCTGGCTGGGCTAACTTACTAATATTTGAGTCTTTCATTTAACAAATTTCTGGGCAATTAAAATGTATTAATAAATCCAATAAAGACTAAAGACACCACAGTTGGAGCCTTAGGAAATTGATGATTATCCCTTTGTAAATGCACCCCAAATTTTGCCTGCCAATTATCCTCTTTAGATTGCTTGACTTTCACAATTTGTCCAAGTAATATCAATTTTTGTCCTGTCTAACATTACTAACCTAACCCTAACAATGTGGACTTTTCTCATTTATTTATAATAATTCCTGAAAATATTTGTCTGCATTTTTTGTATGTTCTCTTTGAAAACTACATATTAAATTGTGAATATATACTGAGTGGCCAGATTATTATGATCTATGAACGCATAATAATCTGGCCTCTCTCTCTCTCTCTCTCTCTGGTGCATGAATTCATGCATGGGTGGGGTCCGGCCAGCCAGCCTGGACATGGGTGGTTGGCCAGCCTGCCTGCTGGTCGAACTCCTGGTCGAGGGGACAATTTACAATTTGCATATTAGCTTTTCATTATATAGGCTATACTGAGTGGCCAGATTATTATGCATTCAGAGATCATAATAATCTGGCCATTCAGTGTATTTATTTCATTTTTATAAATTACTGATACTACTACTGATACTACTACTACTACTACTACTACTACTACTACCACCATAGATACTACACTACAGCAGTGATCACCATCATTCACCTCAGCAAGAACATCAGCTCATATTCATTTACTTGATACTGTGATTGTTATCAGTCCTTGAACCTATATGTATGTTTCTGAAATATGTAACATTCTTTTCTCCATCAACATTTCAATTCATGTAATTGATATTGTGTATAGATTCTATTATCTATTTTAATTCTTTCATTCAACCATATAATTTTAATATATATATACTAGAGTCCCAGTGCATGAAATTCATGCACCGGGGCGTGGGGGAGTGGTCCTTTAGCCCTGCTTGCTCCCTCTCACAATGCGGGACCACTGGCTCCTAAGTGCTTGCCTGCCAGCCTGCTTGATTGCCCCTAACCACTCTGCTTGCCTGCCTCATCGCCCCAAACCGATTGCCTGCCTGCCTCATCACCCCTAGACACTCTGCCTGCCTTATTGCCCCAACTGCTCACCTGCCTGCCTGATTGCCCCTAACTGCCTCTGCCTGCCTGCCTGATCACCTTTAACTGCTTGCCTGCTAGCCTGATCGCCCCTAACTGCATCTGTCTGCCTGCCTCATTGCCCCTGCCTCATCGCCCCTCATATTACCATTTTATTATTATAGATAGTTGCCTTGCTCCAAGCTGTAAGGAACTGCTTGTCATAGAGGTAGAAAAGTTTTACTTTTTACTCTTGATTACGGCAATTAACTAACACAGATGGCCACCAAAAATGTGACTTACCAAAGGGTGTATAGCCAACGGTGCTGTTAAGTCCTCTTCTATGAAAACGTGCATTGTATCTGCCTGGGTACATAAAAGAGTGAAGTTTCTGTCTGTCTTTGCAATCATATGAGCGAATTGTGTGAGACCCCAGCCCAGTCTGGTTTGGTGCTCACAGAATAATAGAGCTCTTTTTTTTCTTTGCTCCATTGGTGGAGATTTCCTAGAAGTTGCAGGTTATCTTCCTTTTACATTTTTCCTCGACACTCTGACTTTACTTATGTCTCTCACCTTTGCATTACCTCCATCCCCCACCCACAACAGTAAATTGCTCCAGGCTCACTTCAGTCCAGTGTATCTAGGAGATTGCACAACATGTCTGCCACCAGAACCACAATTCCCAGCATTCCTGGTGCTCCCCACACTCTCAGCTTCTGCTTCTTCACCAGGGGCCACAGAAACCTAAAGGACTGGGGACACCAGCTGCCCCCCCACCCCTGGCAGGACTGAAAAAACCAGGGACTCCAGCAGTGGGCAAGTGGCGTAGCTGGACCCACTTGAGGATGGGACTGGGACTCCAGTGGTGGGCAAGCGGCACAGCTGGACCACCGGGTCTGGAGACTCCAGCAGCAGGCAAGCAGCATGGCCGGACCCACCTGAGGGCAGGACCAGGGACTCCAGTGGCAGGGCTGAAAGGACTGGGGACTCCAGCAGGGCTGAGGGGACTGGGCACCGCCATCTTGTGGCTATGGGCGCCTCCCTCCTTGTGAGGGTGTGAGGGTCAATTTGCATATTCCCTCTTTATTAGATAGGATACTAGGGGCCCAGTGCACAAATCATGCACCTTGAAAGAAATTGTGGGCTATGAGGCTGCAGTGGGCACAGGGGCTGGTCTTAACCCATCCTCTGTGCCCACACCTGGCCCCTCCCACCACTGTTCCCATTCCCCTGTCTGCCAGCAGCCCCACTCTCGCCACTTCTGCTCCCACACGCTGACAGCACTGGCCCAGCTCACACCTGCTGATGCATGAAGTAATTGGAGCCAGCACCAGCCCTGGGTGCACCACCAGCGGATGTGAGTGGCAGCTGCTGCCCTGATCGCCCCTCAGAAGCAGGGGGAGATGGAAAAGCCCTCAGGGGTGACCGGGGCAGGCAGCTGCTGCTCACACCCTCTGACAGCACCGAGCGATTAGGACCAGTGCTGGGTGCCAGCAGCAGGTGCGAGCAGCAGCTCTGGTGCTGACTGCAGGTTTGAGCAGGGCTGGTACCAGCAGTAGGTGCAAGCAACAGCTTCAGCACCAGTAGTGGGTACAAGCGGGGCCGTCACCTGCAGCAGGTGTAAGAGGTGGCTGCAAGCTCCGCTTACCCCTCAGGAACAGGGGGAGATGGAGAAGCTCTCAGGGGCGATCAGGGCTGGCAGCCACCGCTCACACCCGCTGACAGCACTGAGCAATCAGGACCGGTGCTGGCTACCAGCAGCAGGTGTAAGCAGTGGCTCCGGTGCCTGCAGTGGGTGAGGAGGGCCGGTGCCAGCAGCAGGTGCAAGTACTGGGTGGGATCGTGGTACATGGGAGCAAAGAATTTTCAGTAACCACCAGAAGCTCGTCCTGATGACAGCAACCAGTGCCCTGCCTTGGTCTGGCACCCTGCTCACCTGACCACCATCTTCTGTGGCCGACACCCGCCATGTTCCATGCTCTGCTGCCTGCTGCCAATGCCCACCATGTTCCACACATGCCTCCTGGTGGTCAGTACACATCATAGCGACCAGTTGTTTGGTTGTTCAGCTGTTCAGTTATTCGGTTGATCCGCCATTCAGTATATTTGCATATTAGGGTTTTATATATATAAACATGTTTACCTAGTTCATTGATTCTCATTGCCACATAGTATTGTATAATATACATCCAGCACATTTCACTATTTCTTTTCTATAAATGAATTAACAGCATGTTACTGCTCCTTTTTACAACAAACCATATTGAAAGAAATGTTTATACTTGTCTTCACATCTTCATCTCTCATCCTGTCTTTAACACTGAACAATCAGACTCTTGTCCCCAACACTGAACTGTAACACACACAGAAAATACATTTGTCCATGTCTCCAATGAATTCTGAGTTGACAAATCCAGCTGTCAAATTTTAGTTGTCATCTTACTTGACCTTTTGGCTGCATGATTGACTCTACCTCTTCAACCTTATACAGAGGTGAACAAAAGTAGGTTAAAAGTTGTAATATAAATAAATAATACAATAATTAATAAATGATAATGCAAGAATAAACTGTCTGTACTCACAATTGTAAACCTACTTTTGCCCTCCTCTGTATACTCTAGCACTTTTCACTTTATTCACTGGAATCCAACCACATGTCTACATTGTTACTTCTCAAGTACATTAAGCCAGATTCAATATCATCATCTTTGTTTTTGCTTGTTATTTTGCCTGAGACCCTCTTATCTCCAGATAGATACATATATCACTCATTTCCTTCTTTTATTAGGACAGCCCTGCCCTTATCATTTTCTCTTCCCTTAACATACTTTACATTAACTTGGAACACTTAGTATTATGTGAAATCTCATTAAGTCATTTATTTTGTTTATTGTGTATACCTCCTCACTAGAATGTAAGCTCCCTGAGGGCAGGGATTATTTTCTTTTTCTTTTCTTCTTTTTTTTTTTTTTTTTTTTACTGCTATATTGCCATTGTCTGGCAGAATGCTTGTCTTATGGTAGATTTTTAGTAAATTTAAGTTGAATTAATAATTCAATCATGTCACATGAAATGCTCTTTAGTTTTTGTAAGGAACATAGTTTTGCTCAAATTTTTGTTTGCTATTTTAGTAATGTTAGTAGAAAAAAGGAAAAATAAACAATCAAATATCATTGGCTATTACTATGGCCAGACATTTCTGCATGAGCATATGTCATGCCATGGATCTCTTCAAAGTAAGCAATGAGATAGATATTTTAGGAACAAAGAGATATAAATATTTTTCTTCTTAAATATTTTTTCTTCTACCTTATTTAATATTAAAGGATATGCAGATATTATCCAGATAGTTTTGGCCTCCTTGTGATTTTTCTATTTCCCCATTGTCTATATAGTTCTCTGCTTCCTACAAGGAGTGGAGAAGAGTGGTAGAAACAGAGTTTTTGTTTCTGAAATTTGTAC
Organism: Plecotus auritus; assembly: GCF_963455305.1. Taxonomy (NCBI): domain Eukaryota; kingdom Metazoa; phylum Chordata; class Mammalia; order Chiroptera; family Vespertilionidae; genus Plecotus; species Plecotus auritus. Next base: position 124,285,689 of record NC_137784.1, read on the forward strand.
CTCATTGCTTATTTTGAAGAGACCAGAATTAGATATAACCAAAGAAGGGAGCCATCCTTGAATTTTGTAAGTACTTAAAAGAATTATAACCTTATAAAGGATTATAAAATATTCATTATGTAGTAAATGTAATGAAAATGTTATAGAAATAAAAAATAGCCTTCTGCTATGAAAACCCCTAATATTGTAAACAATTTACAAACAATGTGTTTGCCTCAAAAAATAATAATCTTATTATATATGTCAGATTATAAACCCCAAGAGCTCGCTGTTTCATAAATATCTAATTATGTGCTCCTCTATGAAGACAGAGCAATAATCAGTACATTATGAATAATTAGAGGGTGACCAGATTGACCTCTATTCTAGAAGACCTACCAAACCATATCTGGAAGACAGAAACTATTAGTTATGTCACTTGGTATTACCATTTGCACTCCAAAATTAAGCTGTCTTATTGTTTCAGCCCACGTTATACTAACTGCCATTTATTCTGGAAACAGATGGACCCTTGCTAATTAAGAAAACTGATCCAGTTCATTAAAAAAATAGCAAACAACCAAATGAAGTGGCAGTTCTTAGGAACACTTGATGTTCAAAGCTTGATAGCATTACTCATTTGTTTCATCTTCCTCTGAAATATTTTCCTAATCTAATGGTTTACCATATATTACCTTTAAGTAAAAACCCCAGCATACCAAATGGCATAAGTATGTGCAGTTTTATTTGGGGGGTGAATAGTTCATGAATTATATTAGAACCCTGAAATTATGATTTATAAAATATTATCTTCATACTTGGAAGAGACCTTAATCTTTTAGTTCAATGTCTTTCACTCACTCAGTGGTTCAATACTTATTAAATTCCTCCTTCTTGTCAGGATTTGTACTAAATGATCAGAATGCAGATATTCATAGAACTACTCTAGTCCTCAAATTTTTAAAAATATATTTGGGTAGAGAGATGCATATAAGGTAATCATAATAAATATAACATTTTTCCATTGAAAAATATAAGAAATTTTGTAAGGTCAGAGAGAAACACCAACATCTAACAGTATGAAGAATAGTTAGATAAGCTTTTTTTAAAAATACATAATGTTGTAGGTATATAGGAAAACTTTTTATTTTTGTATGTTTTTTTGCTGCTCACTTGAATACTATTTTATCAATCTCTCCTAATTCTAATTGTTTGTTAGTTTATTCTCATAGATTTTCTATGTAGATGAAAACATTACCTGTAATAATAATCCTATCTAATAAAGAGGGAATATGCTAATTGACCATCACACCCTCACAAAATGGTGGCACCCACAGCCAACCAGGAGGGAATATGCTAATTGACTGTCATGCCCTCAAATATGGCAGCACCCAAAGCCACAAGATGGCAGCGCCCAGTCCCCTTAGCCCTGCCGGGGCAGCAGGCACGCAGCATGGCCAGACCCACCCCCAGGCAGGTCCGGCTGCTCTGCAGGCCTGTGTCCAGAGGCCCCCAGTCCCCTCAGGCCCCCAGCCACCCAGAGCCGGCCTGAGGTGCAGGCAAGACTCGGATGTTGGCTTCCCAGGAGACGCCCGAGGCGCAGGCAAGCCTCAGATATCAGCTACCCAGCACCCAAGACAGGCACAAGGGATGACCAAATGACTGCACAAGCGGGCTGTGTGGGGCGACCAGGCTGGCAGGGGGGTTAGTGAGGAACGACCAAACAACTGAACAGCAGGCTGCATGGGGTGAACAAGCCAGCACGGTGGGAGGGTCTGTTGGGGGTGACCAAGCCGGCAGGGGAGGCAGTTGGGGGCAACCAGGCTGGCAGGGGGCAGTAAGAGGCAACCAGGCTGGTGGAGAAGCAGTTGGGGGCAACCAGGCCAGTGGGGGGGGGGAGTGGGGGGGCTGTTAGGGGCAACCAGGATAACAGAGGGGAGTAGTTGGGGGCAACCAGGCTGGTGGGGGGGGCAGTTAGGTTGTGACCAGGCTGGCAGCAATGGGGCAGTAGGGGGCGACATGGCCAGCAGCAGTAAGTGGTTAGGGGCAACCAGGCTGGCAGGGAGGGGGCAGTTAGGGGCAATCAGGCTGGCACGCAGAGGCAGTGAGGGGTGATTAGGCTGGCAGGGGGGAAGTTAGGGGTGACCAGGCAGGCAGGCAGGTGAGCGATTAGGAGCCAGCAGTCCAGGATTGTGAGAGGGATATCTGACTGCTGGTCTAGACCAGCAGTCAGATATCCCTCGTGGAGTCCCGGATTGGAGAGGGTGCAGGCTGGGCTGAGGGAACCCCCCATGCATGAATTTTGTGCACCAGGCCTCTAATCTATATATATATAAAGTGCCAGGGCCTGTAACATCCAAAATGACTGAAGGCTCGACCAAACAACAGAAGTCAGTCCTGCACTCAGTGCTGGGTTGCCATGGTATCCCAGCACTAACTGCCGAGCTGCGGGTGCCTCAGCAACCCAGCACTGACTGCCGAGGGGGCTGCAATCAAGCCCAGACAGAGGCCTGGAGAGAGAAGCAAGGTCTGATTGCAACCCCCGTGACAGTGCTGTGTCAGCATGGCAGAAGTCAGTCCTACAGTCAGTGAACATAAGGTCAATTAATATTAAGTGAACATAGGGTCAATTAATATCTCCTTGAGAGGAGTTGAGAATATAAAGTACAGTGTAGAGCAATTACTTATATTATTTCACATAAAACTCTTTTCTACTAAGATATTTCCCTTTATTTAAAATGTATCTTTATTGTTGAAAGTATTACAGATGTCTTTGTTTTAGTTTTTTTTTTTTTTTTTTTTTTTTTTCCCCATTGATCTCCACCTTGCACCCACCTGTTCCAGGCCTTTGCCAGACTATTGTCTGTGTCCATGGGTTATTCCTATCTAATACATAAAAATCTAGAAAACTTTAGAGAAAATAAAAAAAAAAGATATGCCAGGTAAATATTGAACAGAAGAGCTGAAGTTGCTGCATGAATACTGGATACAGTCTTGAAGCCAAAACACAACTCATGAGATAAAGTTAGTCATTGTAACATAACAAAAGGTTCCTTTCACTAAAGAGATAAGATGGTTCCCAATACGTATACACATAATAGAACAGTGTGGGGGTTCAGAATGAGCCTCACCAAGATGTGTCTCAGTGGTATGCAGATCTTTGAGCTGAGGGCAATTTTACATTCAGGCTCAAGTGAAAATTCTGCCCCTCCCTTTAACTACCTAAAAAAAAATTGAATTAGAGGCCTTGCCTATAATAAGACATTATCCTATATAATAAAATGCTAATATGCAAATCAACTGAACAGCAGAATGACCGGTCACTATGACACGTACTGACCACCAGGAGGCAGATGCTCAATGCAGGAGCTGTCCCCTGTTGGTCAGTGTGCTCCCACAAGGGGAGCGCTACTCAGCCAGAAGCCAGGCTCATGGCCAGTTAGCGCAGCAGCGGTGGTGGGAGCCTCTCCTGCTTCTGCGGTAGTGCTAAGGATGTCCCACAGATGGCTTAGGCCCACTCCCTATAGGCTGCAGAACTGTGAGAGGGTGCAGTTCGGGCTCAGGGACCGCCCCCCAAGTGCACGAATTTTGTACACCGGGCCTCTAGTATCTTTATAATTCCTTTTTCAATGTTTACCACTCATGTCTTATTTTTTATTTTATTGTATTGGATAAGATATCCAGAGCTTTATTGTGTTCTGTATTCTATTCTATAATAAATAGAAATTGTATCTCCTTCAAGTTAGGAATAGAAAGTCAAAAGAGATTGTCCTCATCCTGTCGATAAGGAAAACCCAGATAATGAACAAAGTCATAAATTTTAAAAATCCATCAGAGAGCTATGAATGAACCAAATACATAGATTTCAAGCCTTTCTATGTGATAAGAGCACTGCACCTGCTTTATCCTGGGAAGAGTGGGAAGAGAAAAAATCCATTAGATGGGTGTAAGGAGAAAATAACAAGACTTTTAATAAATAGTTAACAGCTACATATGGCTCAAAGTTAAATGATATAATTCTTAAGAACTTCTGCCTTAGAGCAAGTGTGCATCTACCTGCTAGCTCTTTCCCATGGGCCTTCAACCAAATCAAATTGGTAGTCCAACAAAGACTGAGTGTGAAAGGCAAAAGCCTGAAGATATGACGGGAGAGCTAGCTCTACATCGAGGTCATTGCAATGGCCTCCCAAAGGCTAGGAGAAAGGCAAGACACAATAGATCACCCAAGGAACAAAAATCCAGGGACCAAGACTGAAGAGCAAAGAGGATTCTAAAGCAAACCAACCATTGTCAGCCAAGCTGTAAAGCAGTGATTTCCTATGTATCAGAAAGCTAGTGACTGCAGTATTAAGCATAAAGTGTTCTCTAGTCTTGCTGATCTCTTGATCTCCTTTGAAGAGGAAGTTCTAACCCTATCATTGCAATAATCTAAATTAATCTATACATATAAAGAGGTAATATGCTAATTATTCATTAAAGTGTCCCAGTAATGACTAATTTGCATATTGACAGACCAGCAGGAGGCTGCAAGCACAGCAGGGGGCGGGCAGCCAGATCCAAGTTCCTGGGGTTCTGAGGAGAATGCCTGACAGGAGCCCAGACTGCAAAGAAGGAAGAGGAAGCAGCCAAGGGGAGCTCTTCCAATCCCCCTGCATGGACACCCTACCCCAGCCCCTGCACCTCCAGGGGGATGGACGGACACCCTACCCCAACCCCTGTAACCCTGGGGGGACGGGGAAGCTGACTGAACAGGGAGAATACCCAACCTCAGGGGTGGCTGCAGCCTGCACCTCCAACTCCCGATCTCTTCCCCCACCACCCCACCAGGGGCACCCACAAGAATAGCATGCCAGTGACCACCCATCAGCACCCTGAGGCACCCGGGGCCAGTGGCCCACTGCTGCCGGGCCCCCTCCACTGGGGCAAGGCACGCCTCTCCTCCCTACAACTTCAGACCCAGGTGGAAGCAGGCCTGAGTGGTCCTCCAGGGTCAGGTCCTTCCCCCCACCCCACAGCAGCAGAGCCATCTCAGAAAAGGAAGCATGCTGAACCTCGCTGGGGGCATGGCTAAACCTGCCCTCCTAGCCTGCCTGGCTCTGCACTGGCCCAGCCCCCACCCACTCCAGGAGATTGGAGCCCCACCCTGAGCAGGTATAGCTGCTAAACAGCCATATATAATTTAAAGAATGGCACCAAGTGGGAAGGTTTGACAGTTACTCCCCCTTCGGCCTTGCCACCCTCCTAGCGCCCCCTTAACACCCTGCCCCCTGCCAGCACCTCCAGGGAGGACCACAACTACAGGGCTGCTGGCCAGAGCCCGCCCCTCCGAGGCCTGCAGAACCCTCTGCAAAGCTTCCATAGCTACTGTCCCGGGAAACAATTATGCCCTCCTCCCCTAATCAGCACCTGCTACCTACAAGGGTATCCATGAGCTTAAAAATAACAATCCCTTCCCATTTAGACATCACTTACTTAATGAAACATTTCTAGGTTTATTAGCTCAGAACCTCCTCATGACAACCCAGTGAGGTAGGTGGAGAAGAGATTACAATTCCCATGGTATATGCATATGTATTCAGAAATGAAGCTCAGAGAGGAAAAGTGTCAAGCCCACTGGTTCCCAAGGTACAGCACATGCCCCATGGGGGTGGGGGGCAATTTGATTTTAAGTGGGGGTAATTCGAGAATGAGTTAACAGTGATTTTTTTTGCATTTCTTATGGTTCTAGGAGGCCTCATCTACAGTGTATTCTATATAATAAAAGGCTAATATGCAAATGACCGAATGGTGGAATGAGCAGTTACTATGATGCACACTGAATACCAGGGGGCAGACACTCAAAGCAGGAGCTTCCCCTGGTGGTCAGTGTGCTCCCACAGGGGTAGTGCCACTCAGCCAGAAGCCAGGCTCATGGCTGGGGAGCAAAGCAGCAGTGGTGGGAGCCTCTCCCGCCTCTGTGGCAATGCTAAGGATATTCCCCCCAGGGCTCCAGGACTGCAAGAGGGCACAGGCCAGTCTGAGGGACCATCCCCCCAAGTGCAAAATTTAGTGCATCAGCCTCTAGTGGTAAAATAAATCTAAAGTTGAAGAAAATGTCCATGCTCAGGCAACTATAGATTAGACAGACTCAACTCCACACCTCCAATAGAAATAGGGATATGACCTTTCCCTGGAATAAACATTATTTACTTTAGATTTTACTGTATTTTTACACACAATATCCAGCACACAATAAATTATGAAAAATCTAGAGAAGCAATAAATTATAACCCAGGATCAAGAGATAAAATAGTCAATAGAAACAGACCAAGGGATGGCCACATGTTGAAATTATCAAACAGGTCCTTTACAACGTCTATGATAAATATGTATGGCATTATTTTAACAGATGGACAATGTGTGGTAACAGATGAAGAATTTTACAAAAGAGATGAAAAGTATTAAAACAACTTCAAAATGAAAATACTAGGATTAAAAATACATCATAAATTTATAATTCAATGGGTTTAATAACAGACTAACACAGTATAACAAATATTGTTCAGTCTGAACAGCAACAGAAACTATCACACATTCCTGGTAGATAAATAAAATATATATATATATATTTTATATATTTTATTGATTTTTTTACAGAGAGGAAGGGAGAGGGATAGAGAGCTAGAAACATCGATGAGAGAGAAACATCGATCAGCTGCTTCCTGCACACCCCCCACTGGGGATGTGCCCACAACCAAGGTACATGCCCTTGACTGGAATCGAACCCGGGACCCTTCAGTCCACAGGCCGACGCTCTATCCACTGAGCCAAACCGGTTTTGGCGATAAATAAAAATATTATAATGATTTTGGATAATTATTTGTAGTCTCTTATAAAAATTAATCATGCATCTGTACTATAATCCAGTGTTTCCACACAAGGTATTTACCCAAGAGAAATGAAAACACAGATCCACAAAACAAGACTTCAATAAGAATGATAAGAGGAGATAGCAAAATGGTGGCTGGCAGGAAGAAGGTGAGAGAGAGGATGTGTGTGAGTGAGGGGGTGAAAGGAGAGTGTGGATGTGTGTGGTGTGTGTGTGTGAGTGAATGAGGGACAGTTAAATCCAGCAGGAATAGCAGGGGCTGGCAGACCAGGCTCTCCTGGACAGGGAGCACTACCACTGCTGCAGACACTCCCCAGGCTGTGGGACTTGGGCACAGAGCCCACGCCATCTTGAATGGGAGAGTGGCCTCTTCTAGGAATTCATCAACAACACCACCCAGACAGGCCTTGGACACTGCCCATGACCCAGCATCCACTCCAACCAAAATCTTGCTGTCCCACCCGCAGACCTGCAGACCCTAAGACTTCTACCTCCAAAGGGGAACCGCTCCCACAGCAGTAAGTGCAACTTCCCCCCTCCCCAGCAGCAGACCTCCAGACACCACAGTCGCAAGTTTCCAGCGTGCAGGCTTCCTGAGCCCACCTTTCCACGGGTAGCTCTAAGGTGTCACTGTGAGTCCCCACTGGGTGTGCTTCCACCACACAGCTGCAGAACTCTGGACACCACAGTCATGCCTTTCCAGAGCTCAGGCCTCCTGAGCCCCACCACCCTGACAGTCGGCTCCTGGGTGCCTCTGTTAGCCCTGACTGGGCACGTGTGATTTCAATAAAGGGTGCAAGACAGCAAAAATTGGGACATTCCCCTCCCCAGCTGCTGACTTCTGGACACCACAGTTGCTCCATTCCTGCATGCAGGTCTACTGAGCCTGCTGCCCCTATAGACAGCTCCTGGGTGCCTCTTTGAGCCCTGGCTGGCCATGCTCATAGCCAAACAAGGGCGCACAACTCTGGCAGTAGAAATTTGGACCTCCCCCTTCCTGGCTGCCTAACCAAAGACACTGTGGTTGCGTTGTTTCAGCACACAGGCCCCCTGAAGCCACCACCCCAGCAGGCGACTTTCAGGTGCCTCTGTGAGCTACCACTAAGTGCACTTGTATCCAACCAAGGGCTCAAGGCCCTGGCAGCATAAATTCGGACTTCCACCTCCTCAACTGCCTACTTCCAGTAACTGCAGCTACACCGATCCAGCGCACAAGCCCCCTGAGCCCCCTGCCTCGGCAAGTGGCCCCTGGGTGCTTCTCTGAGCTGCTGCAAGGCATAACTCTGGCTGCTGGCATCCAGGCCCCACAGTAGCACCACTTCAGCACAAGGGACCCCTGAGCCCACTGCCCCAGCAGACAGCTCCTGAGCACCTCCATAAGAAACCATTGGGTGTCCATATCCAACCAAGGGCACACATTCCCCAAAGCATAAATTGGGACTTCTCCCTCCACGGGGCTGGTGGCACAACACAATCACTCTGATCTAGCGTGTGGGCCCCACAAGCTCATACCCCTTGCAGAAAGCTCCTGGGCTCCTCTTTGTGCTGCCACTGGGCATGTGCCTCTCCAACCAAGGGAGCATGGCTCCCTCAGTAGGATCCATGACATCCCCCTCCTGGCTACTTATCTCTGGACAGCCTGCTGCTGGATCTTGAACCCCTTCTTGATTCAGAGAGGGAAATCACTTTGGCCAGAGTCGCACTGCCTGAACCACAGGCTACAAGACACCCGCCCCCCACTGTCACAGGCTCTGGGCCCCTCATAGTGAGTTTCAGAGTGATGCTAATCCAGAAAGAGTCACAACACACCAGCCAAAGTCTCAGTTCCTGACCCTCAGACCCCAAGACTCCCTCTTCCCAGGCCATGGATCTGGGAATCCACAGTGAGCACATATCAGTGAGATCTCAGACAACCTTTCCCACAAGAGCCAGTACCACAGTCACATCCAAAACAGCTTGCACAATGAAGCTGTGGGTGAGTCACATTGCTAAGCCATGATGAGACTTCATTCACAAATAAAGAAACTAATATTCAAGATCCAACTACATCAAGAGAACCCAAATAGTTGAAGTATGGAGCTCCACTAGATTACCAAGCCCAGGAGACCTGAGGGATCACACCAGTAGCACCACTCCCAAAAGAACCTGGGTAGCAAAGTAGTTGGATCTAGTACACAGAAACAATTAAAATGTTAAGGCAAAACATGGAGATACAAAAAAGCAATCCCCAAAGGAAAGAAAAAGGAATCCCCAGAAAGTGAGTTAAATGAAATGGAGGCAAGTAATAGGACAGAGAAAGAATTCAGAGTAATGGTTACAAGGATGCTCAAATGGTTGGATGACAAATACAACTCAATGAGAATTATAAGGAGCTGAATGAGAATGTCACCAACATGAAAAGGAACCAAGAGGAAATGAAGAATGACGTAGCCACAGTGAAGAACACAGTGGAAGGCTTAAACAGTAGACTAGAAGAGGCTGAGGATCACATCAGTGAATTAGAAGACAAGGTAGGAAAAAAACACACAAACACAGCAGCAACTGGAAAGAAAACTGAAAAAGCAAGAGGAGAGCCTAAGGTAGCTTTGGGACAACACAAAACAAAAAAACATCCACATAATAGGGGTACCAGAAGGAGAGGAAGCAAAGCAAGGAATACAAAAACTATTTGAATAAATAATGAAAGAAAACTTCCCTAATATTGGCAGGAAAAAAAACTATGCAAGTCCAAGAAGCACATAGAGTCCAAAACAAGATGAACCCAAAAAGACCAACACCAAGATACATCATAATTAAACTGGCAAACATCAACAACATCAACGACAAAGTAAGAATCTTAAAGGCTGCCAGAGAGATTAAAGTTACCTACAAGGGATCGCCCATTAGAATATCAACTGATTTCTCAACAGAAATACACCAGGCCAGAAGGAAATGGAACGAAATATACAAAGTGATGCAAAGCAAGGGACTGAATCCAAGAATAATATACCCAGCAAAGCTATCATTCAAAATTGAAGGTGGAATCAGGAGCTTCACAGACAAAAAAGGACTAAAAAGTTTATTACCACCAAGCCAGCAATGCAAGAAATGCTAAAGGGACTGCTGTAAAAAGAAGAAACAGAAAGGCAGGAAGAAACACAAACATTAAGAATTAAAATGATGACAAACAAATACTTATCAATAAGAACACTAAACATAAATGGATTAACTGCTTCAATCAAAAGACATAGGGTAGGTGAATGGATAAGAAAACATGACCCATATATTTGGTGTCTACAAGAGAGCCACCTCAGAACAAAGGATTCACACAGACTGATAGTGAAGGGATGGAAAAATTTTTTTCAGGCAAAAAAAAAAAAAAAAGACAGAGAAGAGAGAGAAAGAGAGAGAGAGAGAGAGAGAGAGGAAGCTGGGGTTGCAATACTTAATACTTATATTTGACAAAATAGACCTCAAAGTAAAGGCCATAACAAGAGATAAGGAAGGCCACTACATAATACTAAAGGGAGCAGTTCAACAAGAAGATATAACTCTGGTAAACATATATGCACCCAATACAGGAGTACCCAAATACATAAAACAACTTCTGGAAGATATCAAGGTAGAGCAAGGTAGAGAAAGATAGCAATACAGCCATAGTAGAGGACTTTAATAACCCACTGACACCACTGAATAAATCCTCTAAACAAAAAATCAGCAAAGAAACAGCAATCCCAAATGACTCACTAGATCAGATGGACTTAATTGACAACTTCAGAACATTTAACCCAAAGCTACAGAATATACATTCTTCTCCAGTGAACACAGTACATTTTCAAAGATAGACCACATATTGGGACACAGGCAAAGTCTCTCCAAATTCAAAAGGATTGAAATCATATCAAGCATCTTCTCAGATCACAATGGCATAAAATTAGTAATCAATTACAGGAAAAACAATCATAAAAATTCAAACACATGGAGGCTGAATAGCACACTATTAAACAATGAGTGGGTTACCAAAGAGATCAAAGAAGAAATAAAACACATCCAGGAAACAAACAACAATGAAAACACAACAATCGAAAATCTTTGGGACACAGTGAACACAGTCCTGAGAGGCAGTTCATAGCACTACAGGCCTACCTCAAAAAAAAAACAAGAAAAACTGTTAATAAAACATCTAACTCTGCAACTTGAAGAATAAGAAAGACAGAAACAAGAAAAGCCCAGTGTGATCAGAAGGAAGGAAATAATAAAATTCAGAGCAGAAATAAATGACATAGAGACCAAAACAAACAAACAAACAAAAAAACAAAACAAACAAACAAACAAAATACAAAAGATCAATGAAACCAAGAGCTGGTTCTTTGAAAGGATAAACAAGATTGATGAACCCTTATCGAGGCTCACCAAGAAGCAAAGAGAGATGACCCAAATAATCAAAATCAGAAACGAAAGAGGTGAAATAACAACAGACCCCACAGAAATACGAAGAATTGTAAAAAAATTCTATAAACAACTCTACTCCAATAAACTGGTCAACCCAGAAGAAATGGACATATTCCTAAAAAACAAACAAACAAACAAACAAAAAAACACGACATTCCAAAACTCAACCAGTAGGAATAAAAAGTCTTAACAGGCCAATAACTATGCAGGAAATTGAAGCAGTAATAATAATAATAATAATAATAAAGCTTCAAACAAACAAAAGCCCTGGACCATATGGCTTCAAAAGGGAATTTTATGAAACATTCAGAGAAGAAATAAAACATATCTTCCTCAAACTATTCCAAAAAATTCAAGAAGAAGGAACACTTACAAGCTCTTTCTACAAAGCCAGCATTACCCTAAGCCCAAAACCAGATAAAGACAATACAAAGAAAGAGAATTACAGGCCAATATCCCTCATGAACATCGACGCCAAAATCCTCAACAAAATTCTAGCAAATCGGATCCAGCAGTACATCAGAAAGATTATACACCATGACAAAGTAGGATTTATCCCGGGGATGCAAGGGTGGTACAATATCCACAAATCAATAAATGTGATACATCACATAAACAAACTGAGAGATAAAAAACCATATAATCCTATCCATTGATGCAGAAAAAGCATTTGACAAAATCCAACACCCTTCCTTGATGAAAACTCTCAGCAAGGTGGAAATAGAAGGATCATACCTCAACATAATAAAAGCCATATATGACAAACCCACAGCCAACATCATACTCAATGGGAAAAAACTAAAACCATTTCCCCTAAGAACAGGAACAAGACAGGGGTGCCCATTCTCTCCACTCTTCTGACACATAGTACTGGAAATACTAGCCATTGCGATCAGACAAGAAGAAGAAATAAAAGGCATCCAAATTGGAAAAGAAGAAGTAAAACTGTCCTTATTCGCAGATGACACGATATTGTACATAGAAAACCCCAAAGACTCCATCAAAAAACTAGTAGAGTTAATAAATGAATCCAGCAATGTATCAGTATATGAAATTAACACCCAGAAGTCTATGGCTTTTCTATACACCAATAATGAACTCACAGAAAGAGAAATTTAAAAAGCAATCCCATTTACCATTGCAACAAAAAAATTAAGATACCTAGGAATAAACTTAACCAAGGAGACTAGGGACATATACTCAGAAAATTTCAGGACGCTAAAAAAAAGAGATAGAGGAAGACATGAACAAATGGAAGAATATACCATGTTCATGGATTGGTAGAATCAACATCATTAAAATGTCCATACTACCCAAAGCAATCTATAAATTCAATGCAATCCCCATGAAAATACCAACGGCATACTTCAAAGATCTAGAAAAAATTCTCCCAAAATTCATCTGGAATAAAAAAAGACCCTGAATAGCTGCAGCAATCTTGAGAAAGAAGAACAATGTTGGAGGGATCACAATACCAGATATTAAGCTATACTACAAAGCCACTGTTCTCAAAACTGCCTGGTACTGGCACAAGGACAGACATATAGACCAATGGAACAGAACAGAGAACCCAGAGATAGACACAAGCCAGTATGCTCAATTAATATTTGACAAAGGAGGCAAGAGCATACAATGGAGACAAGACAGTCTCTTCAATAAATGGTGTTGGGAAAACTGTACAGATACTTGCAAAAAAATGAAACTAGACCACCAACTTACACCATACACAAAAATAAACTCAAAATGGATAAAGCACTTAAATGTAAGATGGGAAACCATAAAAATTTTAAAATTACCCATAGGGAGCAAAATAGCAGACATTTGTCATAGCAATATCTTTACCAATACTGCTCCTAAGGCAATGGAAACTAAATAGAAAATAAACAAATGGGACTACATCAAAATAAAAGGCTTCTGCACAGCAAAAGAAACCATCAACAAAACAAGAAAGCCCACTGCATGGGAGAACATATGAGCCAATGTTTTCTCCGATAAGGGTTTAATCTGCAACATTTATAAGGAACTCATACAACTTAAGAAAAGGAAGATAAACAATCTAATCAAAAAATGGACAAAGAACCTAAATAGACAGTTTTTGAAAGAGGACATTCAGAAAGCCAAGAGACATATGATAACATGCTCAAAGTCACTAATCATCCGAGAAATGCAAATCAAAACAACAATGAGGTACCACCTCACACCTGTTAGAATGGCTATCATCAACAAATCAACAAATGACTAGTGCTGGAGAGGATGCAGAGAAAAAGGAACCCTCATTCACTGTTGGTGGGAATGCAGACTGGTGCAGCCATTGTGGAAAACAGTACGGCATTTCCTCAAAAATATTAAAAATGGACCTGCCATTTGACCCAGTAATACCACTTCTAGGAATATATCCCAAGAAACCAGAAACACCAATCAGAAAGGTTATATGCACCCCTATTTTCATAGTAGCACAATTTACAATAGCTAAGATTTGGAAACAGCCTAAATGCCCATCAACAGATGAATGGATTAAAAAACTGTAGTACATGTACACAATGGTGTACTATGCTGCTGTAAAAAAAAAAGAATTCTTACCATTTGCAACAGCATGGATGGATCTGGAGAGCATTATGCTAAGTGAAATAAGCCAGGCAGTGAAAGATAAATACCATATGATCTCACTCATTTAGGGATAATAAAGGCCATTACAAACTTTTGAACAAAATAGAGGCAAAGAAATATCAAACAGACTGTCAAACTACAGCAGGAAGGTAGGGGAGTGTTGAGGGGGTTAAGAGATCAACTGAAGGACTTGTATGCATGCATATAAGCACAACCAACAGACTCAAGACACTGGGGCCGGGGGGACGAGGGCAAGTGCCGGGGGTTAGGGAAGGCCGGGGGAGGTCAGTGAGGGGAAAAAAAAGAGACATATGTATTACTATTTGTAATACCTTAAACAATAAAATTTTTAAAAAAAGAATTGGGCACCTAGGATCTTTGAATTTTATTGCATGTAATTTGCACCTGAATCATAAAATTTATATTATTAGTGTTGAGCCTATATAACTAATAAACACCAGCATATAGTGACTTAATATAAAACCAAAGTTTATTTTTCTCTGATGTTACAGTTAAGCTGTTCTGGACTGGAGGAGATACTCTGCTTAAAGTAGTCACTCAGGAAACAATATTCATATATTCTTTTTGCTCTGCAATTCCCTAATTTGTCTTCAATTGCATAGTCAAAGCAGTGTTACTGCTATGTCTATGTTCTAGTTCATGGGTAGAGAAAAACAATCCAGGGAAGTTAATTGGATTTAATTTGAGATGACCTGGAATTCAAGCACATGACTTCTACTCCCATTCCAAAAGGCCAATTTTAGTCACTTGGCCACTCCTAGCTGAATACTAGTAATCTGAGATGTAAGGCAAGGACACTGGAAGAGCATTAGGAAAGAGAAAGTAAAATATAGCCAGTCATCTAAGATACTGTAAAAGTAAACTGGGGGGAAAATAGTTTAGCTTTAGATAGCATTAAAGGCCTGCTTTAGGTTTTTTCATTAGGAATTTTAAGTGAAGCCATTTAAAACAGAGTTGTTTTTGTTTCTAACCATGCTCAGCTCCACCATATAAACATGAAATAGCCTGAAAGTTGTATTCAATCAGGGGTTGCTTTACTAAAGAAATATAATGAAATGAGAGATGAGGGATTGTGAGTGTATATATGGGAGTGATTAGGATTAATCACTTTATATATAAATAAACAGGCTCATAGAAGATCAAAGATTTACCCAATATAATCAATCTAGAAATGTGTGGAGCCAAGGGTTGAACCCAGGTCAACCTGATAACAATTTCTGTCTTTATTATATTGGAGCACAGAGAACCATTGCTTTAAGTCAGAGTTAAACAATATAATTTGATGGATCAAATAATGCCTATGTAGCAGGGAAGTAGATATGCAATTTTATATGGTAGTAATCAAATATTTAACTTAATAATTAAGAATAAGATGATATTTAAATAGAAAAATAAATAAAAATAACTCAGTAATGGACTTATCCAGATAAAGGAAATTTATTTAAAAGGTACTTTATTATCATCTAGTGACTAGAGGAACAACCACTCACTTTTGTAAGTAAAGAGACTAAGATCCAGAAAATATGAGGCAGTGCCTGAACTAGAACAGAGATTTCCTGATATCTAGGCTACCATTCTTCCCATTATACCATGCAATTTTAGAGGGTTTAGATAGTCTTGCCTAATACCAAAAATATTGGACAAATGACCTCCTGACATTGCCTTCATTCTTTAAAGATATAGTCTGATTCTATAATACCTGCCACAAGATTATACACACTCATAACCTAGTAACAGTATTATCTTAGCCTCCTTTTCTTCTAGCTTTATGAGGTATAATTGACAAATAAATTGTATATACTTAAGATATATAATGTGGTGATTTTATATTTGTATGCATTCTGAAATACCACAATCAAGCTATCTTAGCCTCTTCATGACTCTTTGTATCCTTTATCCTAAATATTTATGGAGGCTAAGAATTCAATTTGGCTGTTTTGAGAAATACTGAGTAAAAATAAATAAGAGATGCTAATATTAAAGAGAAGATAGCAAGTTTTCTATAATCTCCTAAATAATTTGCATCTGAAAATGAGTTTAAGAACTGTAACTTGTGGGCAGAGCTTATTGAGTTTTTTCTTACATTGCTGAATAATTTCACATTACTTAGGCTATGTCATTATGTATTTCTATCACTATCAGAGGAAAATGTTAAACTAATGAATGTTGTGCCTCATTTGTCAAGACCTGAGTAACTGGCATGAAGCATCTTTTAATGTAAATGCAATTTGGAAGATTAAACCACACTTCTATTTGAAAATACCTAAGTGGTTAGTACTGAGACATTTTACTAATACATTGAACATTAAAAAAATAACTTGACATATGGGAAAGATATTTTGGACTAGATGGTTATAAATGAAGACTAAATAAAAGCTACATGTTTTACTCATACAAGCCACAGCTTAACCTTTTGTGAAGATGAGCAAGGTTTTTCTGAAAATGGGTACTTATAGAATTCCACACTGTTTAAAATGTTATGATGAAATCAATATCTATTTTCCTAGATACTTCTTTCAAGATCATTGGAAACACCTCAGGACATATAGGAATCAATGGACAGAGAGTTTAAATTGATGAGCAAACTGGCTAACCCATATTTGGAGTGTCAAACTATTGAGGCCAGGAAAAAATTCAGGGCAGGGGAGGTAATAAAACAAAAACAAAAATAAAACAAAACAAAAACACTGAAGGAAGGGAAAAGCAGGTGTCAGACTTTCCTTTTTCTACCCTTGTTTATGAAATTAGAATCTCCAACCTCCATAATGAGGAAAGAAGAGAAATTAAGCTTAGGAAAATGGGAAGGGGTAGAAATTTTGCAGGATTCATGAGGAAGTCTTTTCTGTCAGATATTGGGTGTGAATGTTTGAATATTAGAATTCATGCCTGAATCCTAAAACATTATATGTACACCTGGAAGAAAATGGAGTTGAGACCTGCCTGGATATCTGTTCACCATGTCTGAGTAGCATACTATGCAGTACAGGAGTCTCATCTTAAAGATAATACCTCAAGTGACTTCTAATGATTCCCACCTCTTGGTAGTCATACCATTGTGTAATCCTCTTCTCTTGATAGTAGGCACAATCTGTGACTTTCTTCTAACCAAATGATTATTGCAAAGGTGATAGGGGGGTCACAACTGTGATTATGTTACATCGTATAAGACTTTGTTCATATAAGACTCAATTTTAACAGACTGGAATAAGAGACTCTCCTTGTAGGCTTAAAGTAAGTGGCCATGTTGAAGAAGCCCATTTTGGAAAAAAAACTAGAGGTAGCCTCTGGGATCTGGAGGCAGCCTCCAGCTGACAGTAAATATACAGGGCTCTTAATAACACAGTTTCAAGAAAATGATTTCTTTTTCTTAAAATTTTTAATGTTGACATTATTGCAAGTGTCCCTCATTTTCTCCCTTTTGCCCACCTCCCCCTCCCTTGACCTTCACCACACTATTGTCTGTGTCCATGGGTTATGCATATATGCATATAAATTCTTTCGTTAATCTCTCCCCACCCACTCCCCCATCTCCACCTTCCCTCTGCAATTTGTCAGTCTGTTCCATGCTTCTATGTGTCTGAATCTATTTTGTTCATCAATTTATTTTGTTCATTAGATTCCACATATAAGTGAGATCATGTAATACTTGTATTTCTCTGACTGGCTTATTTCGCTTAACATAATACTCTCTAGATCCATCCTGCCAGCACAAAGGGTAAGCATTTCTTCTTTTTAATAGTCCTGTAGGATTTCATTGTGCAAATGTACCATAATTTTTTTATCTACTCATCTGCTGATGGACACTTTGGCTGTTTCCAGATTTTGGCTATTGTAAATAAACCTATATAATAAAAGCCAAATATGCTAAGTGTCCAGTTGTCTGGTCGTCTGTTCAACCAATCAAAGCGTAATATGCTAATGATATGTTAAGGCCACTCAACCGCTTGCTATGATGTGCACTGACCACTAGGGTGCAGGTGCTCCAACCGGTAGGTTAGCTTGCTGCTGGGATCTGGCCCATCAGGACTGAGCACGATGGGCTGGACACACCCTGGAGCCCTCTTGTGGTCCCTTCCTGGCTGGCCAAACTCCCACATCCCTCCCCAGCCTCGATCATGCACCAGTGGGGTCTCTCAGCCTGGCCTGTGCCCTCTCGCAATCTGGGACCCCTCAGGGGATGTCAGAGAGTCCGTTTCGGACTGATGCTGCAGGCCAGGCCAAGGGACCCCAGTGGTGCATGAATTCTTGCACCAGGCCTCTAGTGCTGCTATAAATATAGGGATGCAGATATTCTTTCTGATTGGTGTTGCAGGATTCTTAGGATATATTCCAAGTAGTGGAAGAACATCTGAGAAGAGGTTAATTTCCAAAATATGTAAAGAACTTATACAACTCAACACCTGGTAAACAAACAATCCAATAAAAATTTTGCAAAGGCCCTGAAGAGACACTTCCCCAAAGAGGACATACAGATGGCCAATAGACATGAAAAAAATGTTCCATGTCACTAATCATCAGAGAGATGCAAATGAAACTACAATGAGGTATCATGTCACGCCTGTAAGAATGGCTATCATCAATAAATCAACATATAACAGGTGCTGACAAGGCTGCGGAGAAAGGGAAACCCTATGCACTGTTGGTGGGAATGCAGACTTGTGCAGCCACTGTGGAAAACTGTATGGAGTTTCCTCAAAAATCTAAAAATGTAATTTCATTTTGACCTAGAAATGCCATTTCTGGAATATATCCTAAGAAAATGACTTCTGTGGTTGCCTACATGAGCTTGGAAGTAAATTCTTCTTCATTCAAGAGACTCCAGAAGAGAATCTCAGATCCAGCAAACATTTTAAAATAGGTTTTTATTGATTTTGGAGAATGCAAGGGAGAGGGAAAAAGAGATAGAAACATCAATGATGAGAGAAAATCATTGATCACCTGCCTCCTGCATACCCCTCCCCCAACTCCCACCCCCACCATTGGGGATGAAGCCTGTAACCCTGCCATGTGCCCTGACCTGGAATCAAATTGTGATCTCCTGTTTCATAGGTCAACACTCAGCCACTTAGCCACATGGGCTGGGCTCCAGCAAACATTTTGATTATAACTTTGTGAGACTCTGAAACAGAAGACCCAATAAGCCATGTCCACATACTCTTGGTTCACAGAAATTGTGAGATAAAAAAATGTGTGTTGTTTAAGTGACCAGTTTGTGCTAATTTCTTATGTAGCAATAGGAAATTACTACAATGCAATATATGTGTTTCTGGAAAAACTCACAGTTTATAAATCTATGCATAAGATATAAAAGGGTTTATTAGGAAAATAAGGATGTGACAAACCACTTAAAATTACCCAATAGCATTAACAGAGTACTACCAAAAACAAAATCCTGGGAAATTTTTTAAAATATTGTAAATTACCAATAAATAAATGAGTATTATAGTAAATATACACCTTTACTTCACTTCAAAGCATCAAAGGTAACTACTAGTAGAAGGAAGGTGGTATAAGAAGAGTTAGGACTGCAGAATAATTTGGACAAAGGTACAACACACACAGACCTGAGAGAACTGAATGACAAGTACTTCCAAAGCAGGGCAGGTTGTCTAAGCCATTTGGAAGAGCAAAGTGGGGAACAGACATCATGTACAGTGCATGAATTTGCTAGGACTGCCATAACAAAGTATCACAGGGTGGGTGGCTTAAACCACAAGAATGTATTGTCTCACAGTTCTGGAGGCTAAAATCCAAAATCAAGGTGTGGGCAGGATTGGTTCTTTCTAAGGGCTGAGGGAAGGATGTGTTCCATGCCTCTTTCCTTGGCTAATAAGTAGCCATCTTCTTCCTGTGTCCCTTCACATCGATCTCCCTCTATACATGTCTGTATCCAAATTTTCCCCTTTCATAAGGACAACAGTCATACTTGATGAGGGCCCACACTAATGACCTCACTTCATTACCTGTGTAAAGACCCTATCTGGAAATAAGGTCCCATTGTGAGCAACTAGTGGTTAGGATTCTAACATATACTTTTGTGGGAGACACAAGCTAATCCATAATATGCAATAATGGACTCCTCTATGGCTTTCTGAATTCACTGTCAAAGTACTTGCCTTTAGCACTGTTACTTAATGATTCAAAAGTTTAAGTTGTGATGGGAAAGAAAAAAGAGCATGAGCCAAAGCAACTTCCCCCCATTATATTGACCTTATTACTAATCCCCAATACAAAATTTGCTCTCTAACAGAACAGTCTAGAACGCATCAACACTCCCCTTCACTCTCATGTAATGACCTTACATACAGGTGTGTGTACAGAAACACATGTGTGTATGAAATTATGTTTATTGAGTGCTCACCACATTCGAGTAAATAACTTACCTAAAATCACATAGCTAATAAATGAAAGCAGTATCATTGAAAACCAGGAAGCAAATCCAGGTAGCTTGGCTCAACAGCCTAGATCTTAACCATTACCCTGTGGTGTATCTCATGACACAGATGGAAGAATAGCCATCTTCTGGGACTATAGGCATAGCTCTAGACCAGTATTTAATACTGGAATCTCTATGAGGATGGTTTAATGTTTAATTTCCATGTTTGTGATCATCTGAAAATATTAAAAGCATATTCTGTATGATTTGGATTATTATCTTTGGAAGAGTTCTGCCTATATACCAGTGTCCTTGCATTTCCATTTGTGTTTAAATGGCACTCAATGACCACTTATACTGACATCCTTTAGATTGCCTTGCACTTTTACTCAAAATATAATCCACAGACTCTTGGGCATTTATATTTTCTTGAGAAAAATTTCCAAGTTTATAAAATACTTACCTGGCCTAAGGTGAATATTTATTGTGAGCAAGTCAGAAAAATAGGATATTACATACCAGATTTAAATTCAGAATAGTTACTGTCAACTGAGGGCATGGGACACAGGATAGATACTTTGGTCAGAAGTAAGAAGTAGAGACCTATAATAACCGTGTCCAGTCTACAGGCCCCAGGGTGATCGAGTAAAAGAACAAGCAAGGAAGGATGTCAGTACACACATGTGTATGCACACACATGCGTGCACACACACACACCTGTACAAAGGAGTATGTATTTTTATTATAGGGAGGAAGAAATGTGATTGATAAATAACTGACGGGAGGTGGAATTAGAGATGTTTTTGAGGGGCTAAGCTGTAGGTCTGACTGTCAATAACACTAAGGAAGCAATACAAGAGTCCTGGCTGCTTGCATGGAACCCTGGATCTGAGAGGATGATTTAATTGTAAACCCCAGATCCTCTTTACTCAATGCATGGTCTCTAGAGAAGCAGCTGCATCACATATGAGTTTATCAGAAATGCAGACTATCAAGCCCCACCCCAGACCTACTGAATCAGCATCTGCTTTTAATCATTATCACCAGGTGACTGTTATGCACACTAAATTTGAGAAATTTGGATCTAGCACAGTAATTCTCAGAATTTAGCACCTAGAGGGCTTGCTAAAAAACAGATTTTGAATGTTTAACACCAGTGCTTGTAATGTAATAGATCTGAGGTGTAGTATTTCTAATAAGTTCACAAATTATGTTGTTTCTGATGCTGCTGCTCCATGGGCTACACTTGAAGAACCACTGCCCTAGTATATGTTAGCAGTAGACAGTAAGATAGAGAGTATACTTCATACTTCATTTTATTCAGCATTTGAACAGAATACAGACTTTGCAAGTGGAAATTATCGGTTGATCCAGCCTTGAAGAGCTAGAAATGTTTGAATGTTATGAATATAATTTCTTCCTAACCATGAGCAGGGTGTGTACATTATTTTAAAACTAGAGGCCTGGTGCACGGAATTTGTGCACGGGGGGGGGGTGTCCCTCAGCCAAGCCTGCACCTTCTCTAATCTGGGACCCCTCGAGGGATGGCCGACTGCCCATTTAAACCCGATCCTGGTGGGATTGGCCTAAACGGGCAGTCGGACATCCCTCTCACAATCCAGGACTGCTGGCTTCCAACTGCTCGCCTACTTGCCTTCCTGATTGCCCTTAACCACTTCTGCCTGCCAGCCTGATCACCCTCTAACCACTCACCTGCCAGCCTGATTGATATCTAACTGCTCCCCTGCCAGCCTGTTTGCCCCCAACTTCCCTCCTCTGCCAGCCTGATCACCCCAAACGGCCCTCCCCTGCAGGCTTGATCGCCCCCAACTGCCCTCCCTTGCAGGCCTGGTCCCTCCCAACTGCCCTCCCCTGCTGGCCTGATCACCCACAACTGCCCTCCCTTGCAGGCCTAGTCCCTCCCAACTGCCCTCTCTTGCTGGCCATCTTGTGGTGGCCATCTTGTGTCCACATGGCAGCAGGATCTTTGACCACATGGGGGCAGCCATCTTGTGTGTTGGAGTGATGGTCAATCTGCATATTACTCTTTTATTAGATAGGATAGTGGCCTGGTGCACAGGTGGGGGCCAGCTGGTTTGCCCTGAAGGGTGTCCTGGATCAGGGTGGGGGTTCCCTTGGGGTGTGGGGCAGCCTGCGCGAGGGGCCTATGGTGGTTTGCAGGCCGGCCACGCACCCTGGTGACCCAAGTGGAGGCCCTGGGATCTGGGATTTATTTATCTTGTATAATTGAAAGTTTGTAGCCTGGAGCAGAGCCAAGCCTTCTGCTCTCTCAGTGGTGGCAGCCATTTCTGTTGGGATTTATTTATCTTCTATAATTGAAACTTTATAGCTTTAGGCAGATGCCAAACAGGCCAAGGCTGCAGAAACTTGGCTTCCTCCATCGCCGGGGGCAACCTTAGCCTCCTGCTCTCTCCAGCTCCGTGGCTGCCGCCATTTTTGTTGGGATTAATTTATCTTCTATAATTGAAACTTTGTAGCCTTAAGCGGAGGCCTGGGCCAGCCAGAGTGTGCGGAAAGTTTGGCTTCCTCCATCGCCATAAAAACCCAAGCCTCCCTCCTGCTCTCTCCATGGCTGCAGCCATCTTGGTTGGGTTAATTTGCATACTTGTTCCTGATTGGCTGGTGGGCGTGGCTCGTGGGTGTAACTGAGTGGTGGTTAATTTGCATATTACTCTTTTATTAGATCGGATTTCTCAACTCCTTGTATTAGCCAGGAGTTCTCCGGAGAAACAGATCCAATAGGATATGTGTATATATATGTATATATCTATATATTTATTTACATATGGGGAGAGAGAGTATGATTAATTAATTGATTGTTTATAAGGAGTTGGTTCCCATGATTATGGAGGTTAAGAATTCCCAAGATCTGTAGTTAGCAAGCTAGAGACTCAGGAGAGCTGATATGTATTTCTAGTCTAAAGTCCTGAAAACCAGGAGAGCCATTGGTATAAGTGCCACTCACAAAGCTGGTATGCCAGGGACCTAAGAAGAGCCAATGTGGCTCAGTGGTTGAGCATAGACCTATGAACCAGAAGGTCTCGGTTCAATTCCCAATCAGGGCACATGCCTGGGTTGCAGGATCAATCCCCAGTGGGGGGCATGAAGGAGGCAGCTGATTAGTGATTCTCTCTCGTCATTGATGTTTCTATCTCTCTCTCCCTTTCCCTTCCTATCTGAAGTCAATAAAAGTACATTTTTAAAAAAGAGCCAATGTGTCTGCCTGAGTCCCATGACCAGAAAAGACTGATGTTCTAGCTGAAGCAGTTAGGCAGGAGTAGTTCCCTTGTACTCAGCCTTTTTGTTCTATTAAGGTCTTCAAGTACATCATGGAGGGCAAGCTGCTTTACTCAGTCTACTGATTCAAATGTCAATTGCATCAAGAAATACCCTCATAGACATACCCTGGATAATGTTTGGCCAAATGTCTGGGCACCTGGTATACTAATTAGACTCAGATATAAAATAAACTATCCCACACTCCATAGTTTTGGTTGCTACTGTGAATTTTTAAATACTTGTAACCTTGTTCAATTGGCTGTGCTGGCTGTGTAGAAATGTTTTTGGTGCCTTGATCTTGTGTGCACAAATTGCTGACAAAATCTTTTTCTTAAAATTTATTTTACAGATTTTTAAAATTTTTCTAGATAGATAATCATATCAACTACATATAACTTCCTTTATTTCTAAACAATAGACACATTATCGCTTCTTACTATTTGAAATTTTAGGAATGGTTAGGAGTGTTAAATTTGTAGTCTACTTCCAGGTTTCAATTATAGCTATGGAACTTATGGTATAATTTTAAGTAACTTATTTCATATCTCTTTATCTAAATTTTATCACAGTAGTTAGACCTAGCATATATATTCATACTAGTCATACCTTGAAGTATTGTTGTGAGAATTAAACAAGAAAATTTAACAAATTTGATGGAAAGTAGTTATAATTTATCTGGTTGTTATGTCTCTTTTTTACTATCACAAGGGTGCTTCTGCTTATCTTAAACTTAGCTGCATATTAAACAAATTTTTGTTAAATCATATCCAGTATTTCTGTGTTTGTAGCAAGATGGGGCCTGTCAGCATAAGCTTACTCCTCTAGATTTCAGAAAGTAGCACGATCAGTTTTCATTTATATGTAGTCTAAGTGAGCTGTACCAAGTCACCAGGTGTGCTTGTTACAAAGGAAGATTCACTGATACCCTACCACACCTACTATCATACAACTTTGGAGCATGATTCCTAGAAAATGCATTTTAAACGAAAACATGGTACCTATGCACAGTAAAGTTACCTGTGCACAGCCACATTTTTTTGGGATTTCCAAATGAGTGCTCCAGGACAGAAAAAGAAAAACAAAGCCCTATCAAAGAGAAGAGTGCCAATTATATAGATTTCTTAATTAATTTTCCATGAATAAACTCTGTCTCACAAAGTAGGGGGAAATCCTAAAAATACCAGAGTATTTGTGATTTTTTCCTTAATTTCAGAGCATTCAGTGTCTGTTGTGTGCACTTCCCTACCAGAGCTTAAACAAGCAAGGAAATTTAAAGCCAAGCAGAGACATTAGACTCCAAATCTGGTTTGGTTTAGGTGAAAACAAGAAGGAGGTATTTTCCACTTTAAGCTTACTGGAGGCTGTAGTGACACTACATTCCATCTGTTTGAAAAATCCTTCTTACACCAATTAAATGTGGCATATTTTAATTTAGCTTCCAATAAATTTAGATTGTGTAATTCAAAGATATTTTTTAGGAGATAATCTCTACCACATTACAATTTTATGACTAACCTAATGAGTTCAATGGTTGCGAAGGCACTGTTCGGTGCATTTTTAAAAATTTCTTTAGATTAAGGTGTTAAATATGTGTCCTTATTCCCCCATTACCCCCCAACCCCCCTCACTCATGCCCTCAACCCCCTGTTGTCTGTGTCCATTGGTTAAGCTTATATGCATGCATACAAGTCCTTTGGTTGATCTCTCCCCCTTACACCCACCCTCCTCTACCTTCCCTCTGAGGTTTGATGGTTTGATCGACGCTTCTCTGTCTCTGGATCTGTTTTTGTTCATCAGTTTATGTTGTTCAATATATTCCATAAATGAGTAAGATCATGTGATATTTATCTTTCTCTGACTGTCACACAGTGGAATACTACGCTGCAGTAAAAAGGGAGTTATCATTTGCAACAGCATGATGGAACTGGAGAGCATTATTCGGTGCATTTTTGAACTATCAAAGATACACCTTTGCCCTGACTGGTTTGGCTCAGTGGATAGAGCGTCGGCCTGCAGACTGAAGGGTCCAGGTTCGATTCCGGTCAAGGGCATGTACCTTGGTTGCAGGCACATCCCCAGTGGGGAGTGTGCAGGGGGCAGCTGATCGATGTTTCTCTCTCATCAATGTTTCTAACTATCCCTCTCCCTTCCTCTCTGTAAAAAATCAATAAACTATATTTTAAAAATGATACACATTCAATGGACATCGAGTCAAGTTTAAGAAATGCAATAAGGCAGCTGGGAAATGTCCTTCTGAATGTGAGAAGATGATTACAGCACTGACCGTGGAGACATAGTATTAATGAGTATATTTTTATCTATTTCCAAATTTAAATAAAGAATCAGGTATGCCTAGCATTCAGCTAGCTAATTATTAACTCTGGGAAAGAAACTTAGCATCTTATTTGAGAAACTGAGGTCTTTATCAATAAATAGAAGGAAAACCCCTCCTGCACAGGTAACAGCTGAGAACAGTGATGTGGTTAAAAAAGGAGGTCATAAAACATCTCTGAGGGGACTGTGAGATGTGCAGGAGCAAATGATGTTACTCATACAGAAGGAAAATTCTGCCTACCTCCCCATCCTAATTACACAGAGGTTCTATATAAACTCCTGATTCTTCCCAATATTCTGAGGACTGAACACATGCCATGCCTGCCCCACTCACTACATGTCAGCAACTAAGAACATACACACACACACACACACACACACACACACACACACACACACACTCCTGAGTGTTTACTGGGAGTTTAGGTAAATTAAATAATTATTTCTCAAGTGGAGCATCCTTTAGGAGGACCAGTCATTCAGACTTCTTGATGTCTACTTTTAAACTACAAAAGCTTTTCACAGAAAATTAGCCAGATATGTCAGAACTGAGACCATTCTTGCAAAAGTTTATTTTAGAGAAAAGGGTAGAGTTGGAAAAAATATTATATTTAGGGAAGATGGTGATTATATTAGTAGTGATAAAATTAAGTAGTGATTGATAAGAAAGATTAGCAAGTAAAATGTAAAGCTGACCTTAGGTATATGGATTTTTTTTTTACCTTGTTTTAGATAATAACCTATTACAGTGGTCGGCAAACTCATTAGTCAACAGAGCGGCAAACCGCGGCTCACAAGCCGCATGTGGCTGGCGAGCCTCAGTTTGCGGACCACTGACCTATGTCAGTAGGTCTGAATTAATGAGCACTTTTATGAAAGAAGCATTTGGGTATTTTCCATTCATAGACAGGATGTCCCAGAGAGAATTGTTGCTGCAAAACCCTTGAGAGCATAGTGTTATCTTTCCCCAAATTATTGCTTTTAAGGATGATTTTTCTAGGGAAAGTCTTCTTCTGGGTTATTGGCCATGGCCTTGGGCACCTTTGCTGCATTTCTGATGGCCCTTGCTTGATGATCCCTACCTCCCAAATCCAGACTCCTCTGAGTCTCCCTGAGTCATCTGTTCCTGTAGTGAAGCTCCCTCAGGCAAGGCCAGCTGAGAAGTGGAAGGCTCTGTAGTGTCTGGCTTTGCATGGTTGCCTGGATGGATCTTGTATATAAAAGGAGGCTATTAGGTAGAGAAGAAGGAAAATTACCACTTCAGAGGGAAAACAAAGATGAAAGTAGTGTCCCTGTGTCTGCTATGTTTTGATATTTCTGAAACCTATGCTAGCAATTTCTTATCTTTAAACCCTGACACCTATGAGGGGAAATCCAGGAAGGAAGGCTCAGGCAGAGGACAGGGGGGCTGGAGTGGAAACTGCTTCTTGCAGTGCAGAGTGGTAGTGAGTGAACAGAGTAATGATAGCACCGTGTGTGCTGCATTTGATCTGAGAGAGGATGTCTACTGATGTGATGAGAGCAAAAGGAAGTTGCTCCTAACCAGGCCCAGGTGAGATGAAAGATCAAGAAAGCTTCCCAGAGGTGCCCCATAAACTGAATCATAATGGAGAAGTAGCAGTTCCTAGATAGAATAAAGGGAAAGCACACTGCAGCCTAAGGAAGCAGGGAAGGTTGAAAAGCATTAAAATCACGGGTCTAAATCAATTGTTAAAAGGCATCCTAACATAGTCAGAAATCTGAGGTAGGCAGATGACCTTGGCAGGGCACTCATTGTGAAGACAAAACATTTTCTCTAGGAGAAAATGGAATGGGTAACTGGTGAGGGGGATGCTGCCACAGTCATCCTATGGGGAAATCAGCCTGAGGGAAAGACAGACACCTGGACTAGTGAGAATTTTTACATCCTTAACCCTTGAGGCTTCTCATTAGGTAATGGAGTGAATGTCCTTAAGAGGAAACCAGTCTGAACTGATCTTCTATTGCAATAGCCAAATACATTGTGATCAATGCAGTGAGGAGCGGGGAGTCATGAGGAGTCTGTAGAGTAGTAAATTATAAGACTCATAGTTCATTCACTTGTTCACTCATTAATTCATTAATTTATTTATTTGAAAAAAATGTTCCTGAGAGCTCAAGGATTTAGACCCTGTTCTAGGTGCTGAGGCTTTAATAGTGAACAAAACAGACAAAAGTCATGGCTTCCTGGAATTTACACTCTATCAGGGGAAAAGCAATAAACAAAATAAGTTAGTGAATTTGAAAATCTGTTAGAAAGGATTGAGAGCTATGGAAGGAAATAAAACTGAGGAGAGGGTTAGGGGTGTTTGTGTTATTTTACTTTGGGTGCATATCTTAAAACAGGCCTGGTATAAGGTGCTGAACTTTTTTTTCCTATATCACTTATTTATTTTTTTCAATTACAGTTTACATTTATTATTATTTTATATTAGTTTAAGTGGTACAGGTGCTTAACATTTTCATATAATCCTCACCTCAACACCAACACGTATTTATCATTTTTTCTCATTCATGAGGAAACTGAGGCTCTGAAGTCCTGTGACTGATGAGTGTCAAATAGTGACCTGTGCCCATTTGTTCAGTCTCCACTAACTCATAGGTTTTCCAGGCTGTATCAAAAGGATGCAGGAAAGTACATGGTTGAGTATAGATCCCCTTCAGTGAGGAAGGACTGGAAATGCCGACACACACCTCATTATTCCAAGGAAGAGATAGGACCCACTGCTCTGACCAGAGAGAGACAGTGTGGATGCTAAGTCTAGGAGATCCCTGTAAGAGGGAACAATTTGGACATCTGAGATAAGGGAACCCTCAGACTTCTGTTCAATTCCTATTCAGACCAATTCCTTGGAAAATTATGATCAGAGTTTTATTGAAATGACATGGGATGTACCTCATTTTATTCTATTTAACAAAAAAAGCAAATAGCATTTGTTATATGCCCAATTATTTCCTACGAGTTTTACAAATATGAATCTATACTAATTCACAGTATAACAATATGAGGCCAGTACTACTATTATTCTCACATATGGGGAAAATGAGGCCTAGAGAGGTCCAATAACATGATTCATGTCCCAACAGCTAGTTAGTGACAATGCCAAGATTTTGCACTATGACTCCCGAGTCTGGATGCCTTGTTTGCCATTCTGTCATGGGAATTTTAATCCTAGCAGTAAGATCAAAACTAACATTATACAGTGTCACCATGTCTCAGAGACCACACCAAGCATTTTAAATGCATTCATAAACTTCAGTTAAGTTTATGGACTAATTTGGAGTAGATCTGACATAGTTAACATATTGAATCTTGCCATTCCAGAACATGGTGCATGTCTTCATTGATCCAAGGCTTGTGTAGATCCTCAGCAAAGTATTACACTGTCTTTTCTGCTGTAGGTCCTGTACTGTATAATTCTATTTCTGGTTTTTCTCACAGTATTCTCATAAAACAGGTGTTGTGACAAGCGCCATATTATAAATGAAGGCACTGCGGTTCAACAATATAAACTAATTTGTCATAGGGCATGCCTGGAAATAGTGAGTGGCTGAGCCAAGACAGGAGCCCTGGTATGGCTCTTTCTTGCATCAGTGATATTTATCCAGAGCTACATGACATGGTTCCAGAAGGTGCAGAGTCCAAGCATGATGATGATGATGACAATTACAATATCAATCATAACCAATTATGATCACAGTAGCAATTATAACTGCTAACCCACAATCAGTGAGCACCAGGATTTGCTCTATGCCATCCCATACATCAATATATTTGCCCTGTGAATAGATACTATATTACTCTAATTTACTAATGAGGAAACTGAGGCATAGAGTGGTTAAATAACATGCCTAGAGTCACAGAATTCATGAGCAGCAGAGCTGGAATTTGTCACCAGGCAGTCTGGCTCCAGAGCGTGGACTCCTGAGTGCTACATAAAGAGGAAATAGCTCATATCTCAGTGTGGGGCAGCAGCCTTGGAGAAAGTGGGCTGTGGAGACAAAGGGATATGAGTGGGAGGATTTACTCCTTAGAAAATAGGGGCCAGAGGGAGTGGCTAATATGGTGATTCCAGACTTTGGCATTTCATGAACCAATAAAATAATTAAAATCTGGAAAAGCCACACAGTTATTTGGTCAATTAAGGATATTTATTTAGACATTACATATCATTTATTCTCATCAGTATTACAGAAAAGAAAGGATTTTTTTTTACATAAAGAAGGAAGAGGAAATCATCTCAAAATCAATAATCATCTTCTAAATTGAGATTCACTGAATTAGCTGAGTTTTTCTTCATTGCCAAGGAGATGTGGGAAGAATGACATGAAGGAAGCATGGTCAGTGCCCAAAATAGACATGAGATGTGGTCAGTGCTCCTGGAATGTTGGATTCTCTTGGTAGTGACCCACAAGAAAAGAAGAAAAGGAAGGGCTTTCTCAGGCTGTCAATGCCATTTGATGATATGTCTGTGCATCTTTCTTTTAGAGTCATCTCCAGTAGCAGTGGAAGATCTTGGTCCATGCTTAGGAAATAAGGGACATCCCTGTTGGTATCTGAGAATAGCCAACATTTTAACCTTTACCTAAGATTATGTTTTCCTCCAAAACATACCAGGTGACATTGATGGAAAATGCCTTCTGGGTGCCTGTCGGACTCACCCTCCTCCTTGGAGAGTAGCTCATCACCAAGGGCCCCTGTTGTGAGGCTGTATGGGTCCTCCTACCGAACCAAACTGGGCCAGCCAACTTTCCTCTTGTGGAATTCTAGGATAAGGATCTCACACTGAGGCCATCCTATGGTGAGCAATGGGATGAAAAATCAAGGGAAATATAGGCTGGGTGTCCATTTCTTTGCTCAAGGATGCTTAAGGAAATCCCAGCTGCAAGAGAGATATAAGGTAAAGATGGAAAACTTGCAGAGAAAAGTAAAGACAAAGAATCTGGGGGACTCAGAGAGTGAGAAGAGGGATGGCCTATTCCTGCCTCAAATTTACTGCAGCAGAATGATTCCATTAGTACACACAAAGAAGAAAAACAATGACAAGAGACCCATGGCCAGGACATATCGTGGATCCTTTCAGTTCTTGATTTCAGTCTATCATGGGGCCCAGATGGATATTCTGCTCTTGGCTTCTATAATATATCCCCACTAGAGGCCCAGTGCACAAAATTTGTGCACGGGAGAGGGGGTTGTCCCTCAGCCCAGCCTGCACCCTCTCCAATCTGGGACCCCTCAAGAGATGTCCGACTGCCCGTTTAAGCTCGATCCCAGTGGGATTGGGCCTAAACGGGCAGTCAGACATCCCTCTCACAATCCAGGACTGCTGGCTCCCAACTGCTCGCCTACTTGCCTTCCTGATTGCCCCTAACCGCTCTACCTTCCAGCCTGATCACCCCCTAACCACTCCCCTGCCAGCCTGTTTGCCCCTAACTGCCCTCCCCTGCAGGCCTGGTCCCCCCCAACTGCCTTTCCCTGCAGGCCTGGTTGCCCCCAACTTCCCTCCTCTGCCAGCTTGGTCACCCCCAACCTCCCTCCCTTGCAGGCCTGGTCCCTCCCAACTGCCCTCCTCTGCTGGCCATCTTGTAGTGGCCAACTTGTGTCCACATGGGGGCAGGATCTTTGACCACATGGGGGCAGCCATCTTGTGTGTTGGAGTGATGGTCAATCTGCATATTACTCTTTTATTAGATAAGATAGAGGCCTGGTGCATGGGTGGGGCCAGCTGGTTTGCCCTGAAGGGTGTCCCGGATCAGGGTGGGGGTTCCCTTGGGGCGTGGGGCGGCCTGGGTGAGGGGCCTGTGGTGGTTTGCAGGCTGGCCACACGCCCCTGGTGACCCAAGCGGAGGCCCTGGATTCTGGGGTTTATTTATCTTCTACAATTGAAACTTTGTAGCCTGGAGTGGAGCCAAGCCTTCTGCTTGCTCCGTGGTGGCAGCCATTTCTGTTGGGATTTATGTATCTTCTATAATTGAAACTTTGTAGCCTTAAGCAAGGCCTGGGCCGGCCAGGGTGTGCGGAAATCTTGGCTTTCTCCATCTCCGGGGGCAACCCTAGCCTCCTGCTCTTTCCAGCTCCGTGGCTGCTGCCATTTCTGTTTGGATTTATGTGTCTTATATCATTGAAACTTTGTAGCCTTGAGTGGAGGCCTAGGCCGGCAAGGGCAGGCAGAAAGCTTGGCTTCCTCCATTGCTGGGGAAACCCAAGCCTCCCTCCTGCTCTCTGTGGCCATAGCCATCTTGGTTGAGTTTATTTGCATATTCGCTCCTGATTGGCTGGTGGGCGTAGCTTGTGGCCGTGGCTTGTGGGTCTAGTGGAGTGATGGTTAATTTGCATATTACTCTTTTGTTATATAGGATTCCCTTCCAATAAAGTGTCCTTTTGATCCAAATCATATTGACAGGGACTCTGATTCTAGCTCCACCAATCCCTGGTAAAAACGCAGGAAGACTAGGTTGGCACTGCATAGATAAGGGGGGCATGCACCCATGCCTTTTGGGCTAGTCAGGACTGGAGGTTGAGGACAAATTGAAGGAGGCTGCAGGCTCCCAAAGGGGAGGGGGGTGTAAATGGGCGAGGACCTACCCAGCGAGAGAGTAGGTTGTCCATGCCTGCAGAATCACCTTCTGGTACAGAGTCCTTTGGGCTTCATCTTTTGGGCCAAGACCTCCAAGTGGATGTCTGGCCACATCCTCAAAGGTCAACAATCCCTAGAAACTCAAAGACAAGCAGGAATGTCGGTTCTGTGGCCTTAGTGTGTCATTCAGTCACTGGAAAAGATCTAGAAAAAAGAAGGTCTGAAGCACTGCACACCTCCTCAAGGCCTAGATCTGTGCTGGGCTCAGCCAAATGCAATTGTGTCAGAGTGAAAATTCTTCAATGGGGGAAGCCATTGGAGAACGACATAAGACAATAGCAAGTCCCCATGTTCTGAGAGAAGCAGACAGACAGTAAGCACTGGAGGATAGCAGAGGAAGGAAAAAAATGTAATAATAATCCTAACAGAAATAATGACAGCAGCAGCTGCTGAGTCTTACTTGTCCTTGCGGAGTGCCTGGCTCTGGATTGAGTCCTTCACATGCCATCTTAAAGTGATGAAATGTACCCAGCACTGGAGCTAAACCCTTAGGTTTGAATCCACACTTCTTGAATCTGACACTTGTAAACTATATGAGCTTGGGGATGGTACTTTGTTTTCTTGAGCACTGATTTCTGTATCAATACACTAATAGTTCCTACTTCACCAAGCTTTTGTGAGAATGAAAGAGAAAATACTCACAAGGCAAACACTAGAATGCCTGGTACATGTCTGTGCTCAGTATGTTTCTGCAACTTGTACTAATTTCCCACAGCTCATGAGGTCAACACTATTATCATCTCCTTGTCATAGTCAGTGAGCTGAGGCTCAAGGAGTCAACCAGAAGTCAAACAGAGTCGCATGTCTAATAAGCAGACATCTGAACCCAGGTTCCTCTGGGTCAGGGCCCATGTGTATAACCACCATACTCCTTCATCACCATGATGAGAGTGTGGTGAACATCCAGCAAATGATGTCACAATCTTGTCCTCAGGGACATGTCTCAGCAGATAGAGGAGTCTCTCAGAAACCACACAGGCCCTCTGAGGCCTCCCTGAACAACATATATCCTTGCCTTTGCATACGTGGTTCCCTCTGTCTGGAATGCCCAATGCCCTCCTCATCCCTAAGCCTAAACCCATTCTGCAAAGTTTAATTTAGGTATTACCCCCAGACCTCCCCTGCCCCACTATAAGTATTGTCATGGTTAAGAGTGAGGCTCTGATGATTGACATAATGAGTTTTAGTTTCTAGTACTTAAAAGCTATGTGACTTTGGGCAGGTAACTTAACTTCTCTGAGCCTCAAATTCCTCTCCTATAAAGTAAGAATAATAATAGAATCTAATTCTAAGGAATTAAAAGTTAAACCAGGTGGTACATAATAACTGCCACTCTGTGCATATCAATTAAGGTCAACTCTTTTGATTGTTTTGTTTTTAGTATTTTCCCCATTTATTCCCTCAGCAACCTGAAAAAGCTCAACCTAACCTGCATCTTTGCTTTTGTAAGTGTGCCAAATTCCCTGCACAAAAACGCCAAAATAAGGGCAGGCAGGGACAGGGGCTATTTTAGTTAGAACTGCCAGGAAAAGTCTCTTCAAAGAAGTAGCATGTGAGCACAACCTGGAAGGATGTGAAAGGGCAGCCAAGGAGAGATCTGGTGATGGTGTTCCAGGCAGAGGGAACTCCATGGGCAAAGGCTGGGAAGTGGAAAGAGCTGGTCATTCATATTCAGGTTGGCATGGCTGGATGGCTGTGAGCAAAGGATGAATAGAAGGAGACAAGGTCAGAGAGGATCCCCCAGGATAGGGCCTTTCAAGGCATGGCAGGGAGGTTGGATTTATTCTAAGTGTAAGATCTGCTGAAAGGGAGCATCCATTGTGCACTCCTTTGCTGAGCTTCTGTTACAGACCAACATTGCTCTAAGGCCTGGGCATAGAGTATGAAAAGAAGCTGACATTTCAGGGTTGGAGACAAATAATCCACCAGGAATTTTAAAAATGATCAAAAAAGTGAGATCATGTGGAATCTAATGAACAAAATAAACTGATGAACAGATTAGATCCAGAGATATAGAAGCATAGAACAGACTTTAGTAAATACTTTTGGTTCAAATAAGGTGAAGAGCTTTTGAAAAATTGGGTATCTTTCCTGAGTTTTAAGCATTTAAGAGAATGTAACATTTAAGACTTGATTTTAATCAAATGTTTAGGGATATAGTAATGTTTCAAACAATTAGCAAGAATTTGAAAAAAAATAAATTCATGAGTTTCATATTTCTATTGTGTTTTTATTTAGAGAAATGTTTAAGAAGTGATTATTTCATAAATAAATCTAGTCAGTGGGGTGCTAGCTCTTTCAGAAATACAGCCTGCCTGCTTTATGATCTCCTAAAGGAGGGCTTTCTCAAGGAACCCTCCAGTGGAGCATTAGATCATCCCTCCTGTGGAGGGGCTCAAAGACTTGAAGGTGCTGACACATTCTTGCCCTGGTCTGGCCTGGATTGCTCTACTGGCCTAGCTAACTTTTCTCTTGCTCACAGGGAGTAGACCCAAGGTTCTGTTGAGACCACAGAGTACTGAACTATACAATCCTATAGCTCGGTCTCTATCCCTGCCTGTCTCCTTCTTCAAGACAGGCCTTCCTTCCATCAGCCAATAGCCAGAATTCACTGGCACTGAATGTCTCTTCCTCTCTGGAGACAGCCTTAAGGGTTGCCTATCTCCTGTGTCTACCCTCCAAGCCCTTTCGTATCACGTCAGAACCATGTGAAATGAAAACCTTAAGATTCTCTCTCCTAAATCTGATCCCCAGGCCATGTCCTAGCCCAGATTAAAGCCCCCTGAACCTCCCCAGTGTAGACTTGCTTGTCCAGATGTCCATCTCTCTCTCTCTCTCTCTCTCTCTCTCTCTCTCTCTCTCTCTTTCTCTCTCTCTCTCTCTCTCTCACACACACACACACACACACACACACACACACACACACACACACGTGCGCGCTTCTGGAACATCCCAGAATCACCAAGTCCAAAATCAACCTCTGATTTTTCCCCGCAACCCCCACAACCAGCTCTCTCTACACAAGTTCTCTATCTTCATTCTTCCAGAAAAAAAATGTAGAAAAAAGTTCAGGATGGTCCTTGACTCCTTACTTTCATTCACAGCATCTGATGCAGCGGGAAACCCTGAGGGCTCTATCCTTACAATCTATCTGAAAGGAATTGGATTATTTTTCCCTCCTCTACTGCCATTACTCTGGACTGATCCCATTATAACACCTGGAGTCTACTTCAGCAGCCTTTTCATTGGTCTCCCTGCTTCTACCTTCATCTCTGCTCCCTTCAGCCCCCAATCTCTCCTGAGCACCTCTGGGAAATGTGTAAAATCTTAACCCAGATTGTTCCCAACACCCCATGTCTTGGGGGGCCCTAGAAATGAAGGTTCAGCTGTTCAGGTTGAAATTCCAGGTGTGACTCTCCCATCATACTCTATTACATGCAGCCACCACAGGAATCCTCGGTTTCTCTCAGGTTTCCCAAATGCTCCTGATTCAGTAGCACACCTAAGCCTTTGCACATTACTCCTTCTGCCGGCAACTCTCCCACATCTTACTGACTGTCAGATATGGGAACTCCACTCACAAGTCCCCCACTGTCCTGGCCACAGTGTCCTGGGCCTCAGTGATCTGAGCAGGCACCCTCATCTGGGGCTTTGTTATTCCAGTAGGGTGAAGATCTGGGAATGGCAGCACCCATCCATGCCAGGTCCAACAGAGCAGATGTTACCATCAGAGCCTGCAGGCAGAGTGAGACCTAGACTGGGAGCAGCTGGTGACAGGGGTGGGGATTCTGGGTTCCCAGCCCAGCCCCAGCAGTGGATTACAGGGGGATGTACACTGTCCATACTCAGACCTGCCTCTATGCAGTGGGGCCAAGGCTTTCTCTCCCTTTACCTAGGGTATAAAACTGTGTTCTGAGGCCTTTCATCCAGTTTGGTGGACCAAACTCAGAACTGATAACTGCCTCAAAAAGAAAGTCAAAGTCCCATCCTGTAATGACTCAGAGTGCACTGAAACATCACTCTCTAGGTTCTCCATTGGATCATGTGGAGCGTTTTCTGGGTAATGTAGTTCAACAGCCCAGAGAAAGACCAAGGGTCTGGGAGCTAATAAATCTTTGCTGTTATAAACTATGCTGCTGTGGAAAACCATGTGTGTGAATGCTTGCAAACTCATTGGTAATATTTTTACATTAAATGCCTAAAAATTAAAATGAGAAGTGAAAATTTACATTCTTTGTAAGTCTTTTTATATGAATTGCCAAACTACCTTTCAGAAAATTTCTTATTGCCAATTCATATTCTGACCAAAAATAATTAAGCATGCCATTTTCCTCACACACTTGGCAATCCAATTATAGGAAGAATATTATTCATTTTTGCAAATATGATGTGTGAAAATGTAATTGTATTTTAAAGTATGTATATATTTGATTACTAGTGAGATAGAATATTTTTATATTTTATTGATATTTATCACTTGTATTTTTTCTTTTGTGAATTTATTGATCACATCCTTTGCTGTTTCTCATTTTGTGTTTGTCTTTTCATTATTTATAATAACTTTTATTTATAAAAACATATTGAAATTTTGTCGAGGCAGTAAATATTGTAGTTGCTTCTGCAACATTAATTTTACCCTTTCTCAATTGTATAGCATTCATGTGATTTGGAATGGATTAACTCCACTCCTAGCTCCTGGAGTAAACTCTGACTGGTCTACACTATAAAGGATAATTTCCCTTCTTTCCATGGTAATTAGTTCAGGAACTTGCACCCAATTCAGGCCTAAACCAATCAGTGATTAGTTCAGAGGTGACCAGTAACACTGCCAAGGAGGAACACTAAACTAAGACACTTGGGGGTAATTACACCTTACTTTCCACGGGGGCAGGCATTTACCCAAGTTTAAGTGAATTAAGTGATGGAAATACTCTCTGAACACAGTAATTTGGTTTAAGGATTATCTAATCAGAAATAAACTTACAACATTTTTTGATGGTTTTGGGAGGTAGAACATTTTCTCACCTTGGAAGAAATAAAGAATAATACAGCCCCAGTTGTCAGTCACAAACATCTTATGAATATGAATGAAGCCAAACAGAGGATGAAGCCAACACTAGAAAGTATGGAATTAAGAGCAACAGAAATGATAGACCCAGAGCTATGATATAGCCATGCCAGAAATCTATGCAAAAACTGAGAAAATAGAATTTTCTAAAAATATTTTAAGGAAGATTAAGTTGTATTTTCTGTCACTTGCAACCAAAACCACCCTGGATATTGTATGTCATATAATTTTAATGATTTTTCTAGCTTTTCATTTTTCACATCTTTGTTCACGGTACTTTTTATAATGCTACTTGTCAAAATATTTGCCATTTATTTCAAATTATTATTCATATTATTCAAATCTTTTATTCTTGTGTGTTTTTAAACTAAGACACTTGCCTCAGTTGGCATACAAAATCAGTGATGAATCTCAATATAGGCAACATTTTACAGAAGTATCATTTTTATGCTACTCCTTTATATATATCCAAACATGTGTAATATTTTATTTCTCAGTACTCATTTGTTTCTCTTTAGCCAAAAGATGTCACATAATCTCCATAATCCTTATTTTTCTAATTCTGTGACTCTTACATATTTGAACCTATTAGAGAATTCTGACTGTGGACTTCTTTTGAGACATCCTTGGTATTTTAAACAAGAACAGCATGCCAGTACTGTTTCAAATACTATTTAGTTTGCCAAATTCTAATCCTGTATAAGAATTTTGGTGTTATTTTAATAACCTCTTTTTCTACAATTGAACAGCATATATTAAACCAAAATGAAAAGATGAGCTGTTGAATTTTAGTGTTTTTTTTTTAATAACTTTCTGTACATGGGTAAGCTTTCAAAAAAACAGAGGTGTATAGAAGTAAAATAATCTGTAAACAAAATTATGTGAAAGATAAGTGTTCATTTCATTTCCAAATGGAGAAAATTAGAATTTCCTTGAACTTTAAAAAATACCTTTAAAAATATGTATTTTTATTTATTTCAGAGAGGAAGGGAGACAAAGAGATAGCAACATCAATGATGAAAGAGAATCATTGATCAGCTGCCTCCTGCACTCCCCACACTGGGGCTTGAGCCCACAACCCCCATCATGTGCCCTGACAGGGAATCAAACTGTAACCTCCTGGTTCATAGATCAATGCTTAATCACTGAGCCACACCGGCTGGGCTCCTTAAAACTTTTATTTGTGTGAATAAATTTTTCAGAAAATCCGTACCAGTGGAAATAACAAATCATGCATAAGGATAAATATAAACAAAGATAAAAATAGGACAAGATTTTAATTCATATGTTTGATTTTTCTATAGTTTAAACTATGTGATTCTCAAGCGTTAAAAAAAAAAAAATGACATTGAGAACTTCTGGTTGTAGCTCTAATATGGAAAGAGCTTGAAAGTGAAAACTATCACCCTTAAAACAAGAAAAAGGTTGAACAAACTGAAAATAAATGACTTTTCTTGGACCCAACAGAAAATAAGGTCACAGGGCAAAACCCACTCCCAAATCTGTATGACAGGTAAATACAGAGAATCATATCTGAGATCGATTTACTTGGAGTAGAATACCAGAGTCAGGAATGTATAAGTAAATTTAAACAGAAACTTTGATGAATTCCTATAGGCTAAGTGTGGATAGGGTGACAATGAGAAAATCCTCCAGAAGGTGCTCTTTAGGAAGGCCCCTTGCTTTCATAGGTTCCAGAAAACTCATCAGGTTCTCATGCTGAAGAGCCAAGAAAAATTCCTTCATGGCTGTGGTAGGAGGAGGAGAAAATTATGCATTTTTAAATAGTGCATTCTCCATAACAAAGGTCTACTTTCAGAGGGAAGAGGAAAATATTTTACCAGAGTCTTCTCAGACCCTGGGAAAGAGCAAATATTCAATCCCATCCCCTTATAGCTTTCCTGTCTCACCCAAAGGCGATGGGGAGCTGAGAAACATTTGGGAAGACCACAGTCCAGGGACACTCTAAAGGACTAAAATTTAATGAGATTATAAAAAAACTGCTCCTCCCCATACCTTACTACTTTAGGCCAGGTATTCTACTTGGCACTTGGGAGGCAACAGAGAAAAACTGTTTTTGTGGAACTGCATTGGAGAGAGTTAATACCTTACACATGTCACACAACAGTCTTTTATTTAATACTCTTAGTTATATTATTAAGAAATATTGTATGCAAGGAAAAGAGTCCTGGAGAAGTCAAGTTTTTGTGAATTTTACATTGCTAACAAAAAGCTGGGCCAATTGTAAAACCCAATTTTCCTTTGACTTTGAGGATAACTTCAGGAAATGACCTTGTTCTTATTACAGGAATGATGATGCCTTATTTGAGTAAAGAATGTTTCTGAAAGTATACGGGGAAAATGACCAAGCATAGCTACTGAGCCCCATTCTGCCTATTTAATCATTTAGGATTAAATGGGCATCCACTGATTTCTGATAAATCTCCCTTTCTTCCAGTATTTAGGACAGACTCACCACCT